>NW_026844347.1:16304135-16647191 GCF_029955315.1 Cylas formicarius
AATTTTAATAATAATTTATTTATTGTACTTACCTTCCATAAGACAAATATTTTGGTTTTACTCGGAATTCCTTGTAATATGAAGAATGATAACCTATTATATCATCATTCCAACTTTCGGGCAATATCACGTCCCGATATTTATGTTTATGATGCTTTCGAGCCATAAGAAAAGTTTTACTTGATAAAAAAATTGGATGATTCCCGAAGAAAATTACACAAAAATTAATTATAATGAGAATAATTAACAAAAAATATTTCTCAGTAAAAAATTTTCGACAGGTTAGCTTCGTATGAGTACCTAAATAGAAAGGGGCTTACGGTCCCTACCACCATGGGACAGCTGAGGCGCATGCGCGTCGATATCAAATTCGTTCGTCAAACTTGGATATAATTTGTAAAAGAATATGGTTACCTAATTGTACGATTATTAATAAAGCTTAGGTATAAAAATTAGCTGGTTAGTGATAAATTCGTACCCCCTAGTAAATGGTACATAATATAATATAATAATATAATTTTATTTGTAGGAAAATTGTTGCTTAATATTTCTTATAAAATCATTTCAAGATTAAACTAAGAAATTTACTGTTAACAATAAATTTTTGATTATCACCAAATCAACGTGTTTCGCACCTGCTCAATCTCTTAACAATTAAGATAGAACATTTTCGCAGAGGAAAAAGTTGGTCGTCTCGTAAAAACGAAGTTACTAAAAAAAATTGGCTTGTTATAAACAAAAAATGTGCCACCATGGAATTGATTTTTTAAATGTAGGTCCTAGAAGACTTATTATGTAATTTGTAGGACAATATGACCACTTAATTGCACGATTATTAATTTATCTTAGGTATAAAAATTAACAGGTTAGTGACAAATTCGTATGCCGCAGTAAATGGCACAGGGTGGGCCGTTTATCTGGGGACACTACCTCATTTTAGAAAATATAGGGATGGAGTCAATTTTTTTGTATGTTTGTATGTTGCATATACAGAGAGTTCCATTTTTCGTTGGTAAGTATCAACTTTTTTATTTTAAATGGAACACCTGATATATTACTTCATTTTTGAATTATATACAAAATTCTAGACACATTTTGTGTATAATGTCCTATACCTAAGTCTAACAGTTTTTGACAGTTTTAATTTTCTATGCGAAAAATGACATTTGTAGGACTTAAAATATCTGTTCGGAAGCATTTATTGTCTCACTTCAGTAAGTTTTGTTGTAGTAGACAAAAGACTCGAATAATGGATTTCATGAGAAATATCGATACATACAGAGGGTACGCCAAAAATAAGATTAAAAATAAAATTAAAAAACTGCCCTTTTTTTTTTAATGGAAACCTATTTTTATAATCTTGTCATATTTAGCATTAAACATTAAGGCAATTTTATATGCGGTTGTATATGTCTAATATTTTTACTTTTTGAAATATTTCCTTTTAAACATTTGTCAATCGCAAATAATAATATGCTGTTGCCATATAAGTTCAGTTAATGTAAGGTGGCTATGACGGCGTTTGAACAAAACAAGTGCTAAAATGCTGCCACTATGATTTACCACTTCATAGTTGACCATAATCTTGCCGATGCACTTATGATGAAAGGTTATTTAAATGTATGTATGCATTATTTATACACAATAAAACCAAGGATACGCGATAACGTTGGTGAACGATAAAAAAATAATAACTTGCAAAGGATAATAAGTTCTGTTATTGTTGGTCGATACAAGTAGTATGAAGGGTTTCTAAATACATAATCATTTCTAACAGATTCACTCCCATTTAAATATCCGACACCTTCTTTTATCCGTCGTTTAAATTCGTCGGCAGTTAACAGTTTCTGTTTGTAAAGTAAAGCTTTAAGTGTACACCATAAGGGTGTTAAGGAGCCCCTTGGAGACCAGGCGTAACTACCATTCTCCCATTCCATTCTCTATGCGCATTTAAATAGGTGCAAATTTCTTGACTTCTAAATTTTGTAGTTTCCTTTCGGGCACTTCACTTTCAACAACGGGATGGATAATATCTAAAAGCTCTAAGTAGCGTTGGGAATTTAAGTTCCCATCAAAAAATACTAGACCTATTATTCTGAACCTTCAAATAGCGCACCTTACTTGGACAGAAGTTCTACCTGATCCTGTAACTTCCATTTGTTTTTTATTATTCTTGTTGCTCCAGTAATGGGTAATTTTATTTGAGGTTGTAAATATGGAGTCATCTATCCAAATAATATTAGCAAATATATTTTCTGAAAAGTGTCGTTCCACAAGATTGTTGTAATCCCGTTGCTCCAATTTCTGAACTGGACAGAATTTATGGGTCTTTCAGTTGTTTATTTGAAGGCACGTTAAAACCGTCATTCTTTTGACATCTGGATCTAAAGACACATTTCGGGTTGACTCTTCAGGAGTCTCTGTAAAATGCAACAAGGTGCTTCTCATCATTGAAAATATGACGCCTACTTTTTTTCTTTCTTCAAGGTTCCATATAATCTATAGTGTTGGTAAATTCTGTCGAAGACCTTTTTTTTCTCGGCCGCTTCTTAATGGGAATTTTGAGGAATAATCTCTAAAAGCCCGCTATTTCTCTGTGGTAAACATGATACGCAAGCAAGCGAATAAATTAAAATTATAAACGATAAATAAATAAATCAGTAATGTGTCAAAAAATATTTGAATTATGACAGTAATCAACAACAAAATACAAGTCCAAGGAGGCAGCGTCCTAGCTCTTGTTTTGTTTAAACACCATCATTGACAAATGTTTAAAAGGAAATATTTCAAAAAGTGAAAATATTAGGCATATATAACCTCGTATAAAATTGCCTTAATTTTTAATGCTAAATATGACAAGATTATAAAAATTGGTAGTTCCCATAAAAAAAAATTGGCAGTTGAAAAATGAAATTAAAAAATTTCATTTTTAATCTTATTTTTCACGTACCCTGTATTAATAGGTATCGAAATTTCTTATGAAATCCGTTATTCGAGTTTTTTGTCTACAACAAAACTTACTCTAGTGAAACAATAAATACTTCAGAATCAAGAAATTGGCAGATATTTTAAGTCTTGCAAATGTCATTTTTCGCATTAAAAATTAAAAATGTACAAATAAATTGAAGATTTGTAATACCCTAATTAATTTTTGTAAATAAATTTTTGATCAATGTCCTATAGTTTTTGAGATAAGGTGGTGTCCCACGGCCCACCCTATACATGATTGGGTTGGGAGACAACAATGATCACATCATTTGTTGATTAATATTTGTTATAATTTTGCTATTTCATAATTAAACTAAGAAATTTACTGTTAGTAATAAATTTTTGTTTATCACCAAATCAACATGTTTCACACCTGTCCAATCCCTTAACTATTACGATCCAACTTTTTCGAGGAGAAAAAAGTTGGGCGTCTTGTGGAAATGAAGCTACACAGAAAAATTCGGCCTTGTTATAAATAATTTGAAAAAATAGGCCTCGGCCCATTGACTATAATCGCTATCTTGCTGTATAGGATGATTCTCATTCTTTGAATTACACACTGTGCTGCCGACATTTGTTAAAATCCTCTCAAACAAAAATTTTAAAAAACAATGAAGGTTGCACATTGCTTCTAATCATTTCAGGAGTAATTTTGTTTTCCACAAAAATAATTAAGCCGTAGTGACGTTTTTCTTTTTTTTTTGCTAATATTTCTTTTATATGTGTATGTGTTTTAATGAAGTCTTTTACATTTATATTGTTTTGACTTTGTTTTGAGAATAACATGTAGCTTGTAATATATACGATTTATTAACATATATTAATGTTTATTGTGATGACGAAACCTTAACTTGTAAAAGTTCCCGATAAATAAAGTTCTTAATCTTATTCTAGTTTTAACAGTTACCTAAATTTCCTACCCAACATTTAGCAGCTTCAAAGTCTGGGGTATTTATGACGAACTCCTGACTTTTCGGATCGTAGGTGGCCGTGGTTCTCATTTGTTTTGTGTTGCTTCCGTGTGCAATTTCCGTCAGGGCGATGCACGCCAATACCTGTAAATAGAGGCAAAATATACCGAGTGATTCAAAAGACTCGCCGAGAGTTTTTGGCTACTTTGGCGGAGTATGTCCGTTATTTTTATAGATATAAATTTGCTAAATTGAAAACATTGCATTCTTAAGCACCCCTATCTCAACCATCAGAAAACTTATCGAAAATGTGGAAACTATCTCTTATATTCATTCCGCCTTTGTAAACATTATGCTGGGCCAAATATTGTTGCACCCAACTTTTTTATAGAACATCCTATATATTCATAGATTATAAGATTTGTCTTTTTTTACTTTTTTAAAAATATAAAGACAAAATATATATATAATTTAATAGTAAGCTTCGGCTATTGTTTATGACAACTACTACTAATAATAATAATAATGGAAGCTTATGGAAATTATAATATATATATATATATATATATATATATATATATATATATATATATATATATATATATATATATATATATATATTTTTTTGACGTATTGATTCACGGATGGAAAAATGTGATGACACTATATTCCGGGATATCATCCGTTAGCTTGTTGAACTCCGGCTGGAATCCTGCACACGTTTCGCCAAAATCTCACTTCGAACACACTATTTTAGCTTTCACTTTATTATTATTATTTGTAATTATTTATTTATTTTAAGACTATCAATATAAATTTCAAAGATATTTATTGCAGGGTAGCTGAAAAAAGCGTGACGAATAAAACATATACTTTTTAAATTGAACACTCTACTTTAAAATTTTGTTTTAAATTAAATTAAATTAGAAATATTATAATTTTTCTAGAAAAATTACAGTTTTCACACTTGCAACAAATTTACGGAAGGGCCGTTATTTTTAAAGGTAGGTCACTCATATGTGATATTAGCGTTTTTCGAAGATGGTTTCGATTTTCGTAAGTGGCATACCATATATATTATTATTTTTTCTGAACAAAAACCTATAACTTGTATTAAGTGTCATATACCTATTCTTAATACTGTGCGATTTACTATATATTTTCCAATATTTACCCTCCTTTCTGTTTAAGACTATTGCTATAATAGTAGTTTGGTCATGACATGACTATTAACCAACCGGACTGTGTTAATATTTAAAAATGAGCAGGAGAGGAACGTTACCGGAGCAGTAGATAAAGCAACAATCCATACTTTTTTTTAATTTGCTAAAATCATAATAAATTTTATGAATTTATCTACTTAGATCTTTCAGACAAAATAATAATATATATGGTTTGCCTTTTCAGAAAATTCAGATTTTTCAATTTACAATGATCCAAATATGTTCATTTATTTTGAATACCCTGTAGCATTTAATATAAATTCCGTTGCATCAATCGTTAAGTCGTCTTCGAGTAACTCTAATATCAAATATTAAAAATAATTGGGTTGTAATAATTTTTTTGCAAGTATGAAAACTAGTATTCTTTTAGAAAAAAAAATATTGGAAAAACTATTATATTTAGGTATGTATTATCATTAATAAAATAGTTGAAGAATTTCAAAATGAAGTCGAAACAAAACAGGCTGTTCCACTTAAAAAAAATGTATGTTTCATTCGTCACGTTTTTTGAGCCACCCTGTACACCTTAAAATAATTTTAAATTGTGCATCCTAACAATCTTTACAACTTTTGAAATCAAAGAGATAATTAACTCTTCTTTATCGTTGCCTCATCCTGAACATTTTTTTATTTAGTTTGTGGAATTACGAAATCAATAATTTTGCAGAAATTAGAAATCAATTTTTGCGTTAATCATTTTGAACATTCCGCATGGGGGCAATTTAAATACTAAGAAATATAAATACTCCGGAAGTTTCCGGTATTTTAGTCACGGGATTGGGAGCGATCGGATTTTTTCGGATATATTAGCCATGGAATTTTGAGGTTTGCAGAAAAAATGTACCCAAAAAGTAATGGTCACAGAAAAAGTATAGTATGCCACACGTTGATAAACTTCTTCTCTTGTGAAAACAAACTCCTAACTAAAATGCATTGTTGCATAATATAATATTGTATCTAACAATATTTTTCCTCAATCTGCAGTTTTGTAAATTATGGTATATGTAGTATAGGAGTCATCTTGATATGAATATCTTGGAATTATCTTTACGATTAATATGGTCCTATGATAAAAACAAAAAAAAAGTAGGTATAACTTGATTCTTTCTTGACAAAGTATGGTACTTACTAAGCATAATTGATTGCTTCATCATTGCGGGCACCCGTCAGCCCTACTATATTTTTGTGTACATAATTAACTTTTCGGAATGTATTCTTAGTGTATCGAATCAAAACTGGAGCCCTAAATATCAAATTTACCAACAAGTTTTGGCGCTTCTCTATTTGTTCGTTTTTCTCTGATTAAAAGAGCAAACTTTTCAACTCCAGTCACGCAAGTGAGTCAAATAGTGTACATTTAAAACAACAACTTTTTCAATTTAATAAATATCGTCATTTTGGCGGTAAATACTTAAAATTCTTCGAACTATACAAATATATTTACAGAGGCCCTACCGTAAGAATATTGTAATTACACTCTCATTAAAATGAGATTCATTTCCCTTTACTCGTCTGGTAAGATGGCCGATTTGTTAGTATCGGATTAACGATAGAGATTAAAAAATGATTTTATTGATTACCGACGCCTATGCGAAACTAATTAGAACTCGACGAAATTCCCCATTTTATTACTCTACACTTCTCTGAAACAGCTTATAGATATAAAAATTAATCACAGCCTCCTGTTCCTAAATTCCAGTAAAACTGATGAAATTTGCCGCAAGCGTAGCTATTCGCGACTCACGGGAAAAACGTACGTGCTATCTTACATTATATTTGCTTTTAATAAATAGTCTAAAGATAAAAGCTGAATTCGTACTGCGACATTTTTAACCGCAAAGGAATATTTACAAAAAGCCAGAGTGGCGGAATTTTATCTCTTCTTTAGTATCGAATTGATGAAACATAAACATTGTGTAAATGTAAATCTGCAAAGTAGTATATCATGCAACAAGTGTGTTAAACGGCATTTCAGTCACATGTTTATTTGGCACGAGCAGAGGTCCGAGTGACTTTAAAAGTTTACCAAACGTGTTGCATAATATACTTTTTCTACTCCCGTCTGTAAAATACCTAATTATCCACCGATCTAGCGTGCGGGAAGCGTCACTTTACCACGTCAGTTTCGTTTCCCATGAATCCGATCCACTTCGGACATTTCCAGGATTTTACCGCACGGATTTGGAAGCAGATGTTTTCAGAGATATTTCCCACGCTTTGAATTTTGACGTTTGTCAACAACAATTTACGCTATTGGTTAAGCTAAAAAAACTTACAACTTCTATTAAACACACTACAATGAAGGTGTAGGTAGGTATTTCATCGGCATCTGAGGGATTTTTATTTTACAATTGAACCTTTTAAAATAGATATCTTTAAGTAATGGGCGCTGCTCTTTTCTAAAATTTCAATGCGATTTTGCAATTACAATGCAATTACTTTTTATCCTAATAACTACTTAGATAACTTTTACTTTATGATTCTTGGGTATGCTAGGTAGCTGGTTAATTTTTTGCATAATCCAAAATGTTTTAATTGACAATCATATCCTCAAAATAGTCGCAGCTGAAGTATTGGATATAGTATATTATGCGACAAGTGCGGTAAACGGCATTTGACTCACGAGTTTATTTGACACGAGCGGAGTGCAGCGGAGCGAGTGTTTAATAAACGAGTGACTTAAAAACTTTACCGAACGTGTTGCATACTATACTTTTTCTGCGACCGTTAGTTTTTGGGTACATTTTCGCCAAACCACACGAATACATTCACTAACATGACCTTCAGAATTGACAAACGTCAAAATTCAAAGCGTGGGAAATATCTCCGAAAACATCCGATTGTACCCAAACACGTGCGGTAAAATCCCGACAATGTATGAAGTGTCTCGAATCTGTGGAAAATGAAGCTGACGTGGTAAAGTGACGCTTCCCGCACGCTATATCGGTGTGTAATTAGGCATTTTACAGACGGGAGTAGAAAAAAGATATTAATAAATCATATTGAATAAATTTAAAAATCATCAATAATTTTAGCTGTGGGAACAATTGGGCACACGTTTTTATTAACCTTTGATGATTCGTGATAATCGCCGTATGCAATTTTCCTAGTAAAAGGTACCTAGATACAATTTTACTATGACCGCAATGATTTACTTAAACACATTTATGATAGGTTTGGCTCTTTGATTAATTAAAATGCAACTGAATCTTTTAAGTTGAGTCACTGTAAATATTAAGAGATGTATTTTAAAAACATTGTAATGTAAACAAATCATAATTATTCTCTATGGAGGAAAATTCTTTCTCCACGTAAAGGCTTGGCCGGCCTCCCCCCCGCGCTGCCACGAACGCCACGATACGATTTGGACTAATGAATGTTTGGACAAATACGGCCATCTCGCGGTAAAATCCCGGAAATGTCCGAAGTGGCTCGGATTCGTGGGAAATAAAACTAAAACGAACCTGGTAAAGTGACGCTTCCTGTATGCTAGATCCCTGTAAATTTAGGTTTTTTTTTTGTGATATTTTTAGTGAATGAGTTTCTCTAAAAATAGCTTAGATACAGCAACAAAAAAGAAACATATTATCATCATATTAAACAGAGGCATGCTAATTGCTAATTATATCAAAAACAAATAATATCGACAATATAGAGAAATAAAAAAGCAATATTATAACAAAGTTCCCATAAAAATAGATTCTGAAATGCATTAATTTCAAGATACAGGGTGTCGCGGTATTTTTTAAATAACAGTCAAATTTAGTTAGGTAGTTATTTTGGCAGAATAAAAAAAACATTATTCAAAATATTCCTATATTCCTACAAAATTATCTTGGTCCTGGAATTTTTTGTCATAAAATGACGGTAAAAAATGACTCTCCGCCTTTTTTTTAAAGACAGTGTACATTCGAGTTAATTTAGTTCTAAACTAAACCAAACTACGCTTTGTTAAAGCACAAATCAACATAACTCTTTTAGCTAGTTCTCTTTTAGTAGATGTTTAATAAAATCAAAAAATTAAAAAAGAATATTTTCCAAAATATATATACTGAGAATGACCAAAATATGGAACAATTCATTAGATTTTAAGAAGAATGGTCGTTTTTGTCGAATAATAAAAAAATCTTGACAACCACTAAAGATAGGTATAGGAAGGTATTATTAAAATTAATTATAATAATTATTATAAAAATAATATACATGGTGTCCCCTTCCATACCAATACCAATACCTATACGCATGTAAAATGTCAATGAACTAACCGAATTGCCGTTCCAAGTCCTACATTTTCGCCGTTAAGAAGAAAGGAAGTATCCAAAGAATGTAGAAAACAACTTTGTAATTGAAATGTATCCAAATTATCATTTAACGAAGTAAAAACCAGTCTGTCAAAAAATATTTTGGAGTATAATTTCCTGTCGAGTACCCAAGAGGAAAAGATTTCCACTAAAATTCATCGGTTGCCATGGTGATCTGTTAAAAAACACGTTTGATTGGGTAAAAATTACAGGATAGAATTTTTACAAAAATAATTTGTGTCCTTGTAAAATTTTGCCGATAAAATATCAGATAAAAGGGGGAAGGGAAGAAAACATATATAAGCAGTTTCTTCAAACTTGCACTTACCTTATTATTCCATGCGGCGTCAAGGATGCGGTGGTGCCTTTCGGTGCCCAAAGTCGTGAGCGTATTTTTGAATAATCCGACCCCCACCGCGTGTTTAACGGAAACATCTGGAAATGTAACGGCCAGCGCCTCATTTACAGTCATCATAAACCTAGTCTACCAAAAAAGTTTTAATTACTGAAATGTACTAAAACTGCTCGGCAATGATGATGGTGATGCGAAACATTGCTCGGAGGGTCTGAAGCACGTTAAATACGCTAACAAACATTTTAATTTGAAATTTTCATTCCACTGTTACACACTGGATCCCTTTAGGTTTTCCCGGTCTGTGATATAAATACCACCTTTACAAATATGCAGTGCTTGCGTAAATTTGTACGCTTGGATATAGCAAGTAGAGAATTAACATGTCTAATTTTTGACATAAAAACAATATCTTACCTTTTATAAAGGTTGTTCTATTCGCATTCCAATTTTGAAAACATTTCATTAGTCAGTTTTTGCAAGACAGTCAAATTAATGCTGGCAAATGTTTTATTACTTTTCCAAATTAAAAAATAAATAGTTCATCATTTTATCAACTATTTAATTAAATATTCCAAATTGGCATCTTGGCATTACGCACAGTTGTTGGGGAAATGACACATTTGCAACTATGTCTGTCAGATCTCCAACTGAATTAGGTTTTGTAACATAAGTTGTACTTTTTAGATATCCCTAAACAAAAAAGTTCCGTTAAGCCTAGCGATCCAGCAGTTCGCGTCTTCCAATCCAATTGTTAAGAAAAGAAGTATTTGCAATATTGTCTTACAAAGCTGACTAATCAAATGTTTTCAAAATTGGTATGCGAATAGAATGTAAAACACATCTAAAAAGAGATGTCATGCGACCCCTCTTACTATTAAAACAATACTTAAAATGGCGCAGTGCTGACATTTTGAGATGTTATTTTTATGTCAAAAATTAAACATTTTAATCATATAAAAATGGTTTATGTATAGTTCAGCACACGATAAATGGTCGTGATTTCATAAACGGAAGCCCCTTTAACCTCAATAAACCCAGCAATAAACTAATGAAAAGCCCATCATTTGCGCTTTACCAGACATTGTTTTTTTATGTTGAGACCGCGATTTAAAGAAAATTTCAAAAACGGAATGGAACTGAGTAACGAACTAATATTTTTATATCTATTATCACGTACTGTTTCCACGTATTAGAATTTTAAGAAACTGTTGGAAATGGGCATGGAAGCTGCCATTGGAGGGACAGTGGAGCTAACTGGCATCTCTAGATCAACTGTTCGTCGTTAATAATGATTCACTAGAAAACAAGTAAAGATATGACGGAGAAATAATGAAAACGTTTAGGACTGGTGATATGCAGAGAAGTGTATGCCATAGATGAGGGTAATGAGATTCCATTACTTGAATAATGGCAACCGAAATTAAAAGAAGGTTGAGTCCAAACGCTTTGCTACAGTCAACAAAATACATTAAATACTGCTCGTTAAACTAGCAATAGATTGGGTCAAATATTCTCTACTTCCAAATATCCCACCAGACAGCGTAATAGTTTACGATAATGCTACCACAGCACTTTAGCTCAAAAATACCAACGATCGGCAGCATAAAAGAGGTATTGCATGTGTTCCTTGATGATTTTGATGATACTTATCAAAAAAATAACTAGTTGAAGTTTTAAGAACAAAATCGTATCATAAAACAAATTTCGTAGATGATACAAAATCCGGTTCTATACCCCTTAATCCACCAAATTATGCCTGCGATTTGAATCCTATTGAAATAATATGGGTCGAATTTAAAAAAAAGTTAGACGCAATAACATAAATCCAAGAATGTCTTTCTCGGTATAGTACAAAACATATTCTTATGATAAATTCCAAAAAAACACAAGTTATGCTATTTGCTCCCCCTGGAAGTTATAATTTTTTGCGGGATCATATTAAAATTCAATTGGAAAATGATGATCTTAAATTTACAAATGAAGCAACAAACTTAGGAGTGATAATGGATGGTCAATTGAGATATAGTGGCCACATTTCTAATTTATGTAAGAAGACTTATATATCCCTGAAAACGCAATATGCAAATAAACATATATGGAATTGTAAAATGCCAAAAAAACTCGTTAAGGCATCCCTGCTAAAGTTATATACTGTCTGCTATTATACTATGATACTGTGCTATCCTGCACCGATTTGATTTAGTGACCCAAAAATGAATACGAGCAAATAAAAACGTTAATGCCATTATTACAGTGATGACCATTTCTCGTGTGTCGGACTATACTAATAGTGAATTTCAGTTCTTTACAGGGTGTTTCATTTTACAAAAAGATGCAGAAAAAAATCTGTATTTCGAAAATGCAGGATCACATTAAATAATAGCCTGTATAGGATTTCTACGACAAGTTTATTTATTTATTTACATAACTTAGCAAACTCAACAAAATGGTTGCAACATAAGTGATAATTTCCGAAAAACAAGTCAGAATTTCTGACATGAGTCAGAAATCTGGGAAACATGTGGGAATTTCTGAGAAAACAGTCAGAATTGCTGATTTAAGTGAGAATATCTGACATAATGCAGGAATTATTCTGATTTTTTTCATAAAGTTAGAAGATTTTAAAGTGTAAAAATAAAGATTGACGGTTTTAGGTTTCTTGAGGTGATAATTACAAATTTGAAACTGATTTGGAAGTTGCTCCTAGAACGGGCTAGTTTCGCCATATTATTTAGATAAATCGAATCATATCTGTCTAACTCTGGTTGAAACCTGATACAAATCTGAAAGAAAGAATTCTCATTTCTTCATAGAAAAAACATTTAAAAAGTTCAAGTTCAAAGTTAGAATATGAAGAGTTACGGGGAATAATAAAAAGCTAATATTTAAGAAGTAATAGTAAAAACAAATATTAAGATTATAAAGATTATAAGAAAAATAACAATTTTGATTCATTCCTCAAAAATTTTCCTAAATTAAAACCTATATTTTATTTTTGGTAGCCTTTCAGCGGTTTTGTACTTAAACAAGGTCAATAAGAATTATTGCTTGATAAAGTATGTTAAAAAAATTAAAAAGTACATTCCAAATAAGATAAAAGAACATAAAAAATAGCCTAAACAGAAGAAAAAAAAATAATTAAATATTTCTTACCGCCACAATAGTTTAAAGTGAAGATTAATCATTTGGTTAATTCTAGAATAAAACGGATAAGATTTTGAAAGTTTTAGCTTCAAATGTCATGATTCTTTAGTATTTTTATGCACCAAAATTTGTTGTGTTGTTAGTTTAATATATTGATAATAAAAGGATAAAGGATAAATCAATTGGTAATGTGGGATTTGCGAGTGTTCCAAACCTTTTGGTTATGGGTGGTTATTTTTAAGGGTGAGTAAGTTAAATTGATGAATTCTTTCAGACTGAACTGTAACTACCAGAAAAACCCTATGTCAAAGTGGTAAATTTTGTCGAAACTAAATCGCTCATTGTAAAAACCTTATAATATGGGCGTGCTACACTCTGAAAAGAGGTAAAAGAAATCTTTGTTTTTGTTTGATTTGTTGACTTAATGCAATAGAAAATTGAGCCTTTGAATGAAAATCTTAACAACTGATGGTTCCTTATTAAGATTAATATTTAATTTATTAAAACATTCCACCAAGCCTACTATTTATTTATAGCTCCGTTTAACTAGCAAATCATAATTATTACTATAATTACATGCGTGACAGAATTTTTCCACAAAAGTTTTTTAACCGTACTATAATTAAATCAATTGCATATTAGTAGAAAAAAAGTTGCAAGTCAGTCGAATATTTTTTAAAGGACATTTATGGACACCCCATTTTAATGAAATTCAACAGTCCTACATGGTGTCCAACATAAGAAAGATTTACGAAAAAAAAGACCAAAATGTATTATTGTTTTTAAGGAAATTTTTATATGACTTGTAGGGATAGTGCGAAGGACAGGGGAAACTTTTAAAAATTAAATGTAATACATTTTTTTTGGATAAGGATCCTTTACGCAGAAAAATAAGAACCTATAATAAGGAACACAATAATCTTAGACCAATAGGTAGAAATGGTATCATTGTATAGTCATCCACCTAAATTTTCACCTAAAAAAAATACAGAAATCACTATGCTCTGTTCATCAATGCGAGAGAATAATAAATCATAATCAAACTGTAAAACTTAGTGGTCCAACTCGTTGAAGGTAGACGACATATTCCTTGGTGTTTCAAATCAGAACTGCAGTTATGGTCCAGCATACGATGACTTCCCTTGCCTGGCATATTATAAACGGGAGGCCCTTTACCTTCAAGGAACCGAACAACAAACCAATAGAAATTTTAAAATTTTAAAATCATCAGCACTCATTAATTGTTATGTTCTGACCATGAGACGAGGAAATTTTCGAAGACCAAACTTTAATTTACTCTGTTTAATGATGACTGTCATTGCTAATTCAAATTTTATTACTCTCTGTAATGTAAGTTGTGTATTTTGGACAGTCTGTTGCTATTACATCTAGAAACCTCCGAATAACATTTTGCAACACTTTGCGCAAGTCAAACAAGAAACACATTTTCGAATGATTTGCGCAATAATTTATTATTTGGTTAATTATTTCGTATATGTAGATAAAAATCGACAAAATGCCGATGGGAAGCGAAATACTTTTTTTTTAAATATTCAATTGTTTCTAATATTTAAGTTCTTGTATATTATTGCCACCCCGCATAATTAACGTAATAGTGCAAGTAAAACAGTTTAGAATTTCATTCATTTCAATTCGCCAATTTTCCCATTACAAAATATTGTTTAAATTTGACAACAAACGACTGATCTAAAAGATAGCCATAAATCGCGCCATAAACTATTTATAACTCGATCTATATATTACACCGAAACACTTCGCCGATTTTGTTGCGGGAAATTTTCCAATTTTAATCAATAACGCATGTTTTGTATTAGGCAGGGATTAAAAGTTTACTCAGACAAATTGTTCGTAACGATTTTTTCGTTTTCAAAAATATTCCGCCAACTTTAATTGCAATTTGTACTTATTTTACTTACTTACTTTACTTTTTACTTTAAGTATCTAAGTATATATATAGAAGAAAAATTTCCAGCAACATTGTAATATCGCACCCTTGCTCTAAAAGGGACACAACTCAAAAATTGCGCTTTTTCAGCTATAGAGAAAAAAAACGCTTTATTTCTCAACAAAACCGTGTTAAATTAACTTTATAGGTTGCCCGCCAGATGTCGCAAGTGTCATTTTCTGCAAAAGCGCCCTGTTATTAATTTTATTTTATCTTGACAGGAAGGTGTTTATTTTGAATTGTGTCATTTTTTTATGATAAATAATGAACAGCAACTTAGGATTATTTAGAGTTACAACATTTGTAATGAAGTATTGTTTGGATTTTGTTTATAATATTTTTATTTGTGTCAGTTTAGAAGAAAAGATCAGTACAAACTGCTGTTTTTATTTTAAGTTATGTCACTTCAGATATGTTAACTGATTTTTTTTCATGAGTCCTTAAATAAACAAAAAAGCTTTTGTCAATATCAAAATGGTTTACAGTACCTATGTATTTTGAACTCATCAAATTTTTCATACATTTTTCGTGGCCTGTATACCGAATTGGTGCAGAATTATGTTTTAGGTCAAAATGGAGCTATTTTAAAGCTAAAAGTTTGTTGTTGTTGAAACTATCACAAGTCGTATAAGCAAAATCTTCAAAAAGGGCCACGGAGAATTTTATAGAAAATAGGGCAATTTTAGATATTGACAACGATCAAGCTCATATTGACAACGATAATTTACCACCTTCTGACACTTGGCAAGTTTCTGATAAATATCTGAGGCAGAAATCCCTATTAAATCATGTCCCAATGAAAATCATTTGACTCTTGCTGTTTCTTATAATATACCTTTGCTAGAACCTGAGAGTTTAGGAAAAATATCTCAAGCTTTAATTCCATCCCAGAATAGCAGTGAGGGGAATCTTATATCGAAGCATTTAGGTAATTTACTTAACTGGCTAATGTAATATTTGTTTTCTCCCTTAATCTTCTAGAAGACGCTAGCAGACGTATTTTTCAAGTTATTTCGGAATATAGAACAGCAACGAAAGTGATGTAGATGATTCCGATGCGGATCCCACTTTTTCCTCTGATGCTCAGCGTAACGAAGAAAATACCGATGATGAAGCAATGAACACAGAGAAAAAAAAAAGTAAGAAAAGACTAAGAAACCCTGGCGAATGGAAATCGTACATTTCAAAATCAAATTCGCCCGGAATTTGGTGAAAAATTTAGATTGACTTATGGCCTAAAAGTAAATGAAAAAATGAGGAATGACATTTTTTATAATTCCTGGACCTTGGCTGATTTGGAAAGGCACAGGGAATACATAATTGTCAGAAGAAATAAAACCAAAATATCGTTATTCAAGTATTCAAAATTATAGGCGAATGAATTAAGCTTACTTTGATATTGATAATAACCGAATTAGGGTATGTAAATCAATTTTTAAAGCAACTTTGGATATTAATGATGGACTTATTCGCACGGCTATTGTACAGAGTGTTATCTAATTGAATGTCAATAATTGGGTCCATTTTAAAAAGAAAAAATATAAAACATATTTTTTTAATACCTGTAATACCACTTGAGATATTTTAATGAAATATGGCACACATGTACCATATATCAAGAGGCATAATTTATTTTAAATACATCAGTGGCGGCTGTACGAAATTTTGCATGTCCATTTTGGCAGACATCGGTGGTAAATCACGATTTCTCTCAAAATAAACATTTTTACAATCTCCAATCATTGCTGAAGAAATTTAATTTTTTCATTTTTTTTCAAACCGATGTGCGGTTTTCGTTTAAAAAAATAAAAACCTCTTCTCTGCATGGTCATAACAATATCGTTAATATGACATGCAGAGAATTATTATTATTATTTTTTAATGAACTCATTGTCTATCTGTTTTATTAAAATAATTCAAAAAATAGGAAGACAAGGTGCGTGAACTTAAATAAATAAAATAAATTGAAATTTAAATTTAAACTTTACAAGTTTAGGAACTAACTTTAGATATTCAGTCAGTTCGGAAACAAAAAAAAAGAAATTTGCAAGAGTTAGCCGACAAAAATATAATTCCGAAATCTTATTATAATTGTTTTTAAATGTCTTAAAATCTATTTTTTTATTTTTTCCGTTTAAAAAGTTTCATATATTTTTCTGTTTGTTAAAAGCGGCACAAATCAAAAATGTTTATTTATTTTTAGACTTTAAATGAAAACTCCAGATAATTAGTCTTACTTATTTATATTAGAGAACAAAGTTACGCTTATTTCGTCTTTAATTTTTTCATAAAACTGCATATTTATTAAGAAACAGTTTGTTACGTTGTATGGGAAATTCGTTTTCTTTTGAGTTGCGTCACTCTTAAAGCTAGGGTGCCATCTCAACTATTTAGATAAAAGTTTGGCCGCCCTTTTTTAAAGGGTTTAACAACAGGTCTTAAAATGTCTTCAAAAAGAGGCTCACCCATCTACAGGGGTTAACGGAAGTCACATGCAGTTCAACGGCAATATCGTCAGATTAATCATGGTCAAAAGTCTCAGTCGAAAAAAGAGAACCATTGTTAGAAATGAAGATGGCGTCATGAATGTTTTGCTTTCTTTTGAAGGCTGCTATACTTTTGTGAATAACAATTAAAAATAAAATTAATTTCATATAACTTTTTAGAAAGTCCCTAAAGTTCAATCTCAATTATAAATTATAAATATCACCCCTACAAATGTATTCCAGTTTAAGGCTTAAATTATTTTTACTGATGAAGCAACATTCACGACGGCAGGTATGTTTAATCGGATAAATAAGCATTACCAAATGAAAACTCACACAAAATTCGGCCAGTAAAATTACGAAGATCGGTTCCTGTGATATCTGAAGCGCAATCGATATTTAGATTTAATTCAAAATAACATTAAAAATTATTTGGAAGGCCTACCAGTTCATCAATACGTTAACATGTATTGTGGGCACCGCCCTATAATACCAATCCACTTACTGAATACCTAAATAACAGCTATTATTATTGGAGAGGCAGACACGGCACAATTCTGTCGCCGGTAAATAGTCCAGTTTTAAACCCTCATGATATTTTAAAATGGAGATTTAAAAAAAAAAAAAAAATTCAACAAGAAATAGTCAAGCTCAATAGAAATCATCGAAATTTTGATTTGTAAGCGATTTTTCATAAAATCAGAGATAATATTACAAAAAGTTTGGAAAATCATGGTGAATACATAAAAAACATATAGCCATTTACTTCATGTTATATCTTCATTATTGTTCGTTTAATTATAGTTGTTACCGGTTTTATTATGTTCTTTAGAATATATAGTATTATTCGTTAGTTAATAATTATTGAAACAAAAAATACGAACTGCATGAAGCTTTTCTTACTCTGAGTAACCCATTTTCCTAACTGAAGGTTTCAATTTGCGGAAAGCCTGACGAACTTGATTCATATATCTTTAGTTTTGGTTAGTTTAATAAAAAAAAGGATAATGGAAAGAGGGAGGGGCAAGTCCATAAGACAAAACTGCAAAAATTATGCAAAAATTATACAACTTTTCTATTAAAAGTTTTTCTCGGTGACTTCCGCAAATGTAAGAAATAACCCTGCACATAAAAATTAGGTAAAGTAAAAAAAAAGTGGTCATTTTCTTTAAATGCGCAAAAGTGTTGGAATATTTACAAAATAAAATTTGTTCATATAAAAAATAACGAAGAGACTTTGTGACATTATCAATGAAATTACTGTGCAAGGTTATGCGTCTTGTGCGGTCCAAATAATTGCCTTAAAAGCATTTTAAAATATGACGGTGTCCCGAAATTAGGCGTCAATATTTTAAGCACGTATTCTGTGACCCAAAATATGGATAAAAGTTTATATAAAGTGGAGTCCAAAACGTCTTAGTTTTTAACATACAGAATTTGAAGAGGTGATGGCGATTTTGGAGAATTTGAAAATCTGAAGTGTTCTATGTAAATAAGGTACCCTTGTCGCACCTCGCTAGAACACACCGTTTTCAAGAAAAATGCTTTTGAAAATGTAATTACAAATTATTTTTTTATTTTAATGTTTACAATCCAGGTGCAAATAATCACAGCTGGTGGAGAAAGTATTGCGCGAAAGGATACGTTTGGCAGGAAATCAAATTCGACAAAACCTTATCGAAGTTTCACGTGCCTCACATGCGATTAGCCGTAGAACCCGACTTTGCCGTCGCGAGCAAGGCAACGTTTTTGAGCAGCTTCTTTAAAATGTAAAGTTTATAATTTTTATTAGAATAATTAGCTTTACAATTGATAGTTTGATTTGTCTTTCGTTAATAAAAGGATTTATAAGAACAATCCAAGTGAAAACTATTTTTCACCAACGGCGAACAAAATTTAAAGCTAATAATTGACTTTTAATTTTTATTTACCCAGCAACACAAACAAATGAAACGCGTCATTAACTTCCAAGGCTTACTAATGATTATCTGCACCTCGATTGTAAACATTAAAATTAAAAAAAAATCAATTTTTCAAAGAAACTTCCACTTTTTACAAAACTTCTGGATTCCTCCTGTGTTGGTTTTTGCTGAGTCGAAATTGCTGACGTTTCAGTCAAGCTCTGAAGAAGCCAACAGAATGATCGGAGAAACGTCAGCAATTTCGACTCAGCAAAAACCGACACAGGAGGAATCCAGAAGTTTTGTAAAAAGTAAATAAAAAAAAGATAAAATAAGACATTATACGACCCTCTTATTGTAGCCCTCTTTGGTTGTACTAAAAAAAATGGAACTACAAAAAATTAAATAATGTCACAGTAGGAGATTCTTACAAAATCCCAAATGTTGAATACATATTTGATTAACTAAGACATTCTACCTACTTCACTACTCTAGATTTCAGAAATGGATTTCATCAAATAAAATTGAAAGATGAGGACATACCCAAAACTGCTTTCTCAGCTTCATTTGGTCACTATGAATTCATTGGAGTGCCTTTTTGGTTACCAGATTAACCATTTGTCTAAAAATCTCTCAACATCTGCTGTCCGTCAAAGACAAAATTCCATTTGAGGTGCCAGGAGTTTACAGCATTCCATGCATATGCGGCAAAGAATACATTGGAGAGACCGGACGAAAAATTTCAACAAGGCTCAAAGGACACGAAAGAACCTTACGACTAAGAGAAATAAACTCAGCTGTTGCCGAACACACTCATGAAACCGGGCATAAAATTTTATTCGATAAAACTAAAATTCTTGCATGTAATCAGTTATTCTACCAACGAAAAATCCGAGCGTCTATAGAAATCTATAAACAACCTAACAATCTTAACCGCGACTCAGGCTCTATCTGTCACCAATTTGGGAATCAGTCATCCGAGACGGTGTTTATACCCCTCATTCGCGCCCCCCTTTTAGGAAATTTTTCACACGCGTCTCCCGTGTCACCCACCCCTGAAGACAATTGAATACTAAGTTTTAGTTCGTTACATAGAGCCTAAAAAGTTTAGTAACTGTACCAAATTTTATTTAAAAATATCTACGAGTTTAGAAAATAATTACAAAAAATCGCCTTCATCTTTTCAAATTTAACACAATGTATGTTAAAAACTAAGACGTTTTGAACCCTAGTTAATATGAACTCTTATCCTTATTTTGGGTCGCAGAATACGTGGTTAAAATATTAACGTCTAATTTCAAGACAACCTGTATATACAGTCGATAGTTAGTGGCCTTAAAACCTTCCGAGTGGGTTCTTTTTAAAAGACCGAGAAATTAATTAAATATTTTGTTATGAGACCAGTTCTGGAATTTTTAAAAATGGAGTGTGCATAATTAAAAGGCCTAGAGTAATCAGTAAATATCGATATCAAAATAAATAAGAACTAAAAGTTCAGATTTTCACGAAAACGAAAACTGTTTCGACAACACCGTGTCTTTATCAAACATTTGATAATTTGTTATTAAATTTATGACCCACTCAATTTTATTCATAGTTATCACTTTTATAATGTCATTATCCAACACTAAACGACCAATAGTTTTCTACTTAATTTTTGTATATTCACAATTTTGAAAATATAATGGGTGTTTTTTTTTCGATGTATAGAACTTTAAGTTGGCGTTACTGTTCAAGATGGCGACCGATTTAACAGCTGTCAAGTGATTTATTCTCAGTTTGGTTTGGCAATTCATCATGAATAGACTCACGCCTGAACAACGCTTGCAAATAGTGCAATTTTATTTCGAAAATAATGGTTCTGTGCCGAATACGTATCGCGCACTACGTCCATTTTATCGTCGACAAAATCGTCCATTAGAGCAGTTAATTCGATTAACCATGGAACGTTTTCGCACTACGTTTACTCTTATTGATAACTCGCATCCCGAGAGACGCCGTACGGTGCGTACAGAAGAAGCTATTGCTGCTGTAGAGCGTAGCAATGAGGAAGACCCGAATGAGTCCATCCGCCATAGAGCACAGAAATTGGATCTGTATCTATCCACTTTATGGAAGATTTTGCGGGAGGATCTTGGTTTGCGTGCTTACAAAATCCAACTCGTGCAAGAATTCAAGCCAAACGATCATCAAGTAAGGCGTAGATTCGTCGAATAGGCCCAAAACGAGATTGCCGTTGTTCCCAATATTTAAAAGCGAATTTTGTTTAGTGATAAAGCGCACTTCTGGTTGAATGGCTACGTCAACAAACAAAACTGCCGCATTTGGAGCGAAGCTAATCCTCAAGTGTATGTCGAAACACCGTTACATCCAGAAAAACTGACTGTTTGGTGCGCTTTATGGGCTGGTGGAATCATTGGTCCGTACTTCTTCAAAAACGATGATGGCCAGAACGTTACAGTCAATGGTGATCGGTATAGAGCTATGATTACTAACTCTTTCATTCCTGAATTGAATAACCATGATGTCCAAGGAGATGTGGTTTCAACAAGACGGCGCAACATGTCACACAGCTCGTGCCACAATCGATTTATTGAAAGACACGTTTTGTGACCGCCTAATTTCACGTTTTGGACCTGTGAATTGGCCTCCAAGATCTTGTGATTTAACACTGCTAGACTACTTTCTGTAGGGCTATTTAAAGTCATTGGTCTATGCGTATAAGCCACAAACGCTTGACCATTTGGAAGACAACATTCGCCGTGTTATTGCCGATATACAGCCACAAATGTTGTAAAAAGTCATCGAAAATTGGACGTCCAGATTGGACTATATCCGCGTCAGCCGTGGCGGTCATATGGCAGAAATCATATTTAAAATGTAATGCCACAAGATTCTATACATCGAAAAAAAACACCCCTTATAAGAATTTTGTTAAGGCTTAATAATCTGATGACTGTTTTAATGTAGCTTTTGTTAATATAAGTACTTTCGCTTCAACAAACAATTCTTTAGAAGGACATAATTTGTTTTTGAATAATATTTTTTTTAAACACGCTTCTGGCAAATTGCTAGCGGTTGAACAACTGTATTAAACTTTGACGTTGTATCAAAAATTTATGGAATAATTACATTAAGTTTGAAATTAATTTCTGAGGGAGCATGTTGGAATATTAATTAACTTATATAAATTAATTTATGGGTTAGTTGGTTTTAAATCTCTGCCGGTTCGCAATGTTTATGTTTATACAAAAAATAACGAAGGGACTTCGCCACTTATTGCGATAAAACAGGCGAACTACTACTACTTGGAGCTTTTCTTACTCTGAGTAACCCATTCTCCTAAATGAAGGTTTCAATTTGCGCAACGCCTGGTCAACTTGATTAACATATTTTTAGTTAATCAAAAATTTAAGCTTAAATAATTCAAGAACGATCCGCATTCGTTTTTTAAAAGCTTAAAAGAATACTGCAAAAATTATACTATATACTACTTACTATACTATATATTAAACTATATTATTATATTTTATTATACTATATATATATTATTATACTATATATTAAACTTTTGTATTAAAACTTTTTCTAGGTGACTTCCATTAACCCCTACGGGTGGATACGCAAATATAAAAAATAACTCTGTACATAAAAATTAGGTAAAGTAAAAAAGTCGACATAAAATTTGGACCCGAGCGGCGAAAAATTCTTAGTGTCACTTGATCTGTAACAGGCAAACGGTTCGAGAAAGCCAATCTGCGTCCATTTGTCAATTACTCCAATTGCTATGATTCATCAATTGAAAATCCGGATTTAGGGTCAAGGGTTAAACATTTTGAAAGTTGAAAAAATCAAATTAAAAGAATCTATGACAAAAATTAAATAAATACATAAGTTAAGGTTTTCACATAATTCATACAACCCGATGTTGTTTATTGGTTGCAACAAAATTGTGGTCATTTGGTTTAAATATGCAAAAGTGTTGGAATATTTACAAAAATTAACTTATGGTTATAAATCTCTGCAGGCTCGGTATGTTGACGTTTTTAGAAAAAAATGACAAAAATACAAAAACAAGCGTTCAATTTTTTTTAGCTGTACAGAAAACAATGCCCGGTTGTGTTTTACCCTTGTCGAATTATTAGCGGCATTTTAGTTAGGTGGTGGATAATGCCCGTTTCGCTCGAAAAAAAAAAGTTTTCTTAACGATCTTTCTTAATTGAACAAATGCGGCGAGGACATACCTTCCTTTTGTACGACAATTTGGCCGTATCAGGATGCAGGAAATTATACTGGCAGTACTTAAGCAATTGCACGGCCGATTGCCTTTTCATCTCCTCACTGCTGGGCGTCCTAGTCGGCCGTTGGAACGCGGGATCTTGCTCCAAAGTGTTCCATACTTTCATCTACGAAAAAAATAATGATGTCGATAAAGCACATTGGCGGTGAAAAAAATGTAATACATTTTAGGTACTTTTGAGAGGTATCTCAGTTATTTTTATAGATAAAAAGTTGCGATTTTCGCGACAGTGTATATATTTTCTGTGAAATTAAAGATGTCGATAACGAAATTTTTAAGGCGGTTTTGGTTTTTAAGATACAAAGCTAAATTAAAAATATTGCTTTTTCAGATTCTCCTCGTATCTCAAGTACCCAGGCTACTTATCGAAAATGTGGAAACTGTCTCTTATATAACTTTTCATTACCAAACAGGGCCAGGTCAAAATGTTATCAGACCCTACTTTATTTTATTGAACACCTTTTCAAAAATAGTATGCAACTTTTTTCAAAACAAATGCTTGTTTTAATAGAATACCATGAATAGCATTAATAAATAATTGAAAGCTGGATATTGCTAAGGAAGAATGGGATACTTTTTAAGGTTTTCTAATAACAGTAAGTTTGCAACAACACGAATTGAAGCGCGGAAATTCCAAAGGGGTTATGTGCCAATATTACATTTTTTTGATAATCAAGAAAAACTGTTTAAATTTACAGCCATAGTTATAATTGCCGGTGTTTGTAAAAATGAGGCAGATGCAGGTTACTCAATTTTATTACCATAGGTACATATCCTTTTTCTCAGAACATACGGCGGGGCACATACGACTATTCTAACGCAAAATGATGATATATCAAAAAATGGCATATATCCCCTTTGATATTTCCATTCGTCAATTAGTATTGAGAGCCAAGACAAAAAGTTATCAGACCATCCTTTAAATGTTAAATGCTCTTCTACAAACTTGGGAAATATTTTCAACAATGCAATGTTGCCGCGTCAACACGCAGATAGCAATCTCTTTCATAATTGAAATCGTTTGAAAATGATTTATAGTAAATAAAGCACATCACGTTCAGGTGATTCTACCACCTTTTGTAATAAAAATTAACTTATAGACCTGTTTAGCAAACGATATTTTAATTTTTTTTTATTAAACTGCTTAGAGAATATTTACAAATCCTCTGGATTCTCCAGCGTCGGTTGTTGTTGAGTCGAACTTGCTGACTTCGCAACTTCGCAGAATGGTGAGTTTTGATGTATTGAAGTCAACTTACTTTGGTTTATTTCACTCGCGTATAAACTATGCCACCATACCCTGGGGTAACTCCTCTTATGCTATTAAAATATTTAGGATACAAAAAAAGGCACTACGGATAATTACAAATTCAAATTTTAACGAACACTTTATAACTTTATAACGCATTGCCACAATCTTTTAAACTTTTAAACGAAAAACATTTTAAATATAAAATTAAAAGCTTTCTTCTAAGTAAGGGCTATTATAGCGTTGGTGCATTTTTTGAAGAAAACATCGGTAATGACGTGTTGCGGGGCGTTGTGTATTAATTATATTTTAATGATTTATTTTAATGATTGTTATAATTAAATTTATTTTTTATTTGTTGTCCTGTTAGGTTTTATTGTGAAGTTATATACATTCTATATCTAGATTTAGTATATTATGACGTTATATACAATTTTATGTTAGCATATACTTACACATATTTCATTTTAAAAAAAATAGATATATTTAATTTTTTTTCCTTTGTATGACTTGCTACAAAAAATGATATTGTAAAGTAGTCAATAAACCATCTATCTATCTATCTATCCATCCATGATGGTATTCGGCAACTACGGATGACTTTATTTGTCATAGTCGTAAGGCCATTCACGTTCTTTTAGCCTAGTGGATATTTTTCGACCTGTCTCTTGTATTCTTTGCCGTATATGCATGGAATGCATATCTCAAACGAAATTTTGTCTTTGACGGATCGAATATGTTGAGAGATTTCTGGACAAGTTGTAAATCTGATTTTTACGTTGTATTTCTTAGGAACTTTTAATATATAGTCAGTTGTATGTTGAATGTAAGAAAGGACAACAATGGTAAGTGTAGGGTTACTTTTTCGAAGGTTGTGGTGAAGTGTATTTTGTGATGGAACGCTTAATATCTCTAATGTGAAAATTATTAGAGAGGTAAGATGTTTTAATTCTAGTTTATTTCGAGGTATAGTTTTACGGCTTTGTAAACAAAAGAGTTGATAACCGATGATTTTTGGGCAGGATGATGGTGTGAAAATGCATTGAGGTGCAATATGTGTGCATAGGTTTTTTGTAAACAGAATGACCCAATGCTAGGACTGATTTCAATTAAAATCTATTCAATTCATATTAGTTTCTGAATGAGGGCATATAGAGTTTATATGGCTAAAAATATCACGGAGAGAATATTGGTTTGTGAATCTAAAGCTGTCCGTAGAGACGAGAATTTTTAGAGTTATGAGGGGACAGACTTTTTCGCGGCTTCCAAAAAAGAAGAAGCCCTAATAACATATTTAAAATTACGTTCCATAGGTGACGTAGAACCTTTTTTGTGTGCACGTAGGATCCGTCTATAAGAATGTCTTCAATTTTTTCCCGATAGTCAGTTGTGTTCTTGACCACCTTTGTTAGAATTACCGTGTCGGCATTAGCTTTTAGAGTTTTTAGAGCTATGCGTACAGGCTTTGCATATTTTAAGGATTTTTGCGGCTTCAAATCAAATTTTATTAGATGTTTAAAATTGCAATTTGGCATTCAATAAAACTAAAATTCTTGGATGCAATCAACCTTCTACCAAAAAAAAAAAACAACAAAACAATTTTAACTGCAGTTCACCAATAGGAGAATCAGTTATCCGAGTTAATGTTCATGCCCCTCCTTTAGCAGAGTAGAATGCGAGTCAGTTTTAGTTAAGCTTTGAAGAAGCCCACAGTATGATTGGTGATGATAAGTGATGATGTAACCTGGAGAATATATTTTAGCATTTTTACTTCCATAAACAAGCTGCAATAGTAGAAAGAGGCAAATTCGATTCTCACCAATGGGATCCCAAAAGCACTAACGAATATAGGAGTTTGATAGAGAATAGCTCAGGTTAGAGCAAGGTTGGGAATCGATGGGCAACGAAGCGAGCGATTAGTAAACGAGTCATTGACGTATTGACATATTTCAAGATACCTTGACAAAATTAAGTGCAAAACCAAACTCAAAACAAAGTCACTTTAATGTGTAAATACATTTAGCGAGAGATATCAGACATGTTATTACAACATAATTTATTAAAAAAACAAAATGAAAGGGAAAAAAATGCAATAATATAATTAAATTGTGAAATTTTACAAATTATGAAAGTTAAATAGCGACACCAAAGTCAATGAGACACTTGACCTTGAACTTGGGAAACTAATCCATCGATACAAAGACGTAAATAATTTTCCAAACAGTCGTCAGTCAACCTTGTACGCTGTTTTTGTTTATTACCAATCATCATTGAAACAGCAAAACGCACAAATCTTGCGAATTTTCTAAGCTGCGGAAAATGGTCTTCGTCGAGGTATTTTTTGTAGAAATCAAATAACTCCACGTCTTGAAATTTAGATTTTAGCAGCGAATTTTCCTAAATCTCGATCAACTCCAATTGCAAGTTATTATAGTATTTTAATAACAATAAAAATAATAATAAGCACATTTATTGCTGCGTCAAATATACATATTATTACACTACAAAATATTAAATGGTACCAATTTTCAGGTTGCGTAATCACCACAGCAATGATTGAACTGTCAGAACGACGGATTCACAAAGTAGTTTCCTTGTAACAATTGGAAGAAAATGTCTATGACTGTAAATTAACTTTAAATTCCCATGTGCTACAGTCCAAGATCAATCCTAAACTTTTCGATGTATCTGAGTATGGTATAGGAGTGTCATCAATTTTTATAATCATTTTGTTTTTGACATTATGTACCTGTGAATCATTTTATACTCCAGTTATTGCTGGAGTAGCAAATAAATTGAAACAGTCTTCCATGCTTTTCAAATAGCTAAATGTTTTGGAAAATCAATTCAATAGTGACTTGAGTTCTTCAACATATTGCATGAGCAATATTTTCATGCGCAGAGAGTGTGGTGAAATTGGAGCTGTTACCAAAGAGCATCGGTGCCTTACCAGTCGATTTTGTCCTGGAAAGCTTTCAAATAGCTGTACAAATCGTTAGATAACTGTCCTTGTTTTTGAAGTTTCAAATTTCAATCATTCAAATAACGTGTAAGGTCGACCATAAGTCACATATCTATTTGCTACTGGCTTATCTTATATTTGCGTAAAAATTCATTTCTAAGTTCGCAGAATTTTTCCTTTACTTAGTGATCTGACTTCACAATAATATGTGGTACGCCGCTGATATTTCATCCAAAAACGCATTGAACTGACAATGATTAAGCCCTCGACATCAAATAAAATTGATGGTTTTTATCACCACATTCATTCTGGAGTCGAAAAAACTTTAGTTTTGTTGGTCGATAATGCAACGAAGGACTATGATATTATGTTTTTTAACATTTAATTCAATTTTTCCACTCAAAATTCCGATGAAACATTTAGGCAAGCCGACCGTAGAAGGTGCGTAGTTTCTGTGCATACTATTACTAATTTTGATCTTGGCAAGCCAAAACTTGTGAATACTTTTGAACTTGTGAATACCTTTTGAACTTCATCAACACCTGGAATAAATATAACCAATTGAACTGTTCGGACAAATCGATGCTCTCGTCTAATGCTATGGAAAATGATTTAAAACTAGCCATACGGTCAGTCAATGTTGTTTGTACAACGGTTTGTATAGACAATTTTGAACTAACTATAAAAATAGCTTTCACAATCATATTGTGTCCCTAGATTAAGAGACATTTGCTGCTGTTTTTCCAAATTTGCGGTTAGCTTTCATTACTGAAAAGGATTCAATTAAAAGCAAACAGGCTTATCATTGTGCAAGAAAAAAATTAATCTTCAGACCATTTTTCTTGAAACTGCTGCATCTCCTTTCGTTTCTATCCACCAGTAGTATTTTTCCAATTTCGCAATAATATTTTTTTTGCCAAACTTGATAATTAAACATTTTTCAACTAGTGGTAAATCATTATATTTTTTTTTTAAGAAATTGTTTATGTGCATGGACTTTCGCTGGATACTCTATAGCCAAACAAGTGTAAAGGCAGCTCGCTGGATCACAATTCTAAAATTTACCCGTAATTTTCGCAAGTTTCTTAAATGGCATAGATGCGGAAATTGGACAGGGCGAAACCGCTTTAAGACAATCGCCGTAATTAAATATTAAGTAGAAGTTTAATTTAAAATCGCAAATTTCCGTTAACCAGATCCCATAAACTCTAAATCGATTTTCATGAAAAGGACTTTCTTTATATTGGACGAGTAACAGAGAATTGGAGCCTAAATAAAGCGTTCTATTTAACAAATTCGCTAAATTGATCGCGAATTACCGAAATGGTATATTGCCACACGCACCGGTTATGACACGAATATCAACCTGAAACGGCCATTAATAAGGAATTTTTCAAATAAGGTGATTTCATACGGAACCCGTATTATGCGCATGCTCACATGGGAACGAGGTCTAAAATCGAGTCATATCGGTCTATTAGAAGAATGGTCAATACTTTCCGTGACACCGTAGAGCGTGCACACACAGTTTTGGTTGTAATTAGTGATTTTTTAATTTCGTGTGTGACTCGAATAACTTGGATGGGTCACTTCAGTCGAAAGTTCACTTGAAAATTTGGACATACTAAGCAAAACAGAATTTTGCTGATTTAAGGGCAAATTTCCGCTCCAACCAAAATTCCAAATAGAAATAATAAAATGTATAGCTATAAAAAACTGATACGTCTTGAAAATTCCACACATCCACACATCAGGCTGTCGTATCACATTTTGACAAAACAAAGTTTGTTTTGACGTCCAATATGGGATCTAAAGGCAGATTCACGTTTTGAGTATATTTAGTGTTGAATATTTTTTCTTTGGGGATATCGAATGGTTCAGTTTAGCTGTTCCGTCATCTGTTTTAGCCCAAGGCGTAAGAGCGCGTATCTATATTGCATTGCCACTTCATAACTACAAGAAAAGTGTATCCATCTCTTAGAATAAAATTTATTATTAAATATGTTTTTATTACTAAAAAGTCTAGCGTTAATCAGCCTATCAGCAATAAGAGACAACTTCTTTGTTTGTCTGCCTCAATCTTCATCGTGCTGGCTGTTACCCGCAATTATGGAAGTTAATGCAGATGGGAATAAAACTAGGGTCAGGTGGATATTAAAGGACGGAATATTAGGGACGGACTCTCAAAGGTTTTGGTAATAATAATTTTTGAGTATAATCTTATTCAATTACACTAAAAAAAGCAATGGCATTGAATATATACTGGGTGACACAAGAAGGTGGGAGCACTTTATAACAGCTTGAGATAGCGATTTAAAATTTGGAAGGGTTAATATAGGCTGAATGTCCAATTTTTGAGCAGAAAAGACAGTAACTTTTTAATATTTTTTTAAATTTTTGGATTCAGGAGATCATTCTGCGTAAGATAGGGCGGTTTTTCTCATTTTTTTGTTTTTTGAAATGTTTATTCAATTTTTGAAAATTGTGTCTAGGAGGCTGTGACCATCATAAATACTATTTACCGGGACACCTGATCATGGAAAAAATTGTAATTGTAAAATTGTAAAAAAAACAGATACGTAAATACATTTTTATAAAAAAATTCCATTAATGTTTCCGCTCAAACCGGAAGTGCAACCATTGACTTTTTCTTATCACCCGTTTCGGGTATCGTGCCATCACGATCTGTGATCTGTGAGGTCTTTCCATTTCCGCCTGTCTTCAGCGGCTCTAAAACATTCGTTGAGCGATACTTCGGTTTCCTTGACTACATATAGTCAAAAAATTGGATATTCAGCCTATATTAACCCTTCCAAATTTCAAATCGCTATCTCAAGCTGTTTAAAAGTTATAGAGTGTTCCCACATTCTTGTGTCACCAGGTACATTAAATTCTTAGCTAGAAATATCTATACATAATTACATTTTTATTCTAAATGTCTAAATCTAATTCTGTTAAGAAATGTAAAAGTCCTCAATTTTTATAATACTGTACTGAATTTTCCAGCTCTCAATTGGTATGTTATTAATAATATTTTTTATCAAATTCATAAAACTGGGACTTAAAGTAGTAATATTTTTTGCTCTGACCTTTGATTTTACATGATTCCACAAATGTTCTATGGTTTTAAACATGCAATGAGATGGAGGAAGAAGTAAAACAATAGGCTTAGCCTGTTCAGGCTAAACGCCCAGTGAGTAATCTGTAGGGTTCCATTACTAAGGGGTGTTTTTTTTTCGATGTATAGAACTTTAAGTTGCAATAAAACAACGATGGATTATTCGATTGACATGAATTTTATTTATTCGAAAGATAATCTTGTGGCATTACATTTTAAATATGATTTCTGGCATATGACCACCACGGCTGGCGCGGATGTAGTCCAATCTGGACGTCCAATTTTCGATGACTTTTTCCAACATTTGTGGCCGCATATCGGCAATAACAAGGCGAATGTTGTCCTTCCAAATAGTCAAGCATTTGTGGCTTATCCGCATAGACCAATGACTTTACATAGCCCCACAGAAAGTAGTCTAGCGGTGTTCAATCACAAGATCTTGAAGGCCAATTCACAGGTCCAAAACGTGAAATTAGGCGATCACCAAACTTGTCTTTCAATAAATCGATTGAGGCACGAGCTGTGTGATATGTTGCGCCGTCTTGTTGAAACCACATCTCTTGGACATCATGGTTATTCAATTCAGGAACGAAAGAGTTAGTAATCAAAGCTCTATACCGATATTCATTGACTGTAACGTTCCGGCCATCATCGTTTTTGGAGTACGGACCAATGATTCCACCAGTCCATAAAGCGCACCAGTCAGTTTTTCTGAATGTAACGGTGTTTCGACATACACTTGAGGATTATCTTCGCTCCAAATGCGGCAGTTTTATTTGTTGACGTAGTCATTCAACCAGAAGTGCGCTTCAACGATAAACAAAATTCGCTTATGAAAATCGGTAACAACGGCAATCTCGTTTTGGGCCCATTCGACGAATCTTACTTGATGATCGTTTAGCTTCAATTCTTGCACGAGCTGGATTTTGTAAGCACGTAAACCAAGATCTTTCCGTAAAATCTTCCATAAAGTGGATGGACACAGATCCAATTCCTCTGCTCGATGGCGTATGGACTCATTCGGGTCTTCCTCAATGATACGCTTTACAACAGCAATAGCTTCTTCCGTACGCACCGTACGGCGTCTCTGGGGATGCGAGTTATCAATAATAGTAAACGTGGTGCGAAAACATTCCATGGTTAATCGAATTAACTGTTCTGATGGACGATTTTGTCGACGTATTCCGCACAGAACCATTATTTTCGAAAAAAAATTGCACTATTTGCAAGCGTTGTTCAGGCGTGAGTCTATTCATGATGAATTGCCAAACCAAACTGAGAATAGATCACTTGATAGCTGTTAAATCAGTAGCCATCTTGAACAGTAATGCCAACTTACAGTTCAATATATCGAAAAAAACACCCTTTACTAGCCTTTTGTCTATTTTGCGGTAGTTAAAACCCATTTTGCAAGCAACTCTATATTTATATTGATTTTATCTTTTTCTAGCTTTTTTTCCAGTTTATCTAAGGTAGAAACAACTTCGCTTTAATAAAAACAATATATTTTCCATATTATTAGGTCCTGATCACCATTGTCCATACGGTGAGTTTGAAAATCACTACGTTTATTCCGTTTTTTCAGTTCTGCACTATTAATAATATTGAAAGTTGTTTTTTTTTAAGTTTCTTGTTTAATAAGTCCTCTATTGATTAAAGTTTCATAAACATTTTTCACAACCTGTTATATTGTTACATTGTTATATTCCCGTAAAATAACTTTTTCGAAAAGCACAGTAACTATTTAACACTGCCACAAATGATAAACACTCAAGAAATATATTCGAAAGAAAGAAGTATACCTCGTCCACTCCTGCCTTGTCACTCAAGTAAGAATATATTTTTTGTTAATGGCTTTACCCAATAGCAATAGGCAATAACATCGTTAAAGTTTTAGTGGGGAGAGTCCGTCGAAAAATATATTATGCTTGTATTATGCAAATAATAAGAGTATTCAGTATTTTGTTCAATTTCATTGTTTATCGTTGGTTGTTCTCGTAAGGCTTATTATTAAAAAACGACGAAATTAAACAGACTCAGGCAGAAATTTATTTATTTTAAAAATAAAAATATAACTTTTTAACGTTTAAATAAACAGGTTGACAAAAATTAGAAGATGGTTGATTTTTATCAGCAGGGGCACAAGAAGAAACACTTGGAACGAATTTAATATTTTCTGCAATCTCGATCCGCATCAATCACAGCGTGAAGTGTTCGGCTCATGGTCATGAAAGGAGTTATGAAGTTTTCATTAAATGTTCCATACTTCCTGAATGCCTTGCCATAGCTGCTCGCTGTTTTGAGTCATTATATTTCTTTGATACAGCCGTTTCACCATTGTTCCCCAGATGTTTTAGATCGGGTTGATGTCAGAGCTGTTACTTGGCCATGGCAAGGATTCAATGTTGGCATGTCGGAGCAATTGTATAACGACGTTTGCAGTGTCGACAGAACAGTTGTCTTGCTGGAAAATATAATTATTTTTCGGGTAAAGGTGTTCCACACTGGGAACCATAACGTTCTGCTATATTTCGGCAATCGTTTGACCAACAAATATTTTCTCAATCCGCTATACCACTCTCATTCCTCTGGATGAAATTCAATCCCATACATTTACACTGAAATGACCTGAAGCTTTGTACCTGTCGACAAATCGACTGTGGAAACGCTGATTTTCTCCTCTGTATATTCTGATTTCACTTTTTTTTTTAAGACGGAAAGATCTTTTCATCGGATCATATGACTATATCCCAGAAACCGCTGTTCTTGCGCTTGAGCCAAAATAAGTCGTGCTTGCTTCTGTTGGGGAGTATGTGTCTGTTTTTTTGCCGCAGCAGTCCGGCATTTGAGATGCGATGCCTTAATTCTTCGACAAATTATAATTTTACTTCCTGGAAATTGCGACCGAATTCTTGAGTTGTTTGCGCTTTGGAAAGGATCATCCTCGACTATCCGAAGGAGCGCCTGATCTTCTGAGCTACATTGTCTGCCAGATCCCATTTTCCTTTCAAACGTTTCTTTAGACGTTCTATTTCGATGTCAGACTATTCGAGAGGCAATTGAAAAGTACATTCCCTGGTAAGTTAAAAAAAGACAGGGTTGCATATAAGTTAATCAAGTTATAGCTACTTGGAGTTGTCATTAAATTGGGATAAATTTTTGGCCACCCCATATAAGAAGGTTTTTATAATTGGTATATAAAAAATGATCAATACATACATACATATGCACTCGACTTTGATGCAATAATTGAAAATTTCACTGAACTAAATGAAACTAACTATAGCAGTATTATATTGCAAGTGTCCATATGATGATGAGAAAATGCATTTCAGTATCGGTCTGTAAACAGAATGACCCAATGTTAGGTCCGATTTTCAATTAATAAGAATATCTAAGAATGGGAGATTGTTATTAGTTTCTAAAATAATGCTAAAACGTATGTATAGGGTTTAAATAGCTAAGAATATCTCGAGAGGATCTTCGTTTGTGGATCTGAGTCCGTAGAGATGAGAAATTTATGGAGTTATGAGGGGTGACAGACTTTTTCAGGGTAAGAAAGGACAACAGTGCCAAGTGTGGCATTGCTTTCCATAAGATATTTCTGTAAGAATATCTTAAATTTTTTCCAGAAGGTCAGTACTGTTCATGAACACTGTGCAATAGCTTCATCTCTTTTTAAAATTACGATGTCGAAATTAGATTTAAGAGAATTTAGAGCAACGCGTTCAGGATGTGGAATATTAAATTTAGAACGTTTGAATTTTTTAGGATTAGATGTCAGAGATTTTAGGGCAACGCGTTCAGACTGTGGAATGTTAAATTTAGAACGTTTGGATTTTTTAAAGTTTTTTTGCAGATTGAAATCAAATTTTATTAGCTGTTTGAGATGGCAGTTTGACTAGGATAGCCTCGAAGTTTAAAATGATTTCCTTAGTATTGTACGTGGGGCAAGGACCAAGCAACCATTTGCAAGAACTTATTTTTCCATCTCAAAAAGTTGGTTAGTTTTGTTTAGTACCACAGGGTTTGACAGTTGGGTAGAGAGACTAGTAAAATTTTCGACTTTGTTATGAGTCATATTTAAAAGGGAATCGAACTCGAATCGGGATAAGATGGAAGCCATTTCAAGATGTAGAGACATATGCGTCAAAGAATATATTATAGAGACAGGACCAAAAATATTTACTAAATTAAAAGAACAAGAAAGAGGCTTAAGACTGCGACAAGTAAACTCATCGGCAGTTGTACAATCAAGAAACCGGTCACCAAATCTTATTCGATAAAACTAAAGTTATTGCAAATCTGAGAAATCTATAAGCAACCAAACAACCGACGCAGGAGGAACAGAGAAAATTTCTAAATAGTACGATATTATAAAGTTGAAAATTCAAAGATCTCTTCAAACGTTTTTATTTTACAACATGGACCAGTAATTTTTACAATAAATATGGGGAACATTGGTTAACAATAATTTTGTTTGACAATTTTCCCTCGAAAGCTTATTGTTGGCTTTTAATCTAGAAGAAACAGGATCGTACCTTCTGATATTAGGTATAAAACGTGGGGGCTCTTTCTGTACTCTTTAGGTATGTTCAGATGCATTTTGATGTTTAAAATTTAAATTGCCTAAACATGGTCTCAAATCATTAAGATATTAAATTTTCATATATTTTTTTATGTTATTCTGAATGTTATGTTTGTTATTGCCAAAAAGTAAAAGGGACGACTTTTCAGTATTTATTTTCAGTTGGTGAACCTGGAAGAACTCGACTACGTTCTCAAAGTCCTGGTTTATATATGCTTATATGTATTGGCAAAAAAAACCGTTAAACATTTTTGATATTATTAGGAACATAGAGACACCAATGAAATTGCCTTGTAGGTATATTTAGTATGGATATTAATTATTTATTTTGTATTCACTTACCTTTATCTTAAGTAAATCTGGATCTTCGAAGAACAACTTCATCTGCTTCCAGTCAAACCTGGCCTGTTTCCTGTAATGATCTAAAGGTCCGATCGGCAAATCCTCGATCATCTGCGTATTTCCTTGATTTCTTCCGGACATGGTTCTAATTACTTAACCCTGAAATAAAGCGAGATAAAAATCAATGCAAAACTTAATGGGAAACGCGACACCGATAGTCGTCCAATGAAACTGACGACTGAAAATGCCTAATTATACTCAACTTAAAAAGCGATTTATTAGGTTTATTCTTTAGAAATATAAGCTTACAAAAGTGTTGAGCGCTTAAATACTAACGGTGGTGATAACTAGAATTATTAGACCACTCCCACAAATTATGGAGGTATACAATTTTTATCATTGCTAACGAATAATAAACGCTGCAAGTGGGAACGCAAAACGTTTTTATTAATACGAATATGACAAGTCATGTGGAAATTTGACAGTTTATATTTATGGTGGAAAAGCCAAAAGTGTCAGTTTTAATGCACCAATGTTCGATTATACAAAACGTATTTTTAGAAATTTGTTTTTTGGAATCCTTGATCACAACGAATTTAGACCACGATGAAAATGACCACCACCGGCAAGCATTTTTTATGATACAGGACTTGTTCAGTCGCTCAAAAAGTTTTTAATGAAGCAATGTTGCCAGTTTTATGGAAAAGCAGCAGCGTTATTGAAATTTTATATAGGGCAAAAATTATATTCTAGCTATTACAAACATAATTAATAGGTCACACGGAATTTAAAGCGTTAGATCTAGTGCAAATCCGCAAGATGAACGTGTTGTTTTGTTGTTGGATAAAAGTGCGAATTTTACCAACGAATTTGATTAAAATAATTAGCGTTTGTTCTATTAGGTAATTTATAACGGTGAACTATAAGTGATTGTACATGTGACACCATTTCTTTAGGATTACTCTCAGCTACATACGACCAAGGAGTGGTGGTGTAATCCTTTGACCATTGAAACGACCGCCAAAAAACGATACTACAGCTAGCGGAATTGGTTCGGCGTTGCCAAATTCAACAGTTCAACAAGTTTTGCATATTTTCACAATTTACGCGGATCACACATCACACAAAATATGTTTAAAACCTTTTTGTGGTGACTTCAAATGCATTTTTCACCTTGAACCTGGTGAAGTTTCCGATGATGACGCCAGGCTTATGGCGCCTAAAAAAATTCTGGACTTGTTCTGATTGTGAAGCAGAGAAGAACACGGCTTCAGTTTTCGCCGGAATTATTGAGTAAAGTCGCTGAATTAAAATCCGCGATTTCCAGGAAGAGATTTAGAAAATCCCTTGAGTTTATGACTGATTAATTTGATGAGGTGAGTAAAAGTTGAAACACATGGTTATAGCAGTGTCCATTGATAATAAAATACTTTCGGAGGAAGTGAGAAAACTTAGAAGCATAATTAACCACGAAGAAAGTATGAAAACCAAGAAAATCAAGAGTAACATGCTTATTAACTAAGGACGACAGCAAAGAAGAAGACATTAAAACTATCAATCTGGATACACCGCTTGTGACTGTGACGCCTGAGCATGAGTTTCTGAAAACCGGAGCTAAAAAAGGGAGTCTAACCTTAAAGAAAGTAGGAGTCGCAGAGTCGGAGTCTAACCAAAGAAACGTACCAGGTCTTTAAACAGGCCAAACAACTTAAGTTTCTCGGCTAGTGTGCGGCATGGAGAGGGGAGAATATTAGTTCGTAATAACGATGAAGCCAGCCCAATAACTATAAAAAATGAAGAGCAGCTGAAAGGTAGTATGAAGTTTTTGCAATGGGGTCTCAAAAGAACACTTTATTTAGTAATTTAAAATTTGGTCATATCAACGTTAGGTCCTTATTGCCAAATTTGGATGAAGTAAAAATTTTATTAAACCAGTTGTAGATTGACATTTTTGGGAGTTTCCGAATTGTATGTGGCGGTCTGATTTGCAGCGTTAGGAAATATTAAATTAGGCTTAGGATTTTTTTATCACTCACCACGCTTTTTTACTGCTCTTCAAATGCTGGAAAACTCAATTGCAAGTATTATGCCATTAGCGAATAAGTTAGTTGTAATGTGTGACATCAACATAAACCCTTTAAGGATCTCCAATATAATTGCTCAGTTTGACAACTTGCTTGATACCTTTGATTTTGAACAGATCGTCCTAAGTTCCACAAGATACTCAACAGATAAAGTCAGCTTGATTATCGTTTTGTCCAATATTTGACTTTTAAACAGGAGCGTACAACATCGATACATCCATAGTTATTCTGACCACCAACTAATTTACTGCACACTAAGTTCGTTAAGTATAGGGACCTAAAACATCTTGATAGAGAACGCTTTAATGCTAACCTTTGCGATGTAGACTGAGGTGAACTTTTTTATGACACTAATATTAAGCTAAATTGACGAAAGTGACGGGGAAAATTTTGGCGCTTTTTGATTTCTAAGTTCGTATTTACACTAAACGGGTAACAAGACCTAGAGCTTCCTGGTTTACAGATGTTTTAAGAGCGATGAAGAAACATCGCTACCAACTTCTTTCTAAATATAAAAAATCCAAAAATATGCAAGATTGGGAAGCTTAATCATGATAATGATGGTGCTGAGACATATAGGAGGAGTATAGTAAGTCTATTTATATATATTATATTAAATAAATATCACTTTAAGAAATTTTAATATTTATTATGATGTTATAGACTTGAACCGACAAGTTTAATTTGAATACATATAAATAAATAAAGCTTTTGTTTGGAAACAATACAGAACAAGAAAATCACATTGATATATTTGCAAAAAAGACCAGAAAACAATTTTAAAACGATCAAAGTTCTGATTCAGTAAATTATTGTATTAAAAATCAAAATAAACAAAAATACAGAAAAAGACAACATGAACAATAATAAACAAAAACAACATAAACAATAATAATTTTTGAATGAAAATAGTAGGCGATTAGATTAGATTAGTATTACGTTATTTGCCGTTGTATAGGAGTGTTTCCTATATTTTTCAAAAAGTTTATATATATATATATATATATATATATATATATATATATATATATATATATATATATATATATATATATATATATATATATATATATATATATATATATATATATATATATATATATATATATATATATATATATATATATATATATATATATATATATTCTCACGTATTGATTCACGGATGGAAAAATGTGATGACACTATATTCCGGGATATCATCCGTTCGCTCGTTGAACTCCGACTGGAATCCTGCATCCGACTGGAATCCTGCAGTCGTTTCGCCAAAATCTCACTTGGCATCTTCAATGCTCGCGCTCCGAAAACACTTCGAACACTCGTTCCAGTGTTATATATATATATATATATATATATATATATATATATATATATATATATATATATATATATATATATATATAAATTTAATAAGGTGTGTACTTATCTGTCAGAAATTATAAATGCAAGGAAAAATATTTGTGTCATTTTAATGAGGATAAAATTTCAGAAAACTTTTTTTGATCATTTTGTGCTACAAAATGAGAAATTTAAAAAATCGCCGAACATCACTTTCTTCAATTCTTTGCACATTTCAACTTCTTTGTGCTGTATGTTTTGAATTTTGTTAGCATTATTTTGGAATTGCTAAGTTCTATTGAAGCAGTAACGATAAGCATTAAGGTTTACTAAAAACCAAAACTATAATTCACAGCTACCTCTGTAAATTATAGCTAGTTGGTAGCTGGCAGGAAGGTCTCTTCTATTCTATAAAACTGACACATTGAAGTTGACTTAATTTGAATAGATAAGCGTTAATGAAATTTCGGCTTCTTTAATTCTAGTATCAGGAAATGAATAATAGATCTGAGTATCATCAGTATACGGGTGACTGCAATGCTCCAATGACATAAATTGTTGAACTCGATCAAGCAAGCAGCTAGCTCTTTTTTCGCTAAAACTGACACACTAAAGTTGCTTTATTTTATTATTGAAATTCCAAATCCTATATTTTTTGGTGACTATTTTCTTAGAAAGAAGAAACAGTACTCAGAATTACCAACGACAATTAAACTCAACCTTTTACATTCACGGATAACTAATGAAGGTTGAAAAATCTGGCACATCATATGTTCGAAAACAGCTGTGACATTGAATAAGGTGACACAATTATATTATCTTCCCAGAGGATTAAAACTGCTATACAATTTTTGTTTTATCGGGATGACGATAACGAACGGACAAGAACCAATTTTAGGTACATATTTCAACTAATTCCACAAGAGATTTCCTCAACCATTGCAAATTAAATAAGAAATATACAGATATTATTTTATAATATATGACGCAAACGGATTGTTTTTAATTTTAATTTGATTTAATTTTTGAAGATAATACATTTTTTGCAACAAGCATGTCGAATGATTAAAATTTAAGATTTACAACAAATAAGAATTGTAATTGTTATTTTACTTGGATTATATTTCGGTTGTTCTTGTTAGCTAATTCGAAAGCTAAATCGAGGTTAAAAAAAATCGAAAATCATAACAAACTATATCGCAAATTTAGTCAAGTCGTAATTTTCCCCTCACTTTTATCCAGTTCATCCGTTTTTTGAAGATAGAGGCGGAGGCAGTTTTTGCATGGTTGTTCTGATGAGTAATCAACAAAAAAAATAAAACAAAAATTTGCCTGACTTGTATTATTTTTCTGCAAAGAGTGTTTTTTTAAGGAAAACATAACAATCGCAATTTGTATTTTCTGTTCATCTGTGGAAATTTTTTTTACGTGAAATCCATTGGAGAAGATTAGATTTTTTTGAAAAATGTTTTGAATTATGAAATAAAGTTGTGTATTTTTAAATGGGACACACTTTTTAATTTTACGACATTGTATTGCACACGCTAAGGGCTTTCCGAATATATACAACACTTTGCAATTTGTTTTTAATTCAGGTCTGTATTCAATATTGCCAATAAATTATTATTATTATTATTATTTATATAATTTTATATATTTACCAGTTATCTATTTTTCTCTCGCAGCAAAATTAGTTTAAATTTGTATAAGTTTAAAAATTATATTTCTTAGAAATCTTAATTTACAGCTAAATAAATTGCTCAAATTGACCTCCATTATAAAGCAGTGTTGGCATAATTTTCTTGTTCTAACATAATCAGACGGACTTGCCTATTTATTAATTCCTTTTCAGTTGCTTTTTGAAATTATTTGATGCTGATTTCATTCTGAAGAACCCCATAAGAAGTTTTCAAGAACTAATAGGTGGGGAAACCTGGGAGGTCATCTTATGCGTCCAATTGAAAAAATATACTGTTTAGCTGAGCTCACGGGACTTCTTCGCATATTTCCGGTAAGGTATTTTCAGTATTCCCAGATATCAATTTGCTGTGAGGCTGCTTTCGTATATACAAAGTTTTATATTACTTCTTAAAATAAAACATGAAATAATGAAGCCGAATCTGACTTGTTGCCCCACAGGATATACCACATGTTCGTTGTCCTGGGTACAGTAACGACTATTTTGCCTATTTAAAACTTTCATTAAAATGCCTATCTCTGATATTTTCAAAATACCAATGACAAAGTTCTAGTCTTCGTTGTTGGTACCCGAGATGCAAATTATGAACTAACTTAAATTTATAATGTTTATTTTTAAGAAGCAACAGGATTTAAACAATACAACAATGTATACAATATCATGAATCGTTGGCTGCATCTAGTATTTTCGATCATACCTTGCTGAGTGCCCTATTGTTACGCCTGTACCTCTTCATCCCCCACTATTGACTAGCGTGCACACAAGACGGTCTAATTAGTCTGCAGACTTTGGCCTGAGTCGTGGCTCAAGGAGAGAATTTAAATTTAGAAAGGCAAACATTCCTCTAATGTATGATCAGCTGTTGAGACTGGATTGTGATGTTTCTGACATGTTTTGAATAGTTTTTATGATACTCTTAATAACTTTTTCGTGCTATTTTAAAACACTTAGGGGTCAAATTAAAATTTAAACAGTACTTAAGCAATATCGAAATGAATATACCAGATGAACCCTCAAAATTTTGGTCATATATTCAATAGAAGAGAAATAGCTCCAGAATTCCAGGTTCAATGGCTTATGGCGGTGAAACTTTTAAGGAATCCCAAGCCATAGTAGTTGTGTTTGGTAGATATTTCAGTTCGGTCTATATTTCCTCTGATAATGAAAATAATAATAAATAAATAAAAATAAAAATAAGATAAAAAAAGTAATTAGTAAAAAATTGAAAGATAACGACTGTCCTCGCTAGTCCACTTAATATTACAATACGTGTGCTGAGTTGTGGAAGATTGAAAAATTTTTTCTTTGACTTTGACTCAATATTTATGCCAATCAATTGATGATTTAGGTCAGTATTTTCAAGATTTCAGATTTTCAAAACGCATTTGATCAAATAGATCATTACATTTTATCATCGAAACTTATTGGCATATCTTTGTTGTTACGAAACTTGTTGAATCAATAAGAGGGGTTTAGCTCTCTAGTATTTCATCTCACGTCATTAGTACCACAATGGTCAAACTTAGTACCTCTTCTTTTTGTCATCTTTATCGGTCATCTAATTGGTAAATTGAATTGTAGTAAATTAGTATATACTGACGATTTAAAAATCTATCGTACGATTAATTCTAACAAAGATTGCTTCTTGCTTGGTTAGGTTTTACATGTTTCTAAATGTAATGTACTCTAGAAAGCTGAACATAAATTTATTTAATTACATAATAAATGGAACTGTATTGAATCGATAAAGTGAAGACTTGGGAATTGTCTTCGATTCCAGAGTTACTTTTATACTTCATTGTCGCGAACATTGCCTTATAGTTTAGGATTATTTTATAATAGATAGAATAGGTAGATATAATAATTTATTTTATATTTAGGATTATTTTATAAGCTGGCAACAGCGCGGTTTGGCCGAGTAGTCAATGAAATGAATACGTCAAAAAAAATGTGTTGTTATGTGAAAAGGGCGGGCGAAAGTTCCCGTCAAAGGTCATAGACAAACTTTAGCTACGTGCTTCCCCCTTTTGGCAAACGCTAGCTGTTTTTGAACGGCTTGTCGTGGTGACTTTCTTACGTTATAAAAGTCTTCTGTTTGTTTCGAGATGGTTCTAAACCAGAAAAGGAAATACAGGAAGGTGCTTCGTACTGTATTTACGAAAAATGCCAACGAGTTGAAGAAAATGTTGACGGACAGTCACGTGGAGGCCGTGAGGGTGTCCTGGGATCTTCTACGAGAAAAAAAAGAGCAGCTCCGAACAATTGACTCTGAGATTTTTGACTTGATGGAAAATGCTACTGAAGAGGACCTAGTGGCTGAATTAGAAGCAACCGAGGCCTATAAGTCAACATTTGCTTTGTTAAATGTAAAGTGTGAAGAGCATTGCTCCAAATTGGTTACAGCTGCTTCGGAAGATGCACAATCTCATGTATCAGGGGGTAATGGCTCAGTTGTTATAAGAGGTAAGCGCAAATTTACCTTATCTACTATAGAGTTTAAAAAAATTAACGTCAATGTGAAAGACTGGCTGCCCTTCTGGTCCCAGTTCCGGAAAATACATGAAGACAGCGATATCGACTGAAATGATAAAGTCGAATATTTGATACAAGCTACCGTAGCAGGCAGTAGGGCTAGACGGTTGGTAGAAAGTTTTCCGGTTGTAGGGGATAATTATAGCAAGATTGTGAACTCTTTAACGTCGCGATTCGGTCGTGAAGACTTGCAAATCGAGGTTTATGTTCGCGGTTTGCTGAAGTTGCGTGCGTTAGAGACATTGGGCATCACCTCTGACAAATGTGCGGCTATGCTCTAGCCGCTCAACGAATTTTGCTTACCTGTGGACTTAATACGCGAGTGGCAATGTTCACCATTCGGTAAACAGCAGAATTCGGGGGAAACGTTAGAGAAAATATTAAACTGTCTCATGTACTTTTTGCAAAACGAAGTTGAGAATGAGCAGCAGATCTCCGTAGCGTCTGAGAGTTCTTCCGCGACAGGTTTACTAAGTTGCGATTCCGCGAAGTGTATATTTTGCGACGGGGAGCACGCGAGTCAGAATTGCTTCAAAGTGCAAAGTTATACCTTAGAGAAGAAACGGAACACGTTAAGTCAAAGAAGAAAGAAGATGAGCGCGCTGATGACAAGGCGGTTTACCTCAGTACCCACGTCTTTTTGCAAACTCTGAGAGTAAATTTAGTCGGTAGCAGTGATTCCCAACGGTTAGTTCGTGGTTAATACTGGTTCTCAAAACACGTACATTTGGAAATCTACTGCGCAGTCTTTGAGCTACTCTTTCCAGCGAAAGCAGAAGATAGTATACTGCTTGTTCGGAGGAGTCACTACAGATCAGAATCATGACTGTTATAAGGTAAAATTTAGTCAGGATAATCATAGCAATATCTTTGCCTCAACCAGTGATTTGTAATGATATTTCTCCTGTTTTTCATGGCGTCTGGATTGAAGAACTGGAGAGGTTGAATATCCGCATTGCTGATAGGGGCAGATATGGCGAGTAAAATATACACTGGAAGAAGACACCTTCTGGCTATCGGGTTGGTGGCAATTAAGACGATACTGGGCTGGACCCTAATGGGCAGAGTGCCACTCTATTCTTCAGTCAGTATGACAATGAGTGCCATCTCTCTTTTGGTAAATGAGGCATCTCTTACTCAGTTGTGGCAACTCGATATTTTGGGTATCACAGTGCCCAGCGAACAAAAATCAAAAGCTGAGTTAGCTCTGGCGGCAAGAGATTTTTTCCTCAACACAGTAGAGGTAGATAGGTCAGGTCAGGCTGCCTTGGGTGGAGGGTCATCCACCATTGCGAAGTAACTAAGATGTTGCACATAAGACTGGATAATGTGCTCAAGTAGTTGAAGTCTGAAGGGATTCTCGAAGAGTACAGTGAGGTATTCAAAGAATAGTTAGCCGAGAAGATTATCGAAGAAGTTTTCAATGCAAGTGAGGGTACTAAGGAACACTATTTACCTCACAGACCTGTAATAAAACAAGGCAACGCAACGACCAAGATACGATTCGTTTTTGATGCCCCAGTCAAAGGGAAGGAAAGTCCTTCTTTGGTTCTTGGTTGGTTCTAAGGTTGTCCAAAGGATTTTATGTGGACAATTGTGTTTCGAGTGTGTCTGATATTTTCACCCTAAAGAAGTTTATTAGAGAGTCTACTAGTGCCATGGCCGAATCCCGTTTCGACTTATGGGGAGATCACGATCAGTTAAAATGGACGTCTCATCAGAGTGTTCACTTACTCCTTTGCTAGGATTAGTCTGGAATACGAACAGTCATTTTTTGACCACTTCCAAAGGCTATATGGAAGAGTTGGGCAAGATAGCAGATCAACCTGTCACCAAGGGATTGATGTTTTCATTAACGCAAAAGGTGTTTCATCCTATAGGATTCACGTGTCTGACTACCATGATTTCGAAGTTATTACTGCAGAAAACCTGCAAGGAAAAGATAGGATGGGACATCACAGTGAATCAGGAGATTGAAAGTGCTTTTCCCCAATATACCAAAGAATTACCACATTTAGTGGATGTGAAGATCCCCGATGGATAAGAGCTGGCCCAGATGAAGCTAATGATTTTAGCCTACACACATTCTGTGATGTTAGTAAGAACGCCTATGCAGCTGTTGTGTTTCTGAGATGTACACAGGATAGTGAGACCTTTGTGAATGTACTGGTAGCAAAGAGCCGTGTGTCGCCGTTGAAAGAGATAACAATTCCACGATTAGAGCTGCTAGCAGCCCTTATTGGTTCAAGACTGTATGCTTCTGTTGTCCAAACCCTAGAGATGAATGTAAAAGGTTATTTTTGGAGCGATTCCTCGACCGTCATCTCGTCGATTCGTCGAAATGAAAAGTGGCGCACCTTTGTGCATAATCGTGTCACCTAAATTCGTCTTTTAACGTCCTGGGAAGATTGGCGTTATGTTCCCGGAGTTTTGAATCCCGCCGATCTGCCATCTCGTGGGTGTTCCGCCAAATACTTCGAGTCTTCTCAATGGTGGGAGGAGCCAAGTTGACTCTACTTCGATCCAGATCTCTGGCATCAGGAGGATGGAATGAGCTAGAAATAGTCGAAGAGCGAAAAAAGGCGGAGTACCCGACACACTAGTTAGTGCGGACGAGTGTCGCAAATCCCTAAACGATTTTTGGAGCTTTATGTTTTATTTCGAGACTCTATTGTAATGTTTAGGACGGTTCTCGGGTGGGAGGATGTCGCGAACATTGCCATATATGTTCGTCAATGTTAGGATTATTTTATAAGCTGGCAACAGCGCGGTTTGGCCGAATAGTCAAGGAAATGAATACGTTAAAAGTGTTATGTGAAAAGGGTCGTTTTGTATCCTTACATTTTTTCTGTACCGAGCATAACCGTAACCGAATCGAAGTATATCTATATTAAACGGGTAGTTTATCGCGGGTATACGCAGCACTCACATTGAGCATATAGTATTATCGGCGTCAAGAACGTTGGGTTTTGTAATAAGAAGTTGTCGACACTTCAAAAATACCTCAACTATTAGAACTCTGTGCTATTCTTACGAGAAATCTAAATTAGAATAGGTATGGGACATTGCTGTGGTGTCCAATAAATATATATCAATGTTATGTTGACAGCTTGGAGTTGATCCAGAGACAGTTCCTTAAATACCAGTTTTTAAGGAAGATAATTTATATGGTCATGGAGGATTTGACCATCAGGTACTATTAAGCAAATTCGGGGAACCATCTCAGGAGATTAGGAGGGACATCAATTCTTTAAAATTTTTGTATGCGCTTTTGCAATTTTACGTCCGCAGAACTGAAGCCAGATTGGGAACTACGTTTCATCTCCCTAGACTTAGAGTAAATGTGTGACCAATTAGCTTCCTTAGAGTACGTGTGCGAGTAGTCAGCTTACTTGTATTTTGTACTGCATTTTTATTATTTTTCTCTTATTTATATATTTTCTGTAATCGGGTGTAAAATTATAAACTCGCGCTTTTCTAAAATTTCATGAACCGTAGATTTCAGAACACCGATAATATAAAGATAAAAGATCCAAAATCAATCAGGTTCGTTTTAAGCCCACCAAGTATCCTTCTATTGGATTGTACAGTTCAGATGCTTCGTCCGTATTTTCACGACACATGACATCTTTCTGCATTTCCAAAGTCTTCGTTGACAGCCATAATATTGAGAACAATTGAAGAGTGGCAATGTCTAAGGGCATATGTGCCTTATTTTTTCGAACACCAGTAATTATTTTTATAGTTTTTATTTTATTTATTTATTTTTATAGTTTTTCTTGATTATTTCTTTTTCCTCGATATTATTTCAAAAATGTAATTGTGGCACATACCCCCTTTGGCATTTCTACGCTTCAATGTAATTAACAAAAAAATGCTTCAATAAAATTGCCGAAAAAATATTCCGTACTTTTTGCAATATTGATAACTTAAAAACAAATGATACAATATATATATATATATATATATATATATATATATATATATATATATATATATATATATATATATATGCCAAAGGGGGAATGTGCCACGATTACGCAATGGGATAAGGAAATTCTGTTGACGGCATATTTTGATTCCTAAACAATAGTTATCTCTTCCCTCTCTTTCCTTAAATAGACCCATTTGGACATCATGACTTTAGGTTTGAGCGCAATAAGCAAAATAAAGTTCAAGAGAGTCTTTGAGATAAACAACGATTATACAAGGATGTTTAGTTCTTAAATGGGACAAACTGTATATTTTTTTAGCATTCACTACTAGCCGGAACTAACTTCTAAAGTCGGACACTCTGTACATAACAGTATTTTGTCCCCTTGTGATAAATGCACAGTTCGAAATCTGATAGGGTATCAATCATAAAACCGAACGCGTAGGCCGGCTTAAAATACTTGAAATTTCGGATTTGATGTCATGTAATGCAGGGCTTGTAAATATGTGTACATTTCGTATTGATGAGATATTAATAAATTAATATGGACCACCAGTCATCTGTTTAGTTTTATAAGCTTATCTTGTTTTCAATATTTTCTATTATGTACTACAGCAAAATACAGATTAAAAAAAATACAACGTCTGTAGCATCTAACAATATTGAAAATAATTCTTGGGGGAGGGTAGCCTACACTGCAGCACTTAGGCTTCAGCAGGCTTATTATACTTCCTCCTGGAGGGAACACTCCGCTTTACATCATCATACTGGTGACCCCTCGTAGGCGATGACAGCTCCCAGAGTAGGAGATGGGTATGATTTGCTAAGCATGGCTTCATGCTTAATCTATGGACAATTTTCCTACTATCTCGTCTTTCTGTTCGCACCCTTCTGCACCTGGGGATGCTCCTCAGTAAACAATGAACTGTAAGAATATCTGTGGAAATGCTTTTTTCTGGTCATAGTCAGGTATTGTTTGGCTGCCTGGTCTGTATAGCTTCCTAGGCAGCCAATAGTTCTCGTTCTCAACTCATTGTTTTAGAAATCGCTTCCAGGATCCTTTATAAGCTCTTTAATGACTGACATTGTCAGACTGACAGAAACCTCCGGTCCTATAAAGTTGAATTCGGCAGCCTTCCTGGCTAGGAAGTCGGCGACACGATTTTTTCTGGAATGGGTGTGTGCTTTAATCAAACTACGGATGACACCTTGCCGACTGACGCGTCAACGAAGGTACTGTACATTTTAGTGCCAGTTCTGACGTAAAACGTGGTCTATGAAGTATTTGAATTGATCTCTGCTATTTGTATAGATGCTTACATAGATTTGTTGCTATCTGTGATGAAAAAAGGCGGAAACGTAAGGCACTTTTTGTTTATGTTATGCATGTGCATATGGCTATCAATGTTAGTTAAGGACATACATTTTATTCTTTACTGAATTTTATGAAATTGTTTCAGTTTCAGTTAATCTCTGAAGAAGCCAACGGGATGATTGGCGAAACGTTAGCAAGTTCGACTCAAAAACAATCGGCGCAGAAGGAATTCAGCAGTTTTGTAAATAGTACTAGCAACTAATGTTTTGAATACTGCAAAAATATCGTATCAGAAAAGTGCACTAATTACATGAAGGGAATGCCGGCAGAAGAATACGATTTTGCAACTAGTTTATCGGAAAATGCAATGAGAACATTAATTTTCCATTGTCTATTGTTTGGAGTGATGAAGCAAGAATTGAATGTTGACGAGAATCCTTATGCTGTAGTATATCACAATCTGCAAAGTCAAATTTTCTGAGGGTCGTTTTGTGGGACCTTTCTTTTTTAATGAAAATCTGACAGCGGATGGTTATATATAATGCTGGAAGAAAATGTTGGCAGTTTTACATCCGCTGTTAGTAACTTGCAAAATAACTGGAAAACAAAGTATTTCTTGGTTAAACCCAATTATTTCCGCCACCGTCTCCAATTCAAAAAAAAAATCTCCTAGCCGTATTGCGATCACTTGATATGCCAAAACAAGGTAGTTTATTTTGGCGCATCAACAATTATTCCGAGTTGTTCTTTCAGTTCAGTTTGAATTTCGTTGATTTGAAAATTTCGTTCTCAGTCGATTATTTGGAAGTCCGTTTCATAAACTCCAAACTGTAAGAAACCTGAAGTACACATTCCACAAATCGTATTAGCGCATGAAGGAGTGATATACCGTATTTCTTGCTTCTTGATTTAGTTATCGCTGTTCAATAATTTTCATATTGTTCAATTCAGACGGTTTGGCAGTATGTTACAGCACGCTGAAGATGACGTATCTGTTAAAAACTGGCAGATCTTTCCATCAATCATTGTTAAAAATAAATTGTGTTTTGTGTATAACGTCTTACTAGTACATGAGAGGAGATGCCATAAAAACAGATTCGTCAGTTAAATTTGGATGTAAGAAGTTTTGTTTTTAAGTACTCTGACGAGATCAACCATTGTATCCCTATTTCGATTTCAGCATTAACCTAGACATCTCTGGTGCAGTCAGTATATTTTCTTTACTATGTGGAACTAATAGAAGTCTCGTAGCAGTTTGGTCACATAAATGCTGTAGTTCTATATCTACTCTGTTTACTAAGCTTACACTGATTTCGCAAATGTTCGTATTGAAATTTTGAAAGTTTTGTATCAGTTATTAGCGCCAGAGCCTCTTCTTTTGTAAATAAATCCGGAATATCTTCATACGTTATTTTTCTGGAATTGAATTTTCTATAATTAATTGAGCTCCTTTTTTCTAACCTGACGACTTTAACGCTGCAATTTCTAGAGTGTTATTTGGCCTTTCACCTTTTCCTTTAAACAGCGTAAGTGAGCGTTCTAACCAGGAGACATATTTTTTGTAAAAAAAGTTTTATTAATTTATTTATTAATTAAATTGCGGTGAAATATGAAACGCCAGTTTTTCGCTATTATCTTAAAAACGATAAGTTTCTTGTACGTAACTAAAAATAAACTAAAAACCACTGAGAAAAGACCTTTGTCTTTTCTCCGTGGTTTTCTATCTAACAAACTTCATCGCTCAACTTGCATTTTAATACTTAAAGAACAGCTTTAAACCTTATATTTGTCAACACATAACGCGACGTCGAAAATAGGCAATTTATGTTTCAATAACTTCTGTCAACGTTATTAGCTGTGTGGCAGATAATAGCAGTTAATTATGCAGGATTTTGAAAAAGAACATCGCAAAGCTCACTTTAAGACAAAAACATCGTTCAGCTTGGGAGATTTTGATTTTGCTATATATATATATAAAAGTGCAGCCAAAAATACGAATTTTAAATGATTAGCGTCATCATATGAAAGAAAGTTTAAATGTCCAGTTTATTTATTTTTGGTAAAAAATCTTCGCCTAATTGGAATTTGATTATAAATTGTTATTACAAAGGTGCTCTAAAATGTTTCATTTCACGAAATATATTTTTATAGCAAAACATTTCTATTTTTTAAATAACTATTTTTAAAATGTTTTCTAGTATTGAACAAAATACGTGTTTTCAGTATATCGAGTTTTGCCCAAAATTTAATACGTGAACGAACCAGTGTGTAGTGAAATAATCACTAGTGTAGTATATAAGCTTCGTAGCCTTAGATTTAAAATTAGTTTGCATTTGATAACAGTAGATCTACCCAAAACGCTGAGTAAACAAAAAAATCAGAACAGTGGAAATTGGACAATCTCTTAGTATTTATATTTCTATCAGCGTTTCAGAAAAATGTAGTTAGTAAAGTTATCTTGTACTGATGGTACTTGTCTTCTTTTAATACATGCAAAGTTCTTCGTAATGTAATTGTACAATTACAATTTGTAAATTGTAACAATTTAAGAACTTTACTGGTGTCTAGCTAGTTAATTGTTCATTCAAATGGATTTAAAAAAATGGTGTTACGTTTAAAAAGAGGAACTTCATAGCCACATCTACTTTTTGACCCACCCTATTTACTGCAAAAAATGAGGAGAAGAAATCATGATGGACGTGTGAGAGCAATTTTTTTGAAATGCAATACCTGATTTTTAAATGAAATTTGTCTATATTTTATCCAATCCAGTCTATTAGAAAAAAACCCGACGAAGTCCACCAAAGGCAACATTCTCTCTCTTGATTATGTATCTACGGGCATTTCTCAGACACACCGCGTATAAAATGTAAGACGGAAAGTAAATTTAAAATAAATATTTTTTCCTCGATTATTTTGTTTAACATAAATATAATATAAAAATAATATTAAGTAACCATCTAATTAATTTTGCAAGACCATAGTCGCTGTAACGGTTTGAGGCTTCCGGTTAAATTCGGTATTCGCAGCAAGCCTTCGAGGAATATAAATTGCTGCTATGTATTCGATACGGACGTAGTTATTACACGAAACAAAAGCTCGTAATCGCACTGAACAGCGGCGTTAATAATAAAATTTAAAAACCCAATTATAAATTTATTCCATACGTGCCATAGACAATTTCAAAAATGTACTGTGGAAATAAATAACAAAGAAGTAAAACGTTTCCCGCCTGTTTTAAACAATCTTTCATGTTTATATAACAAAGAACGTATATAAATATCGATCTTGTGTTAATTGTTTACTAAAACGCCTACAAAATGTGCTACAAGGTTTTTTATTTATCACTTCTTAGAAATTCCCAACGACAGGTAGGTTAAACGGTCGACAACAACAGGTAAAATCGTACAAACGATCCCTGTTGTGAAACACCCCATGCAAATTTACACTGGAGTCCCAAATTTACTTTCTAAAATCGTTGGGCATTCAAAGCCCTTTACGGTAAAAATTGGGCGTCATGCTTGCTATGAATCCCTGTATATTAAAGAAACGCCGTTTGAATTTAGATCAGTTCGATGCAATTAAATTAGGGTCCGACATATACATAGTCAATTACCACGTACTTAACTATCTTTTCACGGGTTCGTACTTGTTTTAAATGTTTGAATGTTGACTGAAGCACAATCGGTGCTATTTATCGAGTTTTTAATATTAAGTGATCCGGTCATTAATTTAATTTGTCACATGTACTTTAAACCAGCTATATTTTTAATGTGTCTTCAAGTAATAAGCTGGAAATTTATTTCCAAAAAGAAATTGACGATTCTAATATTCCCAATCCAGTTCAATGTACATTTTGGTCGCGACAGAGAGGTATGTCCGTGGTTAGTAAAGATAGCGCAAACCTTTGGTACTTTTTTGACTTGCTTAGTTTCTAAAATACAGAGTAATTATGTAAATTTCAAGTTTTGGGGCACCCCTCGTATATTCGGTATCCTATACCAGTTTTTTTGTAAATAGCTCTGCCTTATTGAAAAAAAAAAACAAAATTTGGTATTTTGGTATATCTTATTCCAATTTGATTCAGTATGGGGTTAATTTGTATAAATTACCTCACAAAAATTATTTTTAAAATTTTTTAAGAAGGTATTTGCGGTTGGCCTTATTTATCAACCTAACATTAAAAAAAAACTTTACTGTTTGTACAAAAAGACGAAATCATTTAGAAGAAAATCACTACGCTACTGAATTCTACTTAAAAATCTATATCGGATACGCTTGTTAGCCCAAAACTTCAAATTTACATTGACTGGCATGACCGTCAGAATTGACAAACGTCAAAATTCAGAGCGTGGGAAATATCTCCGAAAATATCCGATTGCTCCCAAATCCGTGCGGTAAAATCCCGAAAATGTCCGAAGTGGTTCGGATCCATGAGAAACGAGACTGACCTGATAAAATAACACTTTCCCCACGCTAAATCGGAGTATAATGAGGTATTTTATAGAAGGAATCATAAACTAACTCAACCAAATCATTAATAAACAAAAGAAAGACCAATGGACCCAGTTGAATCGTGGGAAACACCTGACATTGCATAATAATAGTCAGACTAGTAACCCCTTACAAGAACTCGCTGTGGTCTTGTACACAATGAGTAAAAAATTTTACCAGGTTATTATGAAAACTAAAATTGTTGAATATGAAAATCGGTATAAATAAAACCAACTTGACTTTTCTTGTACATTCCCTCAGCAATATATTGAGTAATTTCACAAAGATTTATAGATGTAGATTTTTTATTTGAAAATCCATGTTGCCTTGTTGATATTCTTAATATCTGTAACATCACCAACTGCCTTGTTACTCTTGAGGTCTTTGACAGCATCAGAGACATCCTCATTTCGGACCTCAGACCGACAAAAATAATTAAAAACTTGGTGTGACCTGTTAAAGTGATTAAAATAATTTTTGACAAACACAGTTGACAAAAGTAGATTTACCATTACTATCATATTATTACCATTACTAAACATAACATAACATGCTGAGAGTCAGTGAATCAAGATGGTCAGGAACAGGTAATATAACACAAAAGGGGAGTATTATCTACTACTTTGGTCATAATGAACCTCATCACAGATATTTAGTTGCGTTTATAATAAAGAAGAATATAGCCCACGATATCAAAAATGTAGGCGCCCTCTCAGACCGAGCTATAATGCTTGCCGGAAAATCAATGGACATAGCTTTAATACGAATACACTCTCCTAATTTTATGAACAGATCAATCGATAACTCAAATCTGTCAAGACACAGGATATTTGTGTCGTGTTGAATATTTCGAAGAAAAATAGAGAAACTGTGTAGGAAACTTTTGACTGGGTCAAAGAAGCCGCAATCGAGAACGACTTATTCAGTTTCGCGAGGAAAATAACCTCATAGTAACAAACACCTTTTCCACTTCCACCAGGAAGACTATATACTTGCCCATCCTCTACCCCTCCATTACTCCAAAAAAAAAGACAACGAATAAGATACAATTAGAAATCAGATACATTTCATACTAATAAATGAAAGATTTAAGAACACTATCAGAAGTGTTAGGAGCATACCCGATAAACGCCAAAATCAATATATGATTAATGACAATTCTAAAAAGCTAACGATTGATATATATGAACATAAAATAAATAAAAGAAAGTCACGAGCAGATAAGATCAACCAATTGGCCTAAGAAGAAGGAGCGGATGACGAATAAAATAGTGGCACTTATGCAGACTGCAAAAAAACGGGCATGAAAAAGTTTACAGGGAAATGCAAACAGGGAAATTAGAAGAAAAATAGAAGTCGTTAAAAGAGAAGGGATATTGAAAAAGTGTTCAGAAATAGAGAAATAGACAGAAAATATGGTTGCAGAAATATGCACAAGAAAACCAACAACCTTTGTGATGAAAATGGAAGAATACCCAGCTCCCTGGAAGTCATAATCCCTTTGCCAATCACAAAATAATCCCTCATAATAACAATAATAATAGACAGACGGCGACTCCCATAACAAAAACAGAGGTTATATATACTATTAAAAACAGTAAGAAAGGAAAAGCTGTCAGAACCGACGAGATCCCAACAGAGTTAATAAAACTTGTCGATGAAGACATCGCCGTTTTAGTAGATTTATTCAAAGTTATATACAAAACTGGTCTTATACACAGTGGCTAACATCGATGTTCGTGACCTTGGCAAAAGTAAATCACCCAAAGTATTGTGAAGACTACCGCACAATCTTTCTAAAAGTAATACACGAATATATCTTCAATGTGAGATGATACTGAGTCCCAATTCAGTTTCAGAAACGGCTTGGGGACTTGAGAAGCGCTGTTTGGCGTCACCGTGTTAGTACAACGATGTCGAGATGTATATTTAGCATTTATCGGCTAACACAAAGCCTTTGACAAAGTACGTCATAATAAATGAAAAGCAATAGTACGTAATCTGAACTTAGATGTTGAAGATATAAATTTAATAAGAAAATTATACTGGAATCAAAGCGCAAATGTGTTGGTAGACTCACACACCACGGATGATGTTGAGATTTAGCGAACAACAAGACATTCTGTCACCATTGTTGTTTAACATATACTCGAAGCACATTTTCCACCAGCTTTTTTAGGAAATTAATGTTTATTAACGGAATCCCCATTAATATCATCCGATACGCGGATAATAGCTTATTGTTGGCAGAAACACTTAAAACCTGCGTAAAAATGAACATCAAAAAAACGAAGTTTGTGGTAATCAAACGAGGACAGCATACGCAAACATCCATAAGAATTGAAGAGATACAGCGAATTTAGTTATATAAATAATTACGTAATAGTGTCTGTAAGATCGAACTCAGAAAGCGTATTCTCAAGTGTTATGTGTTCCAGGGGATTTTAAATGGAATGGATCCGTGGACGCTAACAGAAACACTGTCCAAAAGATTCACCCTATACGCATATCGTGCACCGACAGAATCTGAAATAAGGAAGTTCTGCTACTGCAACAGAATTTCTCCATACCACCAAAAAGCGAAAATTTGATTATTTGGGCCGACACAAATACGAATTATTGCAACTGATAATTCAAGGAAAAATTAACAGTAAGACGGGCCCTGGGCTTAGAAGAGATTCCTGCCTGAAAAATTTAAGAACATGGTCTGAAAAAACAATAGCTGAACTTTTTCGAACATCAGCTTCCAATTGTTCTATTTTTACCCTTAATATACGTCAAAAATGATCTTACGCTTTGTCTTGTTGGATTTTTTAAAACTAATTCTTGTGTACTTTCTTTATATCCTGTTTTATTCTGATTAGTGATCAAGTATTTCTTGACTTCAGAGATAGCAAAAAAGCAGGATAACAAGACTTTTGTTCTTGATGAAAAGAACATATTATGCATTAGAAAAGACTGCATTTTGGGCATACTGTTCGTTCCTGAAATTTTCGGAAAGGGGAAAAGAGAGTAGGACTAGTAGGCTTAATCAACAAACCAGTTTGTTTCGGTTAGTTCTATTAATATACAGCGTGCGGCTAAAATTAATTTAACAATCAGGTATTTTTCTTGCGCATTTTTGCCGTAAATAGAAAACTTAGAAGGTGGGTCAAAATATGTTGATACCAAGTTTCTTTTTTTAAAATAGAACAACATTTTTGAAATCCAAGCACAATTTCCAGCATAATGAAAATATCTTATCTATAGTAAAGAAACTGGTCTCGTTTGTTGGAATCATAATAAACGACGAGGATATTGTTGCAGATCATAGAGTTGCTACAATAAGGGGTTGGGTAGTTGGTAGTTACCCGAGAAACGTAGCGATAAAATTTTCATCTATAATCAAGGAAAATGAGTTCCCGAGTTCTAAATTAAACAGAAATGGTGGCCTAAACACTATTGATATCGGATTTGATCGGGAGACAAAAATTAAAAAGTGAAGTATTAAGTATTGTTGGATTAAAGAAATCATTGTCTTTATAAAAAAAGAAGACACTAGTAGAGCTAAATAACCAGCTTTTGCGCTGTGAAGAATTTTTTGTGGATAATATTTAATCATACGCTGGCTCCAATGACAGAATTTTCAGTGTACTTACAAAACACTAGAGGCCTTATGACTGTGTTTCAATAACAGATTCTTGATTGGTTCTGGTTCTGTATTTTCAAATTGGATCGTAATGCTTCTTTCAGTGGAAAAAGTGATGGCGGTTCGTGAAAATTACTAAGAATTACTAGGAAATTGTAACTAAATGGTGTAATTCGAACAATATGGGTCAGTGTTAATTTGAATGGCGGTAAAAAATTGTTAATTTGCAGTGTATGTGTTCCGCCTCATGCATCACCTAATAACTATATGCACTTTTTCTCAAAAATTAAATCCATACTAAATAATAAAAACAAAACCAACTTACTATTTGTAGGAGGTTTTAATTTACCGAATTTAACATGGTCGAGAAATCTAAATTGCAATGTTTTGTTGCCTTGTAATGCTTCTGGCCTGCTGAGTAAATGTTTTTCTGACTTTTTTTCCATAATAATCTACAACAATATAATCACGTTTTAAATACTATAAACGGATTTTTTGATCTTGTCATGTCTGGTTCTCTAAAAACGACTGTGGATTGCTATCATCCATCCCTGGAAAGTGTCAAAAGCACACTATTGGATTGATAAAAAGCAAAGAACGGACGCAAAGGTAGTGGAAAAATAAGGGACAAATAGTTTATGAAGTTTTTTAGAGTTTAAGAAAGGTCGTTAAAATTAATATTCTAACACCTCTACATGCTGCGAACAACCATGGTATGTGTAAACTTTTTTCAGGCCTCTCGTCGTGTTTATGAATCATCTGGCACCCCTTCGCTAATAAAACCAATTCCATCCCAAGAACGGTTTTATCTTGATTATATATCGAAAGAAAATGTACATATCTTTATGCTTTGTTAATCCCCAATCCAGACGGTTTTCCTTTGATATTTTTAAAATCATGCCCCGATATGTGACAATATGGTGCGGGGGTTTGAGAATTACGCCGTTTACACCGATTTCTCCAAAGTTTTTGGTAAAATACACCACCGTGAAACTGGAGAATTTCGGTGAACGCGGTGTTTTGCTCCACCTCCTTAAGAGTTATTTGCGATCTCAGTATGTTGCTGTAGCTGGGATAAAATCATTTGTTTGTTAACCCTGAGAAAAAATTACCACAACTGCAAATTAAAAGTGATCTCTACCTAGGTAAAACTTTTCGGACTCTGTAACGGACCAGGGTATTACACTTGATTCGGAACTTCTTTTTGAGATGCACATAGAAAATATTGTTCAAAAGGCTCTAAGGAAGCTTGGATATATTTTACGAGTGACTAATGGGTTTAATAATAAAAAATCTTTAATAGTATTTTTTTTATAGTCCTGTCAGATCCGTGTTGGAATATGTTACGACGGTCTGGAATTCAATATATTTTAAATATATCGAACGGTTGCTGAGGGTACAGCGAAAATTTTTAAATGCTATAAAGTATAGATTTAATAGACAGAGACATTTTTTTGTTATAGTTTTGTTATCAATTCTATTTTATGCAGTCTGTGGAAAATCTTAGAACAAATTTTGACTTAACATTTATTTATAAAGTTATAAACAATTTCATTGAATCTCCTTTCGTTTTGGAAACAATATACTTTAACTGCAGTCCCTACATTCTTCGAAATAGGCAAACGTTCGCTGTAAATAGATATCACTCAAACTACTCTTCTAACTCTCAAATTATCAGATGTACCTGCACCTATAACAGAGTAGGCAACGCGTTTCCGGATGTTAACCTATTTGCTCTGAGCTCTCAGGCCTTTAGACGACACTTAAGGCGGTATACCAATTAACACACTAATAAAAAACTGTAATTAGTTCTTAATTTGATCAGTCAATAATTTAAACTAGTCCACTGACTAAGTATCTTTTTTTTGTGACATTTCGTGTTTTCCTGTTCTTGGACAGCTGTATTTCTCTGTAGGAATGACTTGTTTATAAATAATTTATTTCATGTAACCTATCCTAGCCCCTACCTTTAATAGTACCAGTAAAGTTTTTAAATTGTTGTAATTATATTTCAGTCTGTAAAGAAAGTGAATATGGTGCATATAGATGATACCCAAAGAATTGAAATTTCAATTTGTATTGGACGTGGAGATAAAACGAGAAGTCAAGACGTTTGTAATTTGTTTAACGCATATTATCTAGACAGTCTCATTACAACATCTGCATTTTATTTGAAGTTCAAGATAATCTCTATCGTCCATCCAATCACTGCATATTTTTTCGCTTGTCAAGTGTCAATGAATGGAATGAATGAATAAAATCGTTAGCACAACAACCCTCGGAGTAAAAAATAAAATTTATTTTTGTTAAAACATTAATGTTTTATCTAAATACGTCAACTGGTCTTTTACCTTAGTTTGAGCAGCACGAATTCATCCACTAAGTAACGTGTGACGTGACAGGTAGAACTGGCAACCGTCAAAATATTATCAGTGAATAAATTCTACCGAAAAAATCTGAGACCTGAGGAAAACTAATTTTTGATAACACATGTAAACGACTGTATCGTTTACTGTTTCAATTAGTTTCAAACGTTAGGTTAATTGAGTTTTTGTTCAAATACATGTGATAAGACGTGTAATGAATTACCTCAAATTTTTATTATGGATTCTAAAAATAAGTTCAGTATCCCAAATTGCTGATTTTTAAGCTTCTATACAATTTATTTTTCATTTGACGCCCTACTAATTCGACAACATTAAAACCATACCCCCGGATTTTGCTTAGTTAGTGAATGTGAATGTGACCCAGTTCTAAATTCGAAACTAAATTAAACGACTGCTACAATAATAACAATATAATATTTCTTCATACTTCAAAGAAAAGATTACAGATAAGTAAATGAAGAAAAGGTATTCAACTAAGTTACTCTAATACAATGCCACCAGTGTTAAACATAATTAGGAAAAGGAAAATTCGTACAAGCTATAAATATTACCTAAAAACTATTATTTCTTTAACCAACAAGACAAAATAAAATAAAATATTGCAGGCAGTTAATGTAAGGAGAAATATAACTTAAAGAAAAAGAAAACCACGTGTAGAAACTTCTATGTTCTGCATTATATACGATTTCAATGTATATTGAAATGATGAGCAGGCAGTTAGTTTAAGGTGCCGAGGAGGATTGTTGTAATTTTTAATAGCAGTGTAAGTGAAAGTCTGCTGGAAAAGAGCCGTGCTGTGACTGGGAACAGTAAACGTCTATTCCTCGTGTACAATCTACCATTTAAATAGTTCGTCTCCTTAAGAGTAACCGTTTTGTGAAGTATAAGTAAAAGTTGTGACTGAAAACGCTCTTCCAAATTATACGAAAATCTTAAGCAGGAATTTTGAACTCATTTTATCCCTCTGCCTAAGAGCAGGCCAATACACAATGGGAGTATAGGATGAGTTAGATAAATGAGTCGGTCAGTTTCAGTTTAACGGGAGTGGTCAATATGTCTCTGTGGCAATAAAGTCTTCGAAGTTTTACAAAGGGTTTTTGAGTTAATGAAGAAACATGGGTATCAAATTGTAAGTTGGTATTCACAAATCAAGCAAGGTTTTTGTAGCATTCTGTCGAGTTCAGAAAAACGTTGTTTAAAGTTTTATTTGGTAGGAGGTCATTAGCTAGAATACGTAGTCTATCTTTGCCGAAAACATTAAATTGAGTTTTCTTTTCATTAATTAAGAGCCCGTGATTCTGTGATACGAGACTCAGAGCTTCTAAATCTCGATTGATTTTATTAAAAGACGTTGTAGCTTTCAGATATTTGAAGGACAGGTAGGGTTGAGTATCATCCGCATATTGGTGAGAAGAGCAATACTTAATTCGTTTACTGAAATCTGAGGTATAGATAGAGAATATTAGGGGACTATCTTGAGCGACTCCTTTGTTGACATCTATACAGGATAAGTAGGTGTTGTTACAATATACTCTTTGATATCTTCTTTTAAAGTAATTTTGAAAAAAAACATATGGCGTTATCACTAAAGCCGAAGTCGTTGAGTTTAACAAACACCAATTCGTCGTTTAGGGGGTCAAAAGCTTTACTGTAATCCAACAGTACCAACCAGTTATTATCTTTCCTATCGGTGACCCGGAATATATCATCACTAATGGCTAAAAGTGCGGTACGATACGTAGGGTACGAAGCACGATTGAGTAGAAGGTAAAATGTGTTTCTGTTAATAAAATCTCTGAGCTTCTCGTCAACAATTTTTTCAAGTATCTTTGACAGTGGCCGAAAATTTGACACTTCTTGACTTCTTTAGGGTTCGAAATTTTAGGTAAGGGAATTAGGTCGGCTTTCTTTCAACACTCAGGAAACACATTAACAATCTTAACAGCGACTCAAGTCGTTACCTTTCACCAATATGGGAATCAGTCATCCGATACAATACTCGTATATAAGCAGGTACAGAGTGGTATGCGAGCCACTTTTAATTGAGTTCTGAAGAAGCTAACGGGATTATTGGCGAAACGTCAGCAAGTATGATTTACAACCGACGTAGGAAGAATTTAGAAGATTTCAACAATCTTTTCAAGCTCTGCACAGTAATAGGTAATACTCTAGCTGGGATGTGGATTTGTACTGTTTCTTAAAAAAGTAAGTACAATTCTAAAGAAACACTCTTGATAATAATATTTTGGGTACCAAACTGAAATTCCTTGGATCCGATTGTTCCGCAGTATTCTTTAGAGAAAATGTATTACATGGTAGAAATCAAATAGTATTTTATTCGAAACACATTCGAGGGATTCATCAGGTTAGTGCTTTATGACCATTATTTATCTCGCTTTACACCTCTGCCTTAGGTCATTATCTTATTTATCCCAGTTTGCAACAATTTCCAGATGACTATATCACACTTTTGATCCCAAAGGTATCAATAAAAATAAATCATGATCTAAAGATTGTAATTGACGTCTATCTTACCTATATACAAACTTCACCTTGCTTTCTGATAGTAACGTTGCTGTTTTAAATAATGCAAATGCCTATGTCAAATGCAAGGAACGAAATGCGGTAAAACCTAGGATAAACGCGATAAGCCTAGTATTTGCCAAAAGCAACTGGCAAAAGCCTGAAAACTACTTATTTTGCTTCCATTTCGGACTTTTACAGAACACAACCAGTAAATCACCACACCGCATTGGTAAAAGTACGAAGTATTTTTGTTATAACAATATCGACAAATCAGGGCTGTCGCTATACAAAGACGTCTCTAATTTTGTTTATCGAATCCTAACCTAGAATGTGATTACTTCAATACGACCAATGAAACTGGATATTAAATCTTATTCGATAAAAATCTTGCATGTAAGCGAGAATCCATAGAAACATTAGGTTTCGATTACATTGAAGTCAAGACTGATGGAAGGGTAACTCATAACCTGAATTTCTTTTCGAAAACCAATTTTTTAATGCCAAAAGTTAAATTTTTTTTCTACTCCCGTCTGTAAAATACCTAATTACTCACCGATCTAGCGTGCGGGAAGCGTCACTTTACCAAGTCACTTTCGTTTCCCATGAATCCGAGCCACTTCGAACATTTCCGGTATTTTACCGCACGGGTTTGGGAGCAATCCACGGTTTCCGGAGATTTTGCCGCACATCTTGAATTTTTACGTTTGTCAATTCTGACGGTCATGTCAGTGAATGTATTCGTGTACCCAAAAACTAATGGTTGTAGAAAAAGTATAGTATGCAACACGTTCGGTAATAGTATATAAGGCAACAAGTGCGGTAATAGTATTTTATGCAACAAGTGCGGTAAACAGCATTTGACTCACGAGTTTATTTGACACGAGCGGAGAGAGTGTTTAATAAACGAGTGAGTTAAAAAGTTTACCGAACGTGTTGCATACTATACTGTTTCTACGACCGTTGCTTTTTGGGTACATTTTCGCAAAACACGAATACATTCACTGACATGATTGTCAGAATTGACAAACGTCAAAATTCAAAGCGTGGGAAATATCTCCGAAAATATCCGATTGCTCCCAAATCCGTGCGGTAAAATCCCGGAAATGCCCGAAGTGGTTCGGATCCAAATGGGAAACGAAACTGACGTGGTAAAGCGACGCTTCCCGCACGCTGGATCGGTGCGTAATTAGGTATTTTACAGACGGGAGTAGAAAAACGGCATTTGACTCAGGAGTTTATTTGACACCAGCGGACCAAGTGTTTAAGAAATGAGTCACTTCAAAAGTTTAGCGGACATGTTGCATACTATACTTTTTTTACAACAACTAATAAAGGTTGTGAGTGGCTGCGAAATAAAATTCCACTTTCCTTTTGTTTTATTTGAGCGTAAGAAATAATAATAAAAACACCAATTTCCAAGTCTTCATTTATCATAAAATTTTTTCTTCTGCTTTTTGCAAAAACGGTTTCATTATTTCTAAAGTTTCGATAAAGTTGCAAAAAAATGTTCAAAGAAGGCTGTGCAAAATAATGATATATATGGTGAATAGAAAACTAGTTGTCAGAAATTAGTTTTAATGTGTTATTTATTAATTATTATTAGCGCGTTCCACCACATGAACAATTTTTTCTGCGCCTTTGTTGAATCTTTTGAAATAATGATACTATTTTTGCAGAAAGAAGAAGACGAACAAAATCTTATTATAAGTGAAGACGTGGAAATTGGTGTTCTTGGACATTTTGAAGCATATCGTGACAATTGCATTCGACACTTAGTCCAAAGGCTCTAACCCATCTTTTAATACGATGCAAAGGATAAAAAAAAACACAAATTTTGCCGTAATAAATTAAGACAATCTCAGGTGCTTTTGACAGGGGATGCATAGAGAAGACTTTTTTGTCATTGGTTGTTAACTTAAGCCGCCAAAACATCAATTACTTTCAGTATATTTTGTGGACTGACGAACCAAGTTTTTCAAATTCAGAAATTTATAATCCAAAAAATTATCCTTATTGGTCAAGAGAAAATTTATTGCTTGTACAGCTTTAAGTTTGGCGGGGTATATTTGGTTATCACGCTGACCAATAAGCGATACATTGCAATTATTACTGAAATTTTAGAAGGATCTCTAGATGAGCTTGACGTCATAAGTAGACAGAATCTCCATTTCCAATAAGATGGCGCACCAGCTCATACCTTCCGAGGCACATATCAATTTTTGACAACCATTTTCAACAATAAATGGATTGCTCCAAATGGACTTATTATTTGCACTCCTAGGTCACCCAATATAACCCCATTTCATTCCTACTTGTGGGCTTATTTAAAGGACGAAATGTATAAGGAAAGGTACCAACATCTTGACATTTTAAACGCTGCAATAAGAAAAAAAATAAACCAGATATATGGTAAAATAATACTAAATTTAATGAGAAAAACGCGCTCAAAAATGTGTTAAAGTGCTGCTTTTAAACACCTCTTAAAATGATTTTAATCATTAAAATCAATTAGGTTTTTATATATCAAATAAAACAATAAATGGAAAATGGAGTTTTATTTCGCCACCACTCTAGGGAAATGTCCTGATAATTCGGTTATTTTCAATATTGCATATAATTTTTTTTGTTCTGTTGGTTATTTACGAATGTTAGAGTAAAAGATATACAAGCGGTTTCATATGAAAATAAATCATTTTCCTCATTTTTTCCTAAAGACTATATTCAATTGTTTTTCTGTTTTCATCATTGTAATCAATGGAAAAATTGTTACTAGTTTGCTAATTTAACCCATTTTGTATCTGTACACATAACAAAGCTACCAATAATTAACTTAATTTAGACAACCTGTTTTATAATTAAATGTGAACGGGGGCGATTTTTGGGGCCATTTTAAAAAGAAAACTTCATATGAACATATGTCCTAAACGTCTTAAATTTTGAGATACAGTGCGGCAAATTGTTCAAAAATAACAATAAAATAACCCATACGGAATTTAATATGTCTATTTCGCCAGACACTGACTTCTTTAATACGATGTACGCTTAAAAAAATAAAAACCTTTTGTATGCACAACAAATCGTTAATATCACTGCATTAGTTTTTATTTTTAAGTGAAAACCGTGCGACGGACTAAAAAAAAATATGAGATCCAATCTGCTCATAAATGAATGCAAATGTCATTTTTTTAAAGGAAATTATCTAAAACAAAATATCTAGTTTTTAGTTACCAACTAGCGTTGTTTAGAAGAATTAGAAGACTGTCCTTTTTACTTTTACAGTTTTAATGAAATAATATAACATCTCAAGAACAAGATAAATAAGAAACGATTCTAATTAAAAAAAACACACACTACGTCCTATTAATAATTTTTAACAAAATTTTCTGTCAATAAATTAATAACATTTTTGAAAAAAAATAGTGATAGGTGTCCTCTACCTTGAAAGATAGACGCTTCGGCTCTTATCATCATATTGCCTCGCACTCATTGAAATATACCTCCAGCTCTTTATGATCCTTCAGTTCTTCTTCTTCTCTTAACTGGGGTGAGATAAACCAGACTTTTAAAATGGCCCCCTAAGAAAAAGTCCAAAATATTTAAATCTGGGGACCTATGAGGACATGATTGAGATCCGCTGCCACCTAACCATCGGTAATTAAATGTGTGATTTAAATATTCTCTTATTGCAACATTAAAGTGAGTAGGCGAGGCGTCATGCATGAACCATATTAAACACCACTCTTGCTAATTAAATAGGGTACGTCTTCTAGCAATATTAGCAAATCATCTTCTAAAAACCGGCGATAATTATAGTCTTTTAGCCTTTCTGGCAGGAAAAAGGGTCCAAATAAGTAATTACCATCAACTCCAATCCAAACATTTACAGACAATTCTTGATGTTTAAATTCTACAACTGATAGGGATTTTCATCGGCCCAAATATGATTATTGTGGAAATTTCTTATTGCATTTCTGGAAAAGTTAGCTTGATCTGTAAATAGTATTTCTTGGTTAAACAAGGGATAATGCGCAATTTTCTTTAAACTCTATTGACAAACATTAAGACGCAAGGGAAAATCTCTGGCAAGTAACGCTAACAACAAGCTAAATAATAAACGATTCTAATTTAAAAAAACACACTACCCAGTATTAATAATTATGAACAAAATTGACTGTTAATAAATTAATAACAACCTTTTGGAAAAAAAGTACAATACAGAAACTTTATAAGTTGTTAAATACATGCTTCAGCTCTTTTCCTCATATTGCTGAGCACTCTTTGTAGTATACCTCCAGTGTTTCTTATTAAATTGCAGAAATATCTTATACAATCCTTCAGCTCTTTTACAACGTTAACTGGGGTGCCCCATAAGAAAAAGTTCAAAATATTGAAATTTGGGGACCTATGCGGCCATGGTTGAGATCCGCCGCGATCTACCCATCGGTTATGAAATGTGTGATTCCAATATTCTCTTACTGCAATACAGAAGTGAGCTGTTTCTAATTAAATATGGTATTTCTTCTAGCAATATTGACAAATTCTCATGTAAAATCCGACGATAATTATGGCCATTCAACCTTTCTTGCAGAAAAGGGGTCGGTCCAATTAAGTAATTACCAACAATTCCAGTCCAAACATTTAGCGAAACTGTCACTCCATGGGAGTTTTCATCAGCCCAAATATGGTTATTGTGGAAATTTCTGGTTGCACATCTGGAAAATTTAGCTTCATCGGTAAATAGTATTTCTTGGTCAAACAGGGGACAATGCGCAATTTTGTCCAAAAATCATGGACAAAACTTAACACACAAGGGAAAATCTCTCGGAAGTAATGCTTGGACTCGTTGGATGTGAAATGGGTTCAATAGAAAATCGTGCAAAAATTTCCGAACCAAGACTTGTGATATATTCTGATTATTTCCAATTTTTATAAGATTAAGTTTAGGATTTTCATCAATAGAATTTGAAACCGCTTTTTCAATTTTCTTGACAACAGAATTAATAATTCTTACAGACACAGCCTACAGCAATGATAAGAAATAATTAGATAGATTTCAAAAATACACCTCAGAGTTTACTTCGTATTCGTATTTCGATTTATTTGAAGTATTTTTTATTTTTTTAAACGAAAACCGTCCATCGAATTGAAAAAATCAAGAAATTAAATTTCTTTTGAAATAATTGGAGTTTGTAAGAACAATTTTTATTTTAAGAGAAATCAGTGGCGTTCCATCAATGTCTGCCAAAACAGACATGTGAAATTCCGTACGCCCGCCGGTGTATTTAAAAAAAAATGTGGTGCACTAAATAATGCCTCTTGATTGCAGATATTAAAAAAAAAATTTTTTTGAAAATTTACCACGTGTACCTCAAAAGTTAAGACGTTTAGCACATATGTTCACATATAGTTTGCTTTTTAAAATGGACCCAAATATCGCAACCTGTATTATAATATTTAAGTAAATCAATAATTTTGTTGTTTGCACTTGTTTCACGCATCATTTCATCAAATGCCGACATCCCGTTTAATGTTTGCTAGGTTTCTCAATTTTTATATATGTTTAGCTCGTAACTACACTTTTATACGTTTCGCGTGTTCCACCCCCCTTTAATATCAACTACCCAACCCGAATCCTTCTGTCTATATTCGACGAAAACGGGCATGACTCACTCCACTCACCCGCTTCTGCTTCAAACGGACCCGCACCGTGACAATTGAGGCGTTCGACTTGTTGCACAGACGAAGGTTAAAATGAAAAACTCACAGGATTTCAAACGAATCGATGATGGCACGGACGGCGGCGACCGACAACCAGACCACAAAGACAAGCGGGAACGAACTAACCGGTGACGTCGACGACGGAAAAAACTGCCGGCTTTGCCACGGCTTACCCGTGCGATTTAGGTGCCGCAGAGCTTGCCTCCTCTAGCTAGGTTAGGAATGCGCGACGACGACGAATGTAGGCCTTCTCTGTCGCCCGTTCGTTGTTTGTTTATCCGAAATTTGCACGTGTTCGGGATGTCACATGCGCAACCGAAAGGTAAGGATTAAGCCGGGAACACATTATTGTTACGTAACGCAAGCTCAAGTTTTAGGCTTCTCTCACATTGGAAGCGTAAACATGCGAAACGTATAACTGGCAGAATGATCTAAGCGATTTGTTTTGAATGCTCATAGTATTGTATGACCAAAAATATAGTGCATTTATTGCTTTGACGTTTTAAGTATTAACCGCAGACCTTCGCAGGACCGTGGTAAAACCCATCCCAACAGATGTTTATTCTGTATTTAGTCTTGCCTAAGATGGACCTTAACGAATATTTGTAGAAACTTGACGTTTTTATTTGAAACGTAAATCGACAATTTTATTTTTTTTCTTCGTCTTCTATATTAGATACTTCTGCCTCTTCTACTTCAATATAATTTTTATCACAAGTTGTCGTTCCATCTTTTTCGTGGGCGTCCTATACTCCTCCGACCGGCAGGCGATTTATCTCTTGCTATCCTCATTGTCCGTTGTCCAGACACTATCTATATTTTGATTCCATTTTTGCTTTCCATTTCTTGTTCAAGGTGTTAATGTTTCCAATTCCACATACGCTTCTTACGTTTTCATTTGTTTCTCTATCCCAGAGTGTTTTTCCTGCTATTTTCTTTAATGTTTTAGTTTCATTTGTTTCCATTCATTTCTGCGTCTTATAATCTTGTTTCAGCGGAATGTCGTAACTGGTCGGACTTCAGACTTATATATGAGGGATTTTGCTGTTCTTAAGTATTTATTCTTCGTTTAGGCATCATACTATTGGCTTTTGCATTTTGTATGATATTTTCGAATAACATTTAACATTGGCTGAAATGTATCATTCTTAAGAGTTTAGTCTAAATTGCAATACGTTCATATATATTACGGAGGTTTTTGAATGCGATGCTTCCAGTAATTACGTATTTATATACCTGATTCTCCAGCTTTTACTCTGCGAGTCTGTTTTTACTGGATAGTTCAAAGGTGACGCGTAAGTACCTGTACTCTATTTATCTTACGGGTATGTTTGAAAATAATCATTTTTGTCGTGTGTGCCTGTCGATTTTTTTGTCTTCTACATAGTTCTTTGATTTGTAAACAACAATGGTCTTTTTTAAGACTATAGATTATATTCGCACAACAATATGGACGTGAAATCTTGAGATTACCCCCGTATCATTATATATTTAATCCGATTGAGATGAGTTGGTCTGAGTTGAAAGCGCATATAAGAAGAACTAACACTGTTGATCATTGAACTAGGTGACGACAGTGACGATTTTTTAAGTAAGTGGTACTTTATTATTATTATTACATTTAATGTTTTGTATCTTAATAATGATACTATGTACTTGTACTAATTTTTTAAAGTACATGTTGCAAGATTTTCTCGGCGAAAAAGATACAAAACATACTTATCTCCCGCTTGTGTGTAGGTAGATAAATTCCTAGTACGGTCCTGGAATGAGTACGGGTAAGGGTCTGCTCGGCAGGGTGTTCTATAAGGGGCTGCGGTTTTGGAGTAATTAACAGCAGGCAAAGTTGATGACAAGGACGGTTGTAAAAACACAATATTTCTGGTCATGGTATAGATGCAAATTGGTTTGTGCGTATACGCGCTGACATTTGCGACTTGCCAACAGATCTCGTTTAGTTGGGATATATGCGATAATTGATAGTTTTCTCTGCGCGATCTGTCTTGAAAAAAAAGGGCATTGAAAACCTAATTGATTTAGTGCCAGAGCGGAAATATTTATGGGATTAGCGTAAACAAAATTATCACCACCATACGCTTCCGAAATAATTAATTTACCAGGTACGTACTTTGTTAACTTGTATCTATTTAAACGTTGGATATTCATTTGAACAAGTAATAATACTGGTCAACGCGATTTTTGGGTCCGAATCTTACATGTTAAAATTCAGTTTCTCTTTCACTAAAAACACGTTAAAAAATTTTTTTAATTGAAGTTTGCTTTTCTAGAAGTTAGAGCAATTTTTCATTTTTTCTTTACTTTAAGTTATGGCGAGAAGCATTTTTTAAATATCAGTGTACCTTTTATTCAAAATTTATAATAAACAATATCATATAAATGTAAAATAACAAGAAATAAGTGTCTAACAATAAATATTAATATAAATAAATATATTTTGAGGTTCCGACTTTAAGTTATATTTTCCAATATGAAATTCGACTCGATCCAAGGCCATACACAAGGATGACAGGAGTATTCAGTATATTCACCCTGCATTCAAATGAGAAAACACATCATTTTAAAATCGCCGATCACTGGTCACTCTTATTCTGTGTATTGCAATTTTTCTAGTATTATTTTCACGCTGTCATACCTTTCTTACAACAACGCAGAATGTGGTAGAGGAAGACTAGGCAGTCCATTTCCGTTGTGAAGCAGAACTGCTTTTGAACTTTTTGAAGAGTTATCAATAAAAAGCCGCCAGTCAAAAGGGTATCCTAATTGTCTCAAACATTTGAGTCACATTGTTGCAGTAACAAATGCCGGCTACTTTTGTGAAAAAACAGGAGAAACTTTAATGGAGTTCTCTTTTATCAGTCATTTTTACGTCATTTCTGTTTTACTCTTTGATAGGTTCGAGTCTCATACTAAATCATTCAATTCAATTCAATTCAATTCATTTGGACTGATAAAATGTATTCCAAAACTTTGGGACCATCAGTGTTGGTTAGTGGTGTACCGGATTTTGTTGAATTATGATACTCAGAGCTATCTGAACGTTATGGCACAGCAAAATTTTCATAATGTGGTGTCGGAACTGAGGTTGAAGAAAGATTAGAATAAAAAAAATTATGACCATTTTCACCAGATCGACGCTTACTTGGATTAACCAAATAACAGTCATGGACATGATCACTAGGTTCCTTTCAAAGCACTTTCACCGCAACCTTCATACGTCGGTTTTCTCCTTTATACCAAGCTAGAAATAACATAATTAGGACTATTGTGATTTCAATTTGGTAGATATTTTTAAATTGTTAAATTTCAGTTTATTACATTCTAAAGTATTTTTACAATTAATGCAGGCAAAGTGTGGTACCCACTTTCAAATTTGACAAAGCAATTTTTTTACTTCTAACTTTAACGAATTCACCACAAATAATACAAAGTGAATCAAAATCATATTTACACTGTCTTGATGCGATTTTGTAACTGAGTAATACACAAATACAGTTGTTACAGCTGAGATAGACCGGTTACTACTAACCTTGTTATAACTTACAAATTATAACACAGTTTATTTTCAGGTCAATCAAAGTGCCTGCCATCTTTGGCTTGTAAAATTAACTAAAGTATACTAATCGACGTCAATCAGACAAAGGAAAACTTTATGAACTAAAAATGGAAATTTGAATATTTTTCGATGTCTAAAATCAGAATTTACGCATGAAAACAGAAACAAAAAAAAACTTTTTTTGTTGACAGGTGTATTTAGAAATAACTTCTAGCATCTAGGTGTTCGCACAATTTTATCGCAGTAACCGTAAGAATTCAACACATATGCACGCAAGATCACAAATTCCGACGGTAATATTCGCTCGTATCGGCATCCACGGTAAGAGAAGCATTAGAAGTTAGGCCGGGACTATACAATGTGTTTTTGTGGGAACGCTTGGCGGGAAAGCAGTCTGGAGGCTATACATACTTGATACCACGGGAACTACGTGATGCGTGTTCGGTTGTAGACTCGTGTGTTCCAGGGCGATAAGCACAAGCGGAATTCGCTACTTGTATCAACGCCGTCCCAATAAAATAAATACATACAAAACAACGGGCCGTTTATTATAGAAGTTGCAACACCCAATTTTACATGACGCTCGCGCGGCAACTACCGCAACCTCATATAGACAGGGTATCCCATTTTGAACACTTTTACGGGGTGTATCTCAAATATTTTTATGCGGGTGTACGCGACACCGCGCTACTTTTTTGTGAAGCTAAAGATGTCGTGAACAAGATTATCATACTCCTTTTGGTTTTTGAGATGCAGGGTGAAATCCAAAACTACCTATATCTCCGTTGTCTTATGACTTATTGAAAAGTTTAAAAAACGTTCATATAAGATTTTTTGCATAGAATCTAGGGGCTTAGTTTGCTTTTTACTTGCTGTAACTTTCTTTTTATTTATGAAGCCAACATATATTTTTTAAATAGAAAACCCGATATATTTTTTACGTTAATTGTAAACCATTTACGCTTTTCAAATATATATATGAGTATTCATTTTTTAATTTATTTGTAGCCGTAGGCTTTAGAGAACCAATTAAATCAACTAAAAATAATATACATCGAAGCAGTTATTACTATACAAAAGACTCTTGATTTAATTTCGACAAACCAGGATGGAAATATATTTTTTTAAAATAAGATCTTGTTAATTTGATAAATATTATATTATTATAATATTAAGTAGATAGTCGGCTATATTTAAAAAAAAAATGAGCTTAATTACCCAAAGAACTTTATACTAGTACATATTTCTGAAAAGCTAAAATAATTCCCAGTTAATGCAAAAAATAATATCATTTAAAAAATATATTTGCTTCATAACTAATAAACGGTTAACGGTTAACTGAAAAAATAACTACGCCACTGAATTCTACAGAAAAACTCTTATAAGAATGTTTGTTAAATTCTTCAATAACTTAAAATATAACGGAGATACGAGATACGGAAAAACTAGATATGCAAAAAATCCTACAAGAATGTTTTTTAAACTCTTCAATAACTTAAAAGACGATGGAAATACGAGAATGGTCCCAAAATCAATAATTTTGAATCTGTATCTGAATCTTTGAATCTGTGAATCTCTTGTATCTGAAAAACCAAGAGGGCCATGATTTTGTTGACGCTATCTTTAGTTTTACAAAAAAGAGCACGTGTCGCGTAAACCGCGACTCCCTCTTCTCTCTCTTTAAAAATAACTAAGATACTGAGATACCCTGTACAGTGCTAAAAGGCAAAGACGCAATATGTATTGCATATTGCTCATATAAACAAATGTAGCTACCAATCAACACCTACGTTTTGTATTCCAACATTCCCCCTCAATATTTGCGGTTGTAGCTTTCGGCTACACCATTCTATTCCGGTGCTTTAAAAACTTGTCGAAATTCTTATTGCGGTATTCACCGCCATTACAACTTCGTAATATTTTTATTTTTCTTTCTGTTTGATTTTCAACTCGAACACAAAATTCTTTAAAGTAATCCGGTATTTCATCTTTAATTTTGAGAAAATAACAGCAAAATTTTCTTGTGTTATAAGCCCAGTTTATTCGCAGCCACCACTTATTTTTATTTTTGGGGAACGCTTTCTTCGAATGCTTACCTTTAATGCAACTTTCGAACAAGCTTCATGCTAAAATGGCTGAGATGACCTAGCCTTTTGTGACACAGCATTTGCAAATCTATAACTTCTGCAGCATTTGCATAAATGTCACATTCTGGTATCGTATCATGTCTGTAGAAACCATCCATATTACTTGCCGTTGCTATCAACTCTATTGGTGAATTCTTCGGAGTCGAATATTCTACAATCATGCAAATCAAAAAATACACTAAAACCTTTTGAAATCAGTGTATTAACGCTTCATAAATAAATTCACAGTTTAGGAATATATTTTACATCTGAACTGTATCTTTCATTGCCATTTTCCTGTAACTTGACAACTGCATCTCCCGTTCCTGCGACAGACGACCTAACATTGTCAGCAAATACAATTTATTCTCCTTTATTTTTATCAGACAGCACAGGTAGCAATGCAGCATATGAGAAGTAGCTCCACTATCAATATACCATATATTTAGTAAAATATGTTTTCCGCGTACGTTAAAAGCCGCAAACAAAGCTTTGTTGTTATTCGGATCTTTATTTTTCGCATGAGAAAAGTTATTTTGATGGTTATATTTTGTCTGAATACACTGATTTTTATAGTGCTCCTTAGAGCAACACCTCCAGCACCAAGCTTAATGTTTTTGATGTCAGTGCTGGGTCCCATTTGAACATTTACCATTCTGCCATTGTTTATCTTGCAGTAACTTGGTTTCTACAAACACACCGAAATACTCATCATCAATCATAAAAAAACTGGGCAACGCAATACTTCAAAACCCTGGTCCATAACTTGTTGCAGAGCGATAAGCAATTAAGCACACTACTTAACATGCAAAATATTGTCGTTTTCAAACATGAAAACTGTTTGCGCTCTTGAAGCGGCAGATCTGCTTGAATAGCCAGCGGCTAAACTTTCGTTTAACAGAATTAATTACATAAATAAGGATTGTACTTGGAATTACAAATATTTTTTGCTTGAATGCATCATTTCTATTTTCCGAAATAGAATAGCTAAAATCAATTACATTGAAACTGATGCCTACTCTGAATTCTAAGTATTTTACTGAACATAAAAGCATGAAAAATGGGCGCAATATATTTATTAAGACTGTTAAGCATGGAAAGTCCGGATTTCAATCCAATAGAGCACCTGTATTATATATTAGTCAAAAGAATTCGGCGTCATGAAATAACCAGTAAAAATAAATTATAAGAAGCATTATAAGAAGAATGAAAAAGTATAGCGAAAGTGAAGTGAAGTAAGACTAAACAATACAAGACTTCAAAAATCACAGTTAAAACAGAATGAGAATTAGTTTGGGTGGCACAGCCACCTCTACTAATTTCAGCGTCGCGTTTGTCAAATCCGAGCAACTTTTGTGAATTTAAAAGTAATAAATTATTAGTAAACGATATCAGTAAAATGGTTAGTACATAATCGACATTCATTCTGATGCAAAAAAGGCTGTAATAAATAATTGTCCCTCATCAGTGAACGAAAAGTCATAGTCTTAAACGCTTTTAATAAAAGTCGATTTGAAACCGTAAAACGTATTGCTCTAAAATCTCTAAAATCTAATCCCGACATCAAATGAAATGCTACGGTAGTCATGAATACAAATGAATATCAGGAAACTTAAAAGAGATCTATGAAACCCAGCCTTAAATCTATTATTAAGGCCTCTTTTCTATCAGAATCCGTGAACAAGTTTGTCATCCCTCATGACTCTAAAATTACTTGTCTGTACGGACTCCCTAAGATTCACAAACCACTATTACCACTTCGATTTATTCTCAGCAGCTATGGTTTTCCAATATGTTCTGTAGTAAAATATCTATCTTCTATATTATAAGCCCTTACAGGGAAAACTGATGGTTTCGTACTTAATTCCTTTCATTTGATTGAACTATTATAAAGCATTACATTAGACCCACAGGATATTATGGTTAGTGTTGACGTTGAATCCCTCTACTAAAGTCTCTATTCTTGAACCCCTCAACATCATTGCAGATATATTAAAAACTGAGAATCTGGAACCACAACTTCTCATCTTAATTGAAAAATGCTTGCCGGGAATCTATTTTTCTTATAAAGGTCAAATTTTTGAACAAACGTTCTCCATTATCAGCAGTCATCGCCAATATATTTACGCGTTTGAGAAGAAATCCCTCTATGCCTTCCATGGAAAAACAAAATTATGGTCAGAGAGAGAAATTACCGACCCTGTTCCGCGATGTTTGTCATATTTTGACACCATCCTTGGCTTAATGGTTATGAGCCGAGCCGGTACAATTTTGTTAAATCTAAAACATAACCGAGTGGTCCTACCTACATGTGATAAAACGCCAAACCAATGCCAATACCAAACAAAATTATTGGTGGGTTGTCTTTGTTGAGTTTGTTTTGAGTCCTTCACCCTTAATAAACAAAGTCTATTAGAATTTGAAAAGACATCAGTCAACGTTTACTATAATATTCCTAAAACTAGAAAATAAAAAAAAATCGTCATTAATTTATATTTTTAATGTTAAATTTGTCTGCAGATCTTCTAAAAACGTCAGAGGGCATGGAAGCGAAATTAACTTGCATTTTAAGGTCAACCTGATGTACGGTTATTAGTAAATATTTTCGGGATTCAGGTTATGCTACAAAGGTTTTTGTTACGTTGCATATTAACTTAAAAAAAAAATTCTGCGTAACATATTTCAGAAAATAATACTTTTTCTCAGAAAATATACAAAATTGAAATATTTTTATCAAATACGCGATATTTGGCGAAATATTGATTATAGCATTTTTTAAACCAAACACCCAGTATAATTTTGCATTTTCGTATAGCTTTTTAAAAGACGAACGAATTCAATCTATTGACGATTTTTATCCATTTCCGGGCGATATTGACGCAATTAATCGCGTCTCTAATATTTTTTATTAAACTGCTGTATCGATAATCATTTATTTAAAATACTGTAGACATGATAGAATATTTTATTTTTAAAGCAGGAACATGACAAAACTTAAAAAAATAAAAATAATAATTTTCTATTGAATTGTCCACATGTCCACCATTTTGATTAATGCAAGTAGTATGATGATGATAATTTATTGCATTTAATATATAGTTTGTCGCACTTGATTGGTTAAATTGCTTCCTGAATTTTCCTCTTTGTGTACTATCATTTCTTTCAAAGTGCCACACAAAAATAAGTCCAGTGAGTTTAAATTCCTACTCCTTACTGGCCACTATTTTGCACAATCCATTATCTAAAATTTCAATTTAAAAATTCACTGATATTACCACTTTGATGAAAGGGACCACCATATTGTTGCCTAATTAAATTTGGATTTCAGGAATAGTAATACGAATAAGAGGGTCAACATTGTTTCGTAACAAATCTAAAAATTGTCCAAATTTTCTTCATAACATATTGGTAAAATTCTATCTCAATACCACAAATATCACACCACCATTTAACCGATCTTCTACCTTGTTAATTTGTATCAAATCTACAAAGTTTCTTTCAATATAATGATACTGATATTGTAAATATCTGAAAGACAGTAATATTTTATAATATATTTTACGCAGAATTTTTTTTAAAAGTTAATAAGCAACGTAATGAAAACCTTTCCAACACAGTCTGATATTCGTTAATAACGGTGATGTTATAAAATATAATGCGTTTCATTAATAAAAAAATAGCTTTATTTGACCACCTTGTACGTAACTGAGTGAAAATTGAGATAATATAAAAAAAATTATAGATAATTTCACTGGAACAACTTTTGTATTCAAACTTTTTTTATGACACTCTGTACTTTGCATCAAGGCTGGATGTCAGACACTTGGCGACTTTCAGCAAGAATATTAAAGACTCATCAGGACATGACAAGTGAAATTTTTGCAAATCGATTAAAATATTCTCTTCTTTCAAACAGACAGCGTAACGGTTTGTCATAATTCTAGTTATCACATCAATTTAGTTAAAAAACTACCAACGATAATCAGCAAAAACGAGGTATTGCCTTAGTTAGCTTGACCTTTATTTTGAAGATACTTATACTTATACTTTTAAAAAAGATTGATTCACGTCACGTCATCTCATATATATATATATATATATATATATATATATATATATATATATATATATATATATATATATATATATATATATATATATATATATACTAAACACAAAATTGAATCATGGAAGATAAAACGAAATGGTTATTACCCCAGGTGGGTACCGGCAGAGCCGGGGAATCCCACTCCTCTTCGGAGGGCTGTCCAGCGGATTCTGGGGGGGGACAATTTTCCATCACCATTGAGAGGCGCAGAAGAGAAAATTGCTGAGAAGAATACTACCGTCAATACGGAAAGACGCGATACAAACGAATACCTTGACCCCTTCGAAAGATGGAGTTCTTTAGCTAGGACGCCCCCGGGTATAAGAGCTAAGTCAAGTCCGGAACTGAGAATTAATCCTGCTGTTTCACAGTCTGTTCCCCTTTCGCGAGACGCAAAGCGAAAGCGCACTGAAACTCCACCCAAACCTTTACAATAAGCAACAGCTAAAGAAGTTTGTGCGACAAAGATTCTAAAAGCCATACAGGTATTAGGTCTTCAAGAAAACTTTCTGGTTAGAACATCACGAGAAAGCTCAAACACGAAAAAAGAAATAAGGGAGGCAGCAATAAAAATTCAAATTTTAACCGAACAACTGCTTGGACAAGTAGTACAGGAAACGCTGGAGAGCCTTAGGGACAACAAGATAATGGATGCGTCTCCAAGAACAAATAGCACAGAAATAGGCACTCAAACAGAAGAAATTGTAATGCAAGCTGACGGAACACAAACTGAAAATCAGGCCAAAGCTAAATACAAATATGGATGTCCAGAGTATCATTAAAAGTGACTTGGATAACAATGTGCTAAATAATTTAATTGGCAGAGAATGGGAGCACGATGCGTTTACACATACAGTTGTAAAAAACGATACCCTGCATAATGTAATCAATGAAACGGATCTCATACTTTTCATGGACCCAAAGGAGGAAGACAACTCTGCTCTAATTCGAAGATTAATCGAACGGGTGATTCAAATTAAGGACCTGGTTGAAAGAACTAAACCAGAGCCAGAGAACGTTATTTACGTGGAAACCAGCAGCAAATTACTCGATGGCGAAAGTAAGACTGAAGACGGGCAAGAACTGAAAAGGTTCACATTTTTGGTGGGCACTGATTTACAGAAAGAAGAAGAGGAGGCATCTCAAGAGCTATATGGGGCAATTAAAAAGGTTAAAGACACAGCTATTAAGAAAGGAAGAATCAAATTGGCTTGTACTTTCCAGAAAAGGTGGGACTATGAAAGATGCCGAAAGATTGTGGATTGTGCACTAAAAAACAGCGCGGTGACCGTAGAACTAATCTTTCCAGCTGATACAAACACACAAAGGCAATATGCAGGAAAAAATTCGCGACCACAGTAAAAAATTCCACCTGAGGCTGTCGTGGTAGAAAAAAGGGACAGATCCTATGCGGAACTGCTTACAGCTGTGAAGATGGAAGTGAATAAATGACAACTAAGCAACCTAGTTAGCGGAGTAAGAAAGTTTAAAGATGGTAACCTAATATTGGCAATAGAAAGGCAATATGGCACAGCAGCACACATGGCTGAGGCTCTTAAAGGCGTCAATGGTGATGCACTGATAAAAACCATAAACGGAAGTAAATCAAGAGCTATACTGCATATAAAAAACCTCGATGCAATCACTACCACGGACGAAATAGTAAACGAAATTAAAACATTTATGACAAGAAATAATCTTACGGGAGAGGTTTGTAGTTAGCTCTCTTAGACCGTCTTTCAGAGAAACACAAGCTGCGACAGTTTTTGTCTCCAAAGAAATTGCACATAAACTTACGGAGGAGGGGAGAATCAGAATCGGACTGGCCTCACCTCGTGCTTCCAATGTTGGAACGTAGGGCATATGGCTAAAGAATGCCCTGGGCCGAACAGATCTAAGCTGTGCATTAACTGTGGAGAAGAAAACCATCAACGAAAGGACTGTGTGAAGAGCTTGCATTCAGTAATATGCCAGGTGTCCGATCATAAACCGCTCAGCATGAGGTGCCCAGTCTATAGGAGGGCTGTATTACAAAGCGTGTAGTATCCAATCTTGAAAAATAGTAAAAATTCTCCAAGTAAACTTAGGTAGACGATACGCTGCATATGACATGTTACGGCAAGCTATAGGGATGAGGAAAATAGACGTGGCCGTGTAAAGCGAGCCAAATAAAAAAATTGCTACGAGAAACAAATGGCAGACAGATGATAACTTAGACTCGGCGATACAAGTGATAAATAACTCTGGACATTCCCAGTACAGCGGCAAAGGCATCGGCTTTGTCTGGATAAACTACTTGGACATAGTTATATATAGTTGTTATATATCCCCAAATGAGGGCGAAGAAACTTATCTTCGTTTCCTACACCACTTGAAACTAAGTATCCGTAGCCAAAGGAATCAATGTCTTATATGTGGAGACTTTAATGCCAAGTCGGTGATGTGGGGCTCACCCATAAACGACTACAAAGGGGATATCCTCTCGGAATGGTGCTCTGAACTGGACCTGGTCGTGTTAAACAGAGGCACCATGCCAACATTCAAAAGGGGCACCAGCGAGTCCTTTATTGATGTCTCATTCGCAACGAGTAGACTAGAAACCAGACTCTTAAGCTGGGAGGTATCGAACGAAGAAAATCTGTCTGACCATAACTTTATTTTCCTGGACATAAAAGAAGATAGTGTAAACGAGACGAACTCATCTGAACAAAAACCGAAACAACTAGGATGGAGTGTAGATCACACAAAAATTGAGGAACTCCTAATAACTCTGGAGAAAAGATTATTATCTGTAAAAAGTACCAAAGATATGACAGCAAAAGCATGGTCCGAAATTGTCACCGGCGCATGCAACAGTATCTTTATGAAAAAAAAGGACTGAGAGCTAACAAGAAACCTGTCTACTGGTGGACATCACAGATAGCCAAACTTAGAAAGGAATGTCTGCTTAAAAAGCGTACCATGACTCGAAAAAACAAATTGTCACATATTACTGACGAAGAAAAAAAATCGGCAATAGCACAGTATCAAGAAACCCGCGCAAGCCTGAAAAAAGGTATCCGGGAAGCCAAAAAAGAGGGGTGGAAGAGAGTAGTGGATGATGTGGAAAATAACACCTGGGGCATTGTGCTTAAGACCATCTCTCCAGATCACAGAAGAATTTATGTTACAGGAGGCTCGGAAATTATTTCCTTCTCGACCAAAAGTAACCTGGGACCTGATGGTGAATCCAAAAGAAATACCACCATTTTCAATGGAGGAATTAGAAGAGGCAACTAATAGACTTAGGTCGAGAAGGGCGCCTGGCCCGAACTGGATTCCACCAGAAATTATCAAAAATGTTATCAGGAAATTCCCTGTGCAATCTCTTAACCTTATGAACCGCCAGCTCTATAGAGGAGAATTCCCAAAAATTTGGAAAAAGGCAAGGTTAGTTCCTCTAGAAAAGCTTCAGAAACAAATGGAAGTTAAATCGTATCGCCCGATTTGTTTGGTGGACGGTATGGGGAAGGTCCTGGAACACTTGCTAAAGGAAACGTTAAATACAAAAATAACGAGAAAAGTGGGACTGGCCAAGCTACATTTCGGATTTACCAAAGGTGAATCAACAGTCGAGGCTGTGAATATCGTGCTACAGGAAGCAAAAAATGCAAAGGCTTTCGCTTGGAAAAATAGAAAACTATGCCCCCTTGTCACGATCGATGTAACAAACGCATTTAACTCTGCGCCGAGGCCTGGAATTGTGGACACTCTTAAATACCAAAATGTAGCGCCTTACCTGATAAGCATAATAACAAGCTACTTTAAGGATCGGGAGCTCATGGTGGGCAATAGCCATACCATGGAGGTGACCTGTGGGGTCCCACAAGGATCTGTACTGGGGCCGACTCTTTGGAACATTTATTACGACCGAGTACTCAGACTCGAAATGCCGCAACACGTGAAAATAGTTGGATACGCAGACAACCTCGCTATAGTAGCAACTAATAAAAGTCAGGAAAAGGCGGTGACATTGGCTAATATCGCCATTCACCGTGTAATGGATGTTTAAAGAAGATGAATCTAGAACTTGCGCCTGAAAAGACAGAAGCAGTGCTAATGATTGATAGCAAAACTGTGAAAAAAATCACAATTGAGATCATGGATACCCATATTGCCACAAAATCCGACACTAAATACCTAGGCGTGCATATTGATCAAGGAACTACAATGAAACGGCACATCGTCAACGCATGTCAAAAAGCAGAAGCCTCGGCTACTGCCTTAAGTAGATTAATGCCAAGACAACAAGGTCCAACATCTACGAAGAGAAGATTATTGAGTTCAGTGGCTCATTCCATTCTACTTTATACGGCACCTTCTTGGATGGCTATTCGAATATGTAGTGCTTTCAGAAAGGTCTCAACTAGTGCGGTGCTGGTATTGGCAAACATAATCCCAATAGATCTGCAGGTGAAAGAAAGGGAGAAAACGTACGGGAAAGATAGGGCGTTCAAGATAATCGCGAGAGCAACATATCTTGAACATTGGCAAAGACGGTGGTCGGAGTCGACCAGCAGTGGTCAATGGACCCAAAGACTTAACTACTATCTCACCCAGCTCCTCTCAGGACATGGTTGCTACATGGCTTACTTCTATCGCTTTAAGATTAGGGACGCACCAACCTGTCTGTACTGCGGTGATACAGAAGACAGCGCTGAACACACATTCTTTGTTTGTCCGAGGTGGTGTGAAGAGCGGAGAAAAGTCGAGAAACAAAGTGGCAACCCAAAAGGAGATAGAGGAACATCAAAGAAAAAGATGAACTGGTTCAAGCAGCATGATGAAGTAGGGTGGTTCCATCATGTTGTTTCTTTGATTAAACGGGGAGGGGTTTTTAGTCGGTAAGAATCCGACATACCCCACATCACATCAGTGGAAGTCTTATGCAAGATTTTCCCTCCCTGGCTAAAAAAAATATAATATATATATAATTACAATTATAATTTATAATATTAAGTTGATGGGCCTACTGAAAATACTGAAAGTATTTTTCAGACACTTAGGACTTTTGAGAATAATTCGTTTTAACATATCTATATCATCAAATAAATTAAGGAAAAAGTGAAAAAGTATCGCGATCGTTGGAATAAGGGACAGCATGTATAGAATAATAAAAATAAGTAACGTATAGCAAATGAAATTTTGTAAAAAAAAACAAATTGGTTAAAACAAAATTGGAACTAAATATTAGTTATTTCAATTAGGTTGCCATTTCTTTCTATGCACTTTTCAATGCGTCTTTGATTGTTGTTGTGGTGAGCTTCTTTTATTCGAATGCAATAATTTTTTACTTTTAATGACCCTCAAATAAAAAAAATCTAGTGGCGTGATATCTGGGGCTCGCAGTGGCCAGCCGATTTAGAACAGGCAAATTGTGGTTTAAGCAAGCCTTACGCCAGCGGTGTTGTATATAAGGAGCACCATCAAGCTGTAAATACAAATTTTATGGATCACCCATAATAATTCATGAATTTCGCGACTCAGTTATTTTTCTAGATATCGGAGAAAAATTATTTCATTCAAATTTTCATGAAAAAATTTCATTTTCAATTAGAACTTTACAAGAATTATCAAAATCGAACCATAAATAAAAATTTTACAAGTATGTATAATTCTCACATTGTATAGTAGGCCGATGTTGGAAAAAACTTAAGGTAGGATCCGAATTTGTAACAAAATACTTCATTTGGTGCTTGAATAGATCTAGAAAGTTTTTCAAAAACTCTTTTTTTTTATTCATTCTAAAACCTTAATTGATTTCAGCAACATATGTATCTAAATGCATTTTCACTTGAATGGCTAGCCGTGACTTTGTATTACTGCTAGCGTTGGTATGTATGTGGCGTATAATCATCAATAAAGTAAACTCGTTCAAAGTGACACACGGTGTGTGCCCAGCTTTAGCTGCGAGCAAATTTAGCAATTTGAGTCTGGTGTTTTTTTTAAGCTGTATTGGCAAAATATGAGCGCTGTGCGACCGGAAATAGCGACAAGATTAATTCGAGAAGCAATTTTCTACGCTAAAAAACCCGCAGAATTTTATGTTAATTATTTCTGAATAATTCTAGGAGAATCCCGTAAGGTTCATTTAGTAACGTCTTAAAGTCATCTCTATCTTGAGGATTTCTTAAACCATTTTTACTATTTTGTGTTAGTAATTTTATTATGCTGCCAAGAAACCGTTCATAAGGAAATTATTTTTTAAATTAATTTCATTATATATGTCGTAGGCTGCATGCCCGCATTGAAGCACATGGGTGTCATTTTCACCATTTTCTCTAGTTTTAATTTTTTCGAATTACGTTTATTTTGATTGATATTATGTCGCTTTTTATAACAATTTATAAAAAATGGATATTAAGCTATTTGTGGGTAGACTTCGAGCAATTCTTAACTATTTTCTTTAAACGCTCTCTAAAAATTAAAAATTACTTACGGTTCACTTCAAACCAAGGCGATGGATTTACTTGCACTAGACGCGATATACGTATGTAATTGAAGTATGCAATTATGAGTTAATGCGTTATAATTATAACCCTCATAAAAAATAAGAAATTATTGATGATTTTCAATTTTGTGCCAGTTTTTCCAGTCAGTAGTTGCTATACAGTTAGTACCAGAATATTAATGTTACATAAAAAAATCTTTAAAATCCAGTCGAAATCTTAACTCGTTTGTTATTATGAATCCTTAAAAAAAATTAACAATCCGTTTATTAAAAGTTTTTTGAGATTTAATTTAGAAACACTTTTCAATTTTCGGGGTTGGCACTTCTTTTTTAAAACTATTTTCAACGTCCTCTTACCTGCTATTTTGAGATTCTGTGTGCAAGTCCAACCATTTTTATTTCGTAATGTCATATCCCTATGTCTAACCGTTTTTGAAATATTTGACCTTGAAATAATTAGAGAGTGTGTCAAAACAACGAGTTTAGCGGTTTGAAAAATGTAATTTTTTCAGTCTAATTATGAGACATCCTGTATAAAAGTAGGCAACAACAATAACAACTTAAGCCTCTTTCGCCAAATATGAGGATCAAAATTTCAGAAATTACAACAATATGTTCAACTTTTTCAAAACTAAAAATATATTGCAAAAGCGGACATTATACATAAGATATTTTTAGAATTTCACACAGAATCTCAAAATGTAATAATATGTGTTCCATGTGTTCCATTTGAAATAAGCATGTTGGCACTTGGCATTTAACTTAACGCCATAAATTGTAAGCCATACAATATATACATACAATTAACTTTTCAAAAACAGGTTGAGTGCAAAACCCTGTATATTGTAGGGAAGTGGCAATAACCGACTGGCGCTAGAATTAGGTATATATGTAGGTATTTACAAATTCATTTCCCCTGTGTCGGTTGTTGATAAACTGAACTTGCTCATGTTTCGCAAATCATCCTATTCCCTTCTTCGGAGTTTAACTGAAACTGGCTCGCATTCTACTCTGTTCCTGCTTATATACTGTTTCAGGGCGGTGGGGGGAAGCATGAACATTGGCTCAGACGACTGATTCCCATATTGGTGTAAAGAGCTGAGTGGTGGTTAACATTGTTTGGTTATTGGATATGCCTTTGGTAAAATAATTGATTATAGGCAAGAATTTTAGTTTTATCGATAAAGATTTTGTGTCAGGTTTCGTGATTGTATTCGGCAACTGATAATGAATTTATCTGTCTTAGTGTTAATATTCTTTTATGTTCTTTTCTCGTCCTGTTTCTCCTATGCATTCTTTGCCGCGTATGCATGTTATTTGCTCAGTGACCACAGTGACAGATGAACATTTTCATAAGAAAAAAATCATTTGGTGCTTTTACGAAGAACTAAATGTAAATAAAGTAGAAATAACGAAGATTTACCATCAGAGAGAAAACTCTTTTGTTCCACTTTTCAAAATTATATGCGATACTAATTAATAGATAGGAAAAGTTTAAGTGGTTCAAGAAGCAGCTAGAAATGTAGAAAAATTCACAAAGCTAATCATTAAAATTCCATGAAATGATTTATTAGAAAATTTTAATATTAAATACTCTGTAAATTAAGGAATTCTCTGTTCTGTATTATTATTATTATTATTCTGTAAATTAAGGAACTCGGGTGATTTGCATTATTTGCACCACAGCAGTTAGGCCTCAGCACGCCCATTGTGCTTCCTCTCATTCCTCTCATTCTTTCCTGGCAGTCCTAGTGATTACACATGACAATTTTTATCTAATATTATAATATATTTATTATAATATTGTAAACGTATCAACGCCAATCAAATAATTACCGATGGATGAAAGAAAATCATAGACAAGATCCACAAAAAAAGTTTGGACAGGGATCTTGAATTACAAAATTATTGGACCTGTTTTCTTCGATCAAAATCTTACTGGAGTGCGATATTTACAAGTTCTAAACGAAATCAGCTCGATACGCCGGATAGACAGATTTTGCTCGACAAAGGTGTGAATGGACAATTATCTCAATATTTTTTCTTCTGGGGATATTTAAAATCAAAAGTTTATGAGGAAAAACCACAAAATTTAGATGATTTAAAATTTGAAATTAGATACGAAATAAGGAAAATCGATGACAATATCTTGAATAATGTTTTGGAAGAGTTTTTAAAGCGATGAGCATATTGTCAAAAAGTTGTGGTGGGTAATTAAATAATTTCTTTGTCATGAATTGTTTATAATATTTCTCTTAATTTTATTCACTGTGGATCTTGTAACAGGTCTTTTTGGATATTTTACGTTAAACAAATTACAAATTTCTTCGTGTTTGTTGTTTGTTCTTCTTTGTGTGTGTCGTTTTACCTCCATATCCTGCCACCAAAAACCAAAGGTATTAAAATTTAACCAGGAAAATTATAAAACAAGCCAATAAAAAATTTGTATACAATAAAACGTATCTCGATGTTACCTAAATTAATCCGAGATTAGAGAATTGAGAGAATACAAAAATAAGTATAATATATCAGATTCTATTCAACACTTCAAACGTTAAATGTCCACATTGGCTCGTTTATAAAAATATTATTTGCCAAATCCCTTTCAATTTGGAATAGACATGTTGCAATATGTACATGAAAAGATATTTGCAGAATGACTCGTAGAAATCTACCCCCTTTAAATGGTTTGGCAAGTTTTAATTTGAATCATCACGTCCCTATATTTAAAAAATCAAGGTTTATTATATGATATTTCGCAATGAAATCGATAAAACATTACTTTATATCAACTTAAAATTGAAATGACATTGATTTTGTTGAACCTTTTGTCGTACTAAAAGATTTATTTCCCGTGTTTCAAAAATTGCTTAGTTGAACTTGGGAAAATTCCAAATATTGACCGAATTTTCATTGTTAATCTATTTTTTCTGCTTGTGAAATATTTAAAACTGCATTCTTGTCACAATTAAGACTGACAGATAATTACAATGTAAAATTTCTTTAGGTATTATAATAATAATCTAAATGCCCCACGTAAAATAATTCTCTCGAACGATAATTTTTAATGCAGTAGTCTAAAAAAATCTATTGATTTGACTCTGACTACCTCGTTAAGTGCATGATTGTCCCAATTATGTAATCCAACCAAATTAAATCGTCTTTGCAAAATAAGGAGAGGGCAAATAGTGAACCGCATAAATAATATATTAAAAAAATGTCCTGTGTACCAGGTGGCCCAGTAATAAAGGACGCCGGCCATATCTCAGGAACCGTTAGCCCTACAACCTATAAAAAAATATTTATATCTATATATTGACCAAGAAAAAAGGCTAGTAATTATGGCCGCTACTGTTAAACAGAAAAAACCGGTTTTTTCAAAACTATTCCAAATTAACCTATATCAACCTTAGGTTTAGCGTAATCTACTCTAGATAATGAAACCTTTTTTCTTGAACTATTTTTTTTATCTCTTTCAAGTTAAGGTTGGGTATGGGTCATATATTGGTTTAAAAAAAATTGAGTAATTTTTTTTTGGCTTATCCAATTTCGACGAACTTAGTTTTAGAGAATATCTATAGGAGCTTCGACTGGCATGTCAATATAACGATATTAATTACGGTATTAGACGCTTCATGTCAAAAACAGCTATTTTATGATTTCATGGAAAATTTTAAATATAATGGTATAAATATTTTTATCTAAGATGAAAGAACGTAAAAAAACACAGCAAGTAGTGGAAACGGCATGGCAAAATATTTTTTCCCCTTTGAGATAGAAATGAAAATGTGTTTATTAAACATTTTTTCAACCGTAGCATAGTAATAATACCAGAGACGACTGACGTGACGTGGGATGCTTAAACTTTCTATTAGAGTTAAATTTGATTTTGTCCTAATTTATCCATAATAATTGCCAATAATCAATAATAGTTAAAAAATGAATCGTCAATATAATTTATTATTATATTACATATATTGTCAATACTGAAGAAAAGGGTAAATTAACTAAGTAGGCTTAGCGGTTGCCATGGTAACGGCAAGATGAAGAAAACAAAACAAAAGTATCCGCTTAAACTAAATATTTTTTTGAATGCACGTTACATAGGCTCAAAATGCCTTTATAGAACGAAATCGCATCATTCGCGGTGTATTGTGAATGCATGCAGAATGCAATTATTGCTGCAGGAGATACCCAGAGAGGTGTAGGTACAACAGAAGGGTTTTTGAGAGATCGGCACGAAGATTGAGAACCAGCAAAAATATTCATCGTCTTGTTTTACTGAGACGTGGCAGAGATAGAACCGAGAAGAAAATTATTAATGTTTGGCCTATATAGAGTTCAATTCCCACGCAAATACCAGACATATTTCCCGCGAATTAGGCATCTCCCAAACTATCGTCCAATGAATTCCTTTCCTTTTCTTTTTGAATTATCGCAAACCTACTTGATCTAGGCTCCATCCAAATCATGTAGTAGTACTTCAACAGGCTTTAAGGATGCAGGATTATGATAACAGACTGATGTCGATGACATTGTGGATCGACGAAGCCACTTTTAACAGTGAATACATATTTAATATTTGAACTGGCGAATTCCAGCTAAAAAGTGTGTCACGTCCGTACGTTTTCGTGTTGATAGTTTTCTCATACTACAATATGCTGCTCTGGGAATTTTTTTTATTAAATTACCTATTCAAGAAAACCAACGAAAAATATGGCTCAGAAGCATTAGATGCAAATGTGGAGACATTTCATTAAAAACGCATGTTTGGCTTTACTTATTTAGAAATTAAAGGTTACCGATAAAACTGCTTTCCAATTTATTAACAGAACAATAAATACTAACCTTACTTTTGTTTGTTATTCTGTTTATATTGTTTTTTTCAGTTTGAGTAGGATATGGAAAACTATAGGGAATGAAAAATGATGGCAGTTTAAAAAAAGAATGAAAAAAAAATCATTCCACATATTTTTGCTTGCCAAGAAGACAGAGACTTGCTCACTATCTAATCGAATGGCACTTGTTTAAAATGACAAGTCAGAGGATCAGATCATATTTTAAGAGGAGCCAAAACTTCAAACTCCACACGCAAATATTACATATGTAAAAACTGTGGGTAGCCAATGTTCTATTAGTACAAATAAATCTGCGGAATAAGCGTCAAAGTAAATCAATTGATGGCAATGTTCACCTAACAATAAAGTATACAGTTTCTTCTCCTATTAAACCTACAACTACAATCACAATCATCTGCCTCCGCCTCCGACTTTAAACGAAGTACAGCTTCTAAAACAAGTAACTCGAACGATACTGATATGGAGGTAGTTGTTCAAAAAGAAAATAATGAAAAAATATTATTTACAAATTTTCTAGATTCCTCCTGCGTCGGTTGTTGATCAATCGAACTTGCTGATGTTTCGGCAACCATCTTGTTGGCTTCTTCAGAGATAAACTGAAACTGGCTTTCATTTTTCTCTGTATCTGCTTATATATTGTTGAAACGTAAAGGCCTGAATCGCGAATAAAATTGTTTGGTTGCTTATAGATTCCTATAGATTCTCAGATTTTTCGTTGGTATAAGAATTGCTTACATGTAAGAATTTTAATTTTATCAAATAAGATTTGATGTCCGGTTTTGTGATCGTGTTAGGTAACTACTGATGAGATTATTTGGCTTTTTCATGTTCTTTGAGCCTAGTTGGTATTTTCGTCTGTCGGTCTCTCCAATGCATTCTTTGCCTCTATGCATGCAGTGCTGTAAACTCATAGTATTACAAACTGAATTTGGTCTTTGATGGATTGAATATGTTGAGAGATTTTTGGACCAGCGGTAAATATAGTGTTATTTCTTTAGAAATTTTGATATGTGATCAGTGGCGAAGGAAAGAATACAGACTCATTGTCTTTGGAAGGTTTTGGTGAAGTGTATTTTGTTATTGAATCTTAATATTTGTGACGCAGACATTATTAGAGAAAATAACAGATGTAAGGTGTTTTAAATGTAGGTTCAGTAACCCTGGTTGAGATAGTTTTTTGGCTTAGAGCCATACAAGAGATACTTCACCACAACCTTCTAAAGATAAATGGGTCCAAAAGCAACCTCACATTTGCCACCTTTATCCTTCCTTACATTCAAAACATTATTGACCACATATCAAAAGTTGTTAAGAAATATAACGTCAGCACCAGATTTACCACTTTTCCAAAAATCTCTCAACATCTTCAAAGACAAAACTTCGTTTGGGATACCAGTAGTTTACAGAATTCGTTTGATTTATAAACAAAAAATTGTCTGGATAGAATATTTCAGGTGTTGGCGGTAAATTTTGGTAGAGAGAACAATGCTGGGAGAATTTTTGCTAAAACCAACAAAGCAAAATAATGTTTCCCAATTCTTTTCGTGTAAGGAACTGCAAGGCTTTTGCGATTATTGATTGCTTAAAAGTTGACATTCAAAATCCTGAAGATCCTGTAAAACAGGCCTTAACATGATCTTGTTATAAAAAGGCCAACACAATAAAATGTTTGATTTCCTTAACCCTCGATGACTTGATAAATTTCATTTCAAATGGTTTTGGTTGATCTACTTGGGATGCTCTTACAGTGGAAAAAATTTGATTCGCTTTAATTCCACTTTGCTCAACAAACGAGAACAATTCTTCCTTTGCGAAAGAATCAACGATCATGAAGCCAGATCATTAGATTGTGAGTAGATATATAGTGCCGATATAAGCAACAAAAACCGTACATAACATCAATTTCCTAACCCCCCCGCGCGGGGCGTCCTAGTGTCCCCCCTGTCTACTAGAGTGCGCTCCGCCCCCCACCCAGCTTGTGTAGCGTCCTGTTTTGCCCCGGTTCCGCCCGTCGCTGCTAGATGTCGCGCGCTCCGACCGTCGTAGGCCCCCCCGGTAGAGGGCGGTGACGGTGCGGCGCGGAGACGGTGTGGCGTGGTGACGCGGGGGATCGGGTCGTCGGTAAACAAGTCGAGTGACTTATACAGAGTGTCTCAATAATCACGGTTTAATAAAAGAAAAACTATAGATACAATAGTAAATATTTATTAGCTCATATGTAGACAACGTAATGCTTCGTACAAGCGGTGTTTCTGGTCCATGAGATTTTCTACTTCATCGCGGTCGAGGATAATTTCGTCGCCATGATCCTGTTTCAGTATCAACTCACAGCTCTCTTCTTCGTTCGAATAGGTCACCTCGATACTGCTCCCGATGTAGACTGTTATGTCGTTCCAGAACATGATTTCTCCCACCTCGTCCTCCAGAAAGAACAAAAAATCCCAAAAATCCTGGACTTGAAAATCTATGTGCTTGTTCTTGAAGATGAAACGGACACCTGAATTCTTTATTTCGAAAATCGTGTTTTCATCGATAGTGACCACTTTGTTACACATTGCGACAAACAGACTGACTTCGGTATCAAATTCAAATGTACTTATATATCAACAACCCCCCACTATCGGTGTAATTAAGCGAGATATTTACATTTAATCAATTTGAATAAGCATTTTGCCAAAAGAAGCAAACAAGCGCACGTAGTTACATATAGCGGGATTAAAATAGTTTTTCGATCTGCCGAGATGTTGTATTCATTACCGCAATTGTCGTTAACGCCGCCGCTGGTGTTATTGGAATTCTTGATAGCGATCGTTTGCCATTCGCCGTGGTCTTCGTAGCCCCGGATCGCGAAAATGAAACGTACCTTGTAATTTAAATACGGCTTATCTGCGGTAGTGTTATTCGACAATATCACGCTAAAAGTTTGTAGCTTGTCGATTCCGTTGACCTGAGCGAGTTGCATACGCGTCCACGTATCGGGCCAAATGCACCGATTATTATGATTTTTGAAACAAACGAACGCTTCAATCACATGCTTAGGTTTATGTATATAGAAAACGTTTTGTACCACAGCCGACAACAAAACAAAGTGAGCACTTATCAAAACCATGTTTCTAGCCCGAATGAATCTATCCTAGATCTCGGTAACTGCTTTTATAACACTCAAACAATAATGACATTTATTCTGGGGAGGTGCCGGGCCGTCGATATGCATTTTGCTGTCCGGTCTGTTATAGTGAACAAAGCAGGGAAAATGAGTTTGCAATTCAAAATTGTTGCGATGTCGTACTGGTAACTTATGCCACATATTTAACAAATCGTGCGGTCTCACATGCTCCAAAAAATGTTGCCCAGGAATCAATTCAAGTTGTTCGGTATCCAAGCTTCTAAAATCGTCGAAGAAAACTATCTTCTTATTCATTGTTGTGAAAGATCGATAACTTTCTTAACAAATCCCTAATTTGTTTAAAGACACTTTCTGTGGGACAATTAATTGCGACAAGACTCAAGTCTATTTCACCGACTCTCGTTAATTTATTCAAAAATTCGTTGTATTCGTAATACGTTTTCTCTTTGAAAAAATACAAATGTCCGTTGGTGTATCGAAACTCGCCCGACAAATCGTCGGGCAGACCCGGAAACAGTTCCGTAGTAAAACCGTGTTCACTCGCACTCAAAGAACACTCGTCTATTTCTGCATAGTAGCGTTTACCGTAAAATATATACGTTCGACCGTCATACGTATTAAAAATGGCGTTCACTGTTTTACCCGCAGGCACACCCAGTCGCTGGACGCTTTGTCGGTCGCCCACTACCGTGAAACTCGGGAAGTGAAGTAAATAAAACGAATCACCGGTGACTACCAAAAGTTGTCCGTTGGGTCTCTGGTAGATATGCGAAATAGGAGCGTAAATAGGGACATAATCTGATATCATTTTAGGTTCCATGTAGACTTTATCACCTAATCTTATTATCCAAACCCATTTGTCGTAAAATAGATACATATGATGGTTAGACGTAACCAAAAATATGGATGGATTTACGTGACACAAATCTGGTACTTTTGTTTCGTTTTTCCCTATCGGAGGTTTCGTAGTTGTGGTAGTAGTGGTAGTGGTAGTTGTTGTTGTTGTTGTTGTTGTAGTCGGAGTTGTTACGCGGGCAGTGGTTGTGGTTTTTTTACCATATAAACGTTGAAGACCTGCAATATCGTCGTATGACAATGTCTTAGAATATAAGCTATACCAAGGGTACATAATGGCATTGCGATCGTTACTGTGCGCCAAACCCAACGTATGTCCAATTTCGTGGAACAACACAGTAAACAGGCTCGTCTTTCCTCCGGGCGCAGGCACTTCTAAACCGTAGTACCAATCTTCGGATTTATCCAAATGAACTTCCACGCACTCTTGTTGTTGATTTGGAAAAAATGTATGTCCTAATATGTTACCCCTTCCGTCGAAAGCAAAAGGGCAGGATTCGTTCCCTTTACATCTTATGCTTTGTCTGTGGGTAGTATATTTGTCAGACATCAAAATCATTATATCCGGCTCTGAGTAATTTAAGAAAAAATTTAAATTTGATTCATCACTCCATATTTTAAAAACCTCGGTTGCCAGCACTTTTAACTCTTGATAATGACTGGGCGGTACTTGAATATACCAATTTAAATCCGTTTTCTGCCATCGCGAAACAGTCGTAAAGGCATTTTCTATTACACCACATCGGGGTTTATTTATTAGTTCGACGGTTTCGTTATTAAGAGTAAATTATAGAAATTATAGAAATCCTGAAAATCCATTAGGGCACGTTGCAAACTCGACGCATTGATCTGCGTTAAAGATTCGTTGTCGGTAGGTGAAAGGAATCCGAATTTTTGTAAATATTCAATCACACCTTCCTCGGGCAGCGCGGCGACTATCGTCGACACGTCCGAACAGGTAGTAAACACAGCGTAGCATAGCAACAAGACTCTCATCTCGTTCAAGGTCAGTAAAATACTAAAATGTATTCGGTTCCTAGCTAATCTTTTATAGGTAAAATAACAAAGAGAAGTGATGAACCAAATGCTTTTAGTCGCTATTTTGCGTGAGATGACGCAGAATATTACCCGAGAAATGGAACGAAAAAAGAATTATACTTCAATAGATTACAGTTTCGCAGTTTGTATTCATATCATAGCATTAGCGTGCTTTATTTTTACGTGTAAATGTATTATTAATTTTTTTGGATTGAAATAAAAAGTCTTATTTAAATCAAAAAAAAAGTTTTATTTCATACAGGGATCCTTGAATACAACCAATTATATAAAAGGGCAGAATTTCTCAACGCGCACATGCGCAGTCTTCCTCCGGAGTGAAACATGCAATGGGCGTGATCCGGTTGAAATTTCGGAGGATTCAACCAATTATCATCGTCGAATTTCTCCACGTTAATGACTCTGCATGCGACACCTTCCCGATCCATTTTCGACATTAAAAATTCCATTTTTGATCTTCCTCTCACGTATATCAAGTCAGCATTTTCTATCAGTAGTGCGATCAACGTATCAATGTCGGAATATTGAACAAAGCCAGAACTGTATTTGAGACCGTGATGATATTGTTCGAGCCAGCGTACCGTTCTTTTTTCTGCACCGGTCAACGTGCAATATTCACGCGGCGGTTTCAAAATGTGATGACTAATTTGACATCCATTGTAGACAGCCATTTCTTTAACGACAAATCCATCTTCTAACTGGAAGCCTTGAATATCTACCGCAACGATGCGCATTTTTAATATGACTGATTTCGAACAATCTCGCTGAGCGGTAGTTGTTCCACGATACAATCGTGAATGATGATGCAATAGGCACGTGTATTCGCGGGAAATCCCATTTTTGCTTCGATGTCTAACTTTACGTCGACAGTGCTGGATTTTACACTGTCGTTTCTTCGAGAACAGTCAATGACGATAATCGCGCAGCTTTTGAAAGCTATATAGTCAAGCAACGCAGTTTTTTCCTCACATCCCTTATAACTGGGGTAGAAATCCGTGTAATTGTGATGCGCTTCCACGAAGTCATTCTTTTCAAAATCTAATCGTAAACGTTCGTGAGGGTAATATTCTCCGTTTAGTGTTAATCTTATATCCGTTACGTCGACGTGATCGAAAAGCGTCGCATTTTTCGCTTCGTTGTCTTTGCGATTTGTTTGAAAAGCGACTATTACATATCGGGGGCTTTCGATAGCCGCGCACGTCTTGACAGACCAAATTTCTTTGGTAGATCCCGCGGTTAGGGCAGGATATTCATGAAGTTCCCATCGTCTATAGGGTATCAATATGGGTTGATCTAATCTAATCGATTTCAGCAGAGCCAATTTGATTTCGTCGTTTGGAAATATGTGCTTGACCCTAAGATCGACACTATCAATTTTTAATTCCGCCGTTGTTTTAATTGCACTGGCCGCAACACCGCCCATTGGTTTAATTATCATACAATTTTTGTCATGTCTGGCTCTTACCAATCTTATGGTTTGTTTTCCACAAGTTATCATATTATAATCATTAAATATATTTAAAAAGTGTCGTAACGGGATTCGCATGCTAAAATGTCCATTTTCTGTATCGTGAATCGCATTTTTAGGGAAATTCCATCCGGAAATATCTAGATGCGATGAGTCATCTTTCGAGTAACACAGATAACCTCTAATCGTACTAACTATACCCGGATCACGCACGCTATCCACTTCTTTCCCATTCAGCTCGTACGATATAGTTTCAAAAAAAAATGCTCCTGCATTGTTTACAAATTGCACTTGGTCGGTTCCCGTGAGACGTTTCAGCGATCCCTTAATGCAAATAGCAGCGTCGTACATAAGCAGCCAGGCATCTCCTTGATTGATCGTGATCTCAATGGTGTCGTTGTTCAAAAAAGATTTCACAAAGGGATGATAGGTGCGGGTCTCCACGCGCTGAATAGATTCATCAAATTTTGGGTTTCTGTGTATGTCGAATATTTGATTCGATAACATCGTAACCCAGTGATCGGAGAAATTGTTTGTTGCTCAATGTAAGACGACCTTTACGGATGCGCCTCGGTTTTGTTACTAACCCTACCGTTTGGATGTTCGCTTTTTTATATTCACCAGCGGCTCCGATTGAGTTGAAAATCAACATTACGTTAATTTTTTAAGTTCCAATCTAATGATGATTTCTTCACCTCGGAAATTAACCAACTCAAAGTTTTGATCCAGAACCTGTAAGGTAATGTTGTAGATTTGTCGTTTGTTTACTGGCAAGTACGTTAGATATTTAGGAGTTTCGTCGATGGCGTACCCCGGATCGACGGAAAAGGCAAACTCGTAAATTGTGTGCGAAGGTCTGTCGTTGTAGAACGCTCCAGACGTTATGTTACTATCTACATGTATCGTTCGCACTTTTATTATATCCACGGGTAAATCTGAGGAATGTATAATATTGGGCTCCAAAATTTTCTGTGAAAACCCCAATAATTTTCCGATACTGTCCGAGTGTTGTTTAAAGTTTACCCCGTATACGGGGCTGTAGATTTCACACTTTATCGTATTATTGTTGGGTTTGATTGATATCTCCTCTATTAACTTTGGGATCGTATTCTTCTCTTCCTTATTTTTTGGCAGATGTTCGTTAATGTAGGTTTCAATGTCGCTAATTTCATAGGACCCGGTCGGAATTTCAATTACGTTTTCTTTATTGTTACTATCGAAGTAGTAAAATTTATTCGAACCCTTATCTATGTTGGGAATGTTGTTGTAAGAGTGGAATCCAATCAGCGCTAAACCGTACTCTACATCTTCATCCAACTGCAGCGGATTGACAAAGTCGATGGATAATGTCGACGTGTACCCTTTTAACGTAAATATGATCGACATGTTGACTGCTTATAGGTCCGCGATTTCAGTCCTTTTTATAGAGAAATTGCAAACACAAATGACCCCAATTGTATTGCGTAAACTTTTGATATCTATTGCGATTATAGTAGATATTGGCGCTGTTGCCGAAATATTTAACAAGTTCCGCGGGTGGTTTAAGGTTACCGAAACTGTCAAAATACTCAACATCGTTTCCCTTCTTCTTTTTGTATGCTACCCAGTGGGTTCCTCTATTTCGACGAACATCCAAATTTACGATTCCGCATTCTTGCGATCTGATTCGACGGGGTAAACTATCTCGCATAAAAACACCCCTGAAGTGAGGAATTTTTAATTTGCGCGCCAGAGATATTAAATCGACGTCGTATAGAGCCCTTCTGGGTAGCTTTATTGGGAGTTTTTTTGTTTCTTCAGATAAAGACCGAATCCGCCGCGTGGACTCTTTTTCAAGAATAGACCCGATCCCTTTTTTCCAATCTCTTCCATAGCTCGGTTATGGCGGTTGGCCTCTTCGAGTTTCTTTCGTGCGTTTTTCGCATCGATGACAGTTTTAGCGATAGCAGCGGCTCCGCCCGAGAGCGAACCTAAAGCCCCTAGCGCTCCTAATAACGGTAAAAGTGGTAAAATACCGCCCGATTTTGATTCGAACGGAATAATTCTAGGTACCCTAATTTTTTTACGTCCTCCCGCTTTTCTTACAGCGGCTCTGCCAGCTCGAAGCGCTTCCAGTGCCGATCTTCTAAGCATTTTAGGGTTATCGATATGAAACAATTGTTTCTTCTTTAATGCATTGCGAACCTTTTTCACGACACCCGGTCGAAACGAAACAGAAGGACGCCGTTGTTGACCCATACCGAGCTTACGTTTAGTTTTCATAGTCGCGGTGACAAAGAATGCGGCAACTTTTTCACCAAACTTTGCGTCTTTAGATTTTACTCGCTGCCACGCACGCGTTTCCAATTCTTTATCCGCTTTATGACGTTCGCCTAACGATTTGTTTTGCGAATAGGCAATGTCGTGTACCTTACACGCAGCGTCCAAAGGATTCACCCCGCTATCGCCTCGGTTCAAGCGTTTTTCCAATTTTGTACCGGGACCGCAAAACTGGTAACCCGGAATGTGTACTTCAAAAGGTAACTTGTTAATAAGCGTGTTAACGAGACCACTTCCGGACGCGAAGCATAACATACTAATTAAAGGAAATTGGTTGTGTCGTATATATATATATATATATATATATATATATATATATATATATATATATATATATATATATATATATATATATATATATATATATATATATATATATATATATATATATATATATATATATATATATATATATATATATATATATATATATACGAGGTGTCTCGAATAAACATTGTAGTCATGCGGGTGGTGCAGCAGAAACTCAAGCTCCCCATCGATAATTTAGATTTGGTTTGCGGAGATGGTTTCTTTAACAAAAGCAAACACGGTCAACTGCTACCCAATTCATTTAGGGCGGTGTTTTGCGGACCTAGCGGTTGCGGCAAAACCAACACCATGTTAGTGCTACTCTTTAACCCCAACGGGGCAAGTTTCGAAAATGTTTACGTCTACTCAAAGTCGTTGTATCAACCAAAATATCAACTGTTATCTCGCATGTTGAGCAATGTCAAAGGAGTTGGATATTATCCCTACAGTGAAAGAGACTCGATAATCGACCCCAGCGACGCGAAAGAGAATTCTGTGTTTATTTTTGACGACGTGTCGTGCGACAAGCAAGATAAAATTCGCGAGTATTTTTCGATGTGCCGACACAAGGCCATCGACGCTATTTATCTCTGTCAGACATACTCCAAGGTACCCAAGCAATTGATACGTGACAATTGCAATATTGTCGCGTTGTTTAAACAGGATGACATGAATTTACGTCACGTTTATGATGAACATGTCTCACCCGACGTTTCATACGACACGTTTAAATAAATTTGTTCCGAGTGCTGGAAAGAAAAGTACGGCTGTTTGATAATTGTCAAAGATTTCGACGTAAAAAACGGACGCTACCGCAAGGGTTTCGATAAATATATAAAAGTCGATATTTAATTGTCGATAGAAACAGTCATGAAGGCGACGTCCGCCGACATCGCCGACGCGGCGCTAAAATAAAAAGTAAACGAGTTGTCTAGATCTATTCGAAAGAAGTATTTAACATTAAAATTGGGTAAGAGCGAAGAGGATGCGTCAATTCGGAAGCTTTTTAAACCCGTCAGCGAGCCGCTAGAACGTATAGCAAAAATAAAGCTATCACCGTCACCGGCAGAAATAAAAACTGAACGACGAGGTGTCAAGCGGGAACACAAAAAGGAACCGAACGAAGAAACAAAAAATAAGGTTAACGTATCATTTTTGCCTATGGAAGAAATTCAGGAAACGCCGGATCCCAATAAGAGCGTTGAGATGCAAAATATCGATGAGGAGGAAGATGATGTGTTTGACACATCGAGCGTGGCCAACGCATCCCTTCAATCATACCTGGAACAATATCCAGAAATTTCCCATTCATATATTCAAAATTTATGGGTAAAATCGCCCGACACCGATATTGTTTACGGACCCGTTTACGACAAAATATCATCCAAATGGTTTCTCGGCAATAAATCGCTGGATTTTCATCAAGGATCTGGCGATATTATTGTAGACGGCGAGAGATATTCCGGTACCCGCGGCTTGTATAATTTGGTGTTTTTGAAAGATCCTATAGCATACACAAAAGACGATTTGGCACAATATAAAAAAATAATGGAGGCTACCCAGGTGCACAGGGACGCGATCGGACGTCTGAAAGGCGCATCGACTATACCAAAATATACCAAGGTCATCCGACCCTTAATAAAATCTCAGTCGCGTTCGTACTCGTACAGCGGTCAAGGTTATAATATGCGTTATAATGACGCTCCTACTGAATATGTATACTGGGACGACGTCAATGAACTCGTAGAGCGTCTGAAATTACTAATCGCGTCGAAACACGCAGGCAACACGTCTCATGATAACGAAATAGTTTCAATCGTTGAAGAGCTAAAAGAATCAGGTTTTATACGTTAGTTTAACGATGAGTCTGGTCATGATAACGAAATAGTTTCAATCGTTGAAGAGCTAAAAGAATCAGGTTTTATACGTTAGTTTAACGATGAGTCTGGACAAGTTTGGACGTTCTAGCGCGCTGCGCTCTAAACGACCCTTCACTAATACTGTGATTAGAAGCGCCCTCGATTGTATGCCAGACGGAAACGTCAATATGAACAATTTAAAAATTTGCAATGTCCAAACGCCTAGCGACGACGGTGACGTGGCTAACAAAAAATATGTCGATGAGACAAGTAATTTATTAAAAATTACATTGAGAAAGATTATTGGACAGAAACTCGAAGCGTACACGATAAGATTACAAATTGAAGACAAAACTAAATTCTCGCGTCTTGAAGAACAACTGAAAATGAGTAGCACTACACTCGAAAATGAAATTATGCAGTTTCGCGAAGTTTTCCACCAAAAGCTAAGCGAAATGAGCGCAAAGAAAGATTTGGAAAAGCACATGACAAAAGTCGCCGTTTTGTCACAGCAATTTCATGATATTGTAACCAAAATGGACCGACTTACGAACGAAAATGAGAATATAATGAAGGTATTGAAACAAAGGGTTTTAAATCTTCCATTGCAACCGAACACACATTATGAATAAAGAGAAGGTACAACTGGTTCGAGAACTGCACAAGCCGGCACGCAGACATTATGCTCGCCGCCGGACTATAATACGAGGGATGGACGACCTGTGGCAAGCGGATCTGGCCCAATTGGATCGCTACAGCAAACAAAACAGAAATTTTAAATTCGTGCTGGTTGTGATAGACTGTTTCTCAAAATATGTATGGTGTCGCCCGTTGAAAACCAAAACCGGGGTCGAAGTCGCCAAGGCGTTTTCCAAAATTCTCAAGGACGGACGGCACCCTCAAAACTTGCAAACGGATCTCGGTAAAGAATTTTACAACGACACGTTTCTGAAACTTGTGGATAAGCATAAAATTAACCACTATAGTACGAATAGCATAAAAAAGGCCTCAATTGTCGAACGGGTGATACGTACCCTCAAAGAGAAATTGTTTCGACATTTTTCTTTACGCGGGACGTACAAATGGATCGATGTGCTGGCCTCTATCGTTGAAGAATACAATAATACAAAACATAGAACGACGGGTACGAAACCCATCGATGTGAGTAAGAGCAACGAAAAGAGAATTTTGAAAACCGCGTATAGTAGCATAAAAACATTCGGTCCTCGTAAACTTAAAGTCGGCGACATCGTTAGAATCAGCAAAGTCAAGCACGTGTTTAACAAAGGTTATACACAGAATTGGACCACGGAATTGTTTAAAATTGTTAAAGTACGGGTTACTAACCCCGTAACGTATTTGCTTCAAGATATGCAGGGTAAACCCATAATGGGCGGATTTTATGAAGAAGAATTGCAGAAGACAGTTAACCCGGACTTATATCTCGTCGAAAAGGTGTTGCGCAGACGAGGCAATATGGTTCTCGTGCGCTGGTTGGGATTGGATAAGTCGCACGATTCGTGGGTAGACAACGTAGACGTTTTGAAATAAATTTAGTCTCGATTTAGAAGTTCTGACATAAATACGTGTATATAATGGCTCAAGAGCAAATTGTGACATCCAACGAATTGTATAATTTATTGGAAAATTTCGAGTTGCAATTTCCTTCATCAGAAGTGCTCCCGTCCAGCTTCGTTCCTGTAGAGCAACAAACCAAAAAATCTGCGACAAAACGAAAACAAAGTGCATCGGTCGTATCCCGCAAGAAGAAGAAGAAAACTACCACACTGATTGGCTCGAAGTGTTCACGGACGGTAGAGAAAAAAGTGTCATTTGTGAGGCATTCAATTTAAAAAGAAACTTGGCGTCTCAGTTGTCGGGATTAGAGTGCAATATCAACGAAATTGAAACACAAATTGCGCTTTTTAATACAGACTTGCAAGTGGCGCGGCTGCAAGCGCAAGAGTGCAAAAGAAAACTAGAACAATTTAATAATTTAGCATTTAACGAAATTGTAAAATTGTAATAATGTATATAATAAATAAATTATACAATTACAAACTTCTGTGTAATTATTATGCGGTGTTGTGGTGGTGGTAAAAAAGAAAATAGCGTCTAAATATATACATGTTTATTCTTGTTGCAATACAATGGAATACAATCAATACATAAAAGCCTTATCTACAGTTATATATTTTATAATAAAACCACAGTATTAATAGTTCAATGTGCTATCAGAAAAGCGTAACTTTTTTCCATATTTCCCCTCACCGTGAAGCATTAAATTACATTCATCTTCAGTTTCTACAGTGAACAAAACTTCTTCAAAGCAGCTTTGACACCAAAATTGTTTATCGTGATATACATCATTCAAATTATTTATATCCAGCTGTAAATGATAGTGATCCAAGTCTAAAATTTTTCTTTTTAAATTTTTTAACTACTTGAAATATAAAGTGACAAGATTTACAAACTAAAATTTCCGAATATTTTATCCTGTAATAACTGACCCATAAACAGTAAGCGGATTCTCCGTCAAAATCAATGTTTGGAGTTGCTAAAATGCTATTTCTGTAAGACGATCCAAATCTCTTATTCAACAGAATGAATTCTAAATTTAATAAAGAATTGCCATCAGACTGGAGCGCTAATTGTTTAAGGTACCTCCATCTATATTTCGAATAATATTTAAATATTAGTATCGTTAGTTTCCAAGGCAAAGGTGACTCACGCAAAAAATCAGCACTACACCTAATATTTTCGCAAATTGTTATAATACAAAGGCTTTCTAATGTAAGTTGTTTGACCATAATCTGTAACAAAAATATATTAAAAAATAATTACGGCACTTTATAATGTCCCCACGGAAGCGTTTCATATGAATTCGGCAAAAGATAACGTTTATCGTCTAAAGGACTCAAGGCAACTTTTGTTTGTTCGATGCTAAATACATTGTGAGTGTATGAACGAATGGTTCGTTGAGTGGCGTACTTTTCCCTAAAATTTGTTAGCATTCTACGTAGTCATCAAATGAAATTTTATTTTTTACAATATTGTACTGAATATCCTTTGACTTTTTAACTACCGAACCCGTTAAAATTTTGAAAGTATACATTTTCGACCTTAACCCCGCATAATGACTAATGATGGTGCCATTAGTCTCATCCTTCATCCAAAACCCCAAAACCTTTTTGTTGATTTGCGGTATATTATAGGGATTGTCATTAGGATAATCAGACGTGTCAAATTTTGTTAAATCGCCCTTAATAACGCTTTCATATGCGTCATAACATTTGATATTATAAATGAAACTGTCCGTATCCATGTATTGAATTTTACATTTTTCGGGACCCAAATTTGGAAGCATGTAATTATAATGAAACTTGTACATGGTCGTTTTCGACAAATCCAATATGGACATTCCAATATAAAGTGGCTTATTAAAGCAAAGTTCCGATTTTTTAAATTCTATAAGCAACAAATTGTTATCAAGTATGGTTCTACTGTGAAATCTAGGACTAGAAATTAAATTTTTCGCACCGTAGCGACCATCCCACGCTTTAACAAATTTAACAATACGATGCTTGCGAATGTTTTCCATTGTTTTACCGTAAGCGGCATTATTAAACAATTTGTATAAATTTATACCAAATTTTGTCTTTGCTTGGGTTCTTAATTTATTATTATGATCGATATAACATTTCAACCAACGAGATTGGTTAAATTTTAATATTTTGTGAATTTTCTTTAGTACGAGACCGTTTTTGAGAGCCTGTTTTAAATTGCGATAGTGTATGACGTATTTTTCTTTATTATACAAAGTGGTCATTAGTTTTGGTAACTTTGAATTGGGGGGCACTCGATGTTCGGCACAAAATGGAAAATCTCTATGTGTGTCATGTAATTTCTGCGGGTACTCCAGGTCTACCTCTAGGATATATCCTTGGGAAGATTCATCTGGAATGTTCATGACATTAAATGAATCAATCTCTTGATGAGACATCCAGTCGAATCCTCCGTAAGGAAGAGGCTCGCACATGGCCTTGCCATAGAGGTTATTGACGTCAAAGTACATGATATATTTATTGTTGGCCTCCGCATATCTACCAACACACACCGAAATTCCACCTCGTATAGCCCGCTCGATAAACATAATTTGGTCAATGTCGCGCAAAAGTTCTAAACGACATTTTGTGAATCTAAGCATGCAATCCCATGTATACCCGGGCATACTGAAATACCACGCCGGATCCCAAAAGTGTGTTGCCATACAAGTTTTTCGAAAATTTTCGAATATATCTGCCAGAAGAATAACGTCGGTTTTTAAATACAAATCTGAATACTCGCCTAAATTTTTTATTTCAAACGACTGCCAAACACTTTGTGCGTGGGAATATTTTTCTTCACTAATATTGCTTTCACTTAATTTAGTATAGAATTCTTCAATCGGGAGTAAAGTTGTTTCATTTAATTTGTCTATGTGGTCGATGTAATCGTAACAAAAAATACCTTTTTGCGACAGTAAATTTAATTTTGATTCGTCGAGATCGGAAAATTCTTTTCTTAAAATATATAGTTCATTTTTATCCATACTGGAAACTAAATTATCCAGAGATGCTCCCAAAAATCTAAACGAATCTATAAATCTAAATTTTATGTTATAATCAGGTTCGAAATATGTAAAAGAGATGTATTTTTCCTTATTAACCGAAACTATGGATACACAGCTTTTTTTTGCTAAAACCGGAAGCAGGAAGTGGCTATCGTATCCAGAAAGGTTCTGGAATACTACGGGCACTACAAATATTTTTTTTAAATTTAAATTACAAGCCTGATGGGCAAAACCTCTAAATTTACCAGTAAAATGATCATGGTCACGAACAATAACATCTTCTTTTAAAAAAGGTTTTTCACAAATATGACAATGGCTCGACCTTTGATCTAGACTAATTTCACTATCCATTGGTATAATATCCTTAAATTTTGAAAGAACAAATTTTGATAAATTAGATATTTCCTCCACGAACCAATCAATACAATCTAGACCACGATAACTTTTGAAAAATGATATTGAATCATCATAAGAACATTTAAAGTAATATGCAGCACTGTAAGCTTCGTGCTTTTGGTATTTCGAGGTTTTATCTGAAATTTTCAAATTTACTTTTCTCAATTGACTCTCAAAATCGGCGTAAATTACAAACGGAGTCCTTTGTTTATATATATGGTTTCGAAATTCAACGTAATCATATTTGGGAAAAGACACTTTATACTCATTGAAACTGGAACACATTGTTTCGTGGTCATGTAGACGAGTTTCGTTATTAAAATAATTCAAACACCTATCGCAAATGTATTTCTTGTGATTATATTTACTGAGCTGTGAGGAAACTAATCGAGACAAATTTTTAATGTAACAATAGTGATCTTTTATTTCTTCATGATCATTATCTTGCGGATCAGGATCAAAATCATTAACTTTTGGATAATATTTATTTTGTATTAACAACAAATTTGAATGTTTTTCGCGTTTTTCTTTTGTTAATCGTGCAGGTAACACGGAATAAAAACTAGTTTTTTCATTTTTATTAAACTCTAAGATATAAACATTGATGGAAATATCATTGTCTTTTTCAAATTTGTTTATTTTATTCATTTCCATAGGTGTTTGTAAATTTTCAGTTTTCAAAACACTTTTGTAGTTTGGATATGAAGAGGGTAAATACTGACGAAAACGTGCTGGAAAGAGTCCGCATACAACTGACCAATAAAAACACGCTATCCGTTACCCATTTTAAATTTATTAATGTTAATCTCTAAATAAATAATATTATTTAAAGCCCACCCGGAATCACGTTCCTGAAACTCTGACATTTGATTTAAAATTTTATCTTGCACATTTTCAGCAAACCAATCATTCAATTCTGTTCCTAAATCAACTACAGCATTTCCGGTGCTCAGATATTTAACATCAACTTCGCCTTGGACATCATTTTTTGCCTTAATAAATTCACCGCGAAATGTGGTATTTACTTTCAGCAATAAAAATTTCTTTAAAATTTGACTAATTTTTTGTTGAAAAATTGGACGACAATCGTTTAAAAATTGAATTAAATCTTTATGAAGTAAATTAATTATGACACCGGTCTGAACTCTTCCCTGGAAACACGACGCTACCGATTCCCATACAACCATTTCATTTGTGTTTGTCTCGCGGCTACTACTTTGTAATCCCAATCCAAAATGCTTATGTTGATAGTTAAGAATAATTTTTCTAATAGCTTTCAGATGTTGAATTGTAGTTTGTAATTTTCTTTTTAACCCAATAGATAAATCCTTTTCGTTATAAACGATTTGGTTGCAAGATTCAATATTTTTATTAAGTCTCCTAAGCCACACATCACTATCTCTAAGAGTGAACTTGTCGGAAATATGCTTTTTTAATTTTTGTAAGGTTAAAATTAAGATTTGCGCTCTATGAATGATCTGCTTTACGCGCATCGTGGTTTATTAAATATATAACAGTAAATAAGACTTACCCTGTATAATATGTTGATTAATTTTGAATTATTTTGAATTTCTTTAAAGAGTTGGGCTTTCCAATATCTTTGGATCCCTCGTAGACCAGTTTGTACTGCCCCGACGCAAAGTGTTCTAGTCTCGGACGGAAAGCTTCTGTCACGCGAGTAGGAAGAAATACTACGGAATTTTCTAATTGCAGCAACACGGAATTGCCAAATTTTGTATTAACAATTTTGCCTATCGGCAATTCATGCAGTTTGACAATCGGCTGCTCAAAATCACTTTCTGCAAGACAGGTTTGATTCAGTTGACTTAAGTCCATCTATAAATTATTATTAAATATTTTATCTCAAAATTAAAAAAAATAAAAAAACTTACGCTTAAGATTGCTGCTATTCTATTTGCGGTTACGGGTTGAGAGTACTAAGATGATCTTTAAGACCTTTATAAAATAATAACAAATGTTAAAGAATTAAAATAAAACAATAAAAAAGGTACTTACTGCTTTTTTGTACGAACACCAAACCACTAAGTTAGCTTCCACGTTGCACGAATAATACCAAAAACAACTACTGACAAAACAGAGAAAAATGAGATGTATTTATACGGTGCGAGAATACTTTCTAAAAGTTAACAAAGACACCTCCACATGCGTTGCAACAAATTTTTCCCATTACGTTAATCCCACGGAGCAAATATAAACGGGCAATTAATTATTATTCTCAACAAGCAAAACAACTTGACATTTAGACTCGGCGCGTTTTGAAATTCCACATCCCATAAAAAATGAAAGCAAGTTGGCCTTGATCTTTTGCGGCAACATACGTTCGTCCAACGTCCGAAGCGGTTGCGTCTCAAGTCGTTCCCGTGTGAAAGCGTGTTGGCCCTGAGACTCCTACCTGCACGGTTGTCTGGCGACAACCGTGGGTAGAAGACCTTCCGACTTTTAATTCAACCATGGAAGGGAGTGCATGTGTATAAATACGTTGCATGTGTATTATAGACTATATTCAGTGCAATGAATACAGAAGTGCGATGTCCATTTCCCTACGACCCTACAACTGGTAAGTTTTATATTTTAATTACCTTTATACAGTGCGCATCTTTTCTTGTGGGTTTCAGTTTGGGTTATCACTTTTTTGGTTAGTTTCTACCTGTTTTTAAAATATGATACTCATCTTTTTTACGTTGCATAATAACCGATTTAAATTGAGTGTTTTTAATATCTTTTAAATGACAGTGAATAGAAAAGGGAATTTTGGCTTTTAAAAAATAAACAATTTTTAAATTTGTTTCAAAAATGTGGGGAAAACGCGAAATATATACATATTTTTGTTTTATTTTTGTACTAAAAAATTGCAGTTTGCCCTTTTGACAATAATAATCGAATTAAATTGAGTGTTTTTAATATATTTTAAATGACAGTTATTAGGGAATTTTGGCTTTTAAAAAATAAACAATTTTTAAAATTATTTGATGACCCCCCACTTACTGAAAGTTTTGTTTCAAAAATGTTTGTTTTATGGGGAAAACGCGAAATATATACATATTTTTGTTTATTTTTTGTACTAAAAAATTGCAGTTTGCCCTTTTGACAATAATAATCGAATTAAATTGAGTGTTTTTAATATCTTTTAAATGACAGTTAATAGGGAATTTTGGCTTTTAAAAAATAAACAATTTTTAAAATTATTTGATGACCCCCCACTTACTGAAAGTTTTGTTTCAAAAATGTTTGTTTTATGGGGAAAACGCGAAATATATACATATTTTTGTTTATTTTTTGTACTAAAAAATTGCATTTTGCCCTTTTGACAATAAAACACTTTTTTAATATCATTTAAATGACAGTGAATTGAAACGTGAATTTTGGTATGCGCGTATAACTTAAAAAACAATTTTTAAAATTATTTGATAATCCCCCTTTTTGGAAGTTTTGTTTAAAAAAAATGTGTGTTTTATAGGAAACGCTACATATCATACTTTGTTTTGTTCTAGAAAAAATCGCAGTTTGTCCGTATGACAAGTCGCATATTATGTTGGCGCATCGCTTAGGGCGTCACATTTTCAAATCACACAAAGAGTACCGGGGGCTAGAATTCCCAGTACGACATACAACGACAAGGGAACATCACCAGCAGCAGGAGCAACCCGGTGGATCAAAAGAAACAAAGGAGCAGCAGGAGTACCCGGGTGGGTGGTCGACGGAGTGGGACGGCGAGGAGTGCACTTCGTATTTAGATTTCCTCCGGGAACGGGAAGAAGAACAACGCAAGGAACAGGAACAATGGGATGGTCGACTGAATCGACATAAAAAGAAGACGAAACTCCTCGCCAGACCAATTTTATGAATAAAATAAAATAAAATATATTAAAATTTAAGTTTATTTAATTATCCTCCACCGCGTCACCGCGCCGCACCGTCACCGCCCTCTACCGGGGGGGGCCTACGACGGTCGGAGCGCGCGACATCTAGCAGCGACGGGCGGAACCGGGGCAAAACAGGACGCTACACAAGCTGGGTGGGGGGCGGAGCGCACTCTGGTAGACAGGGAGGACACTAGGACGCCACGCGCGGGGGGCCCCCGCTGCGGGGGGGTTAGGAAATTGAGGTTATTTACTGTTTTTGTTGCTTATATCGGCACTATATATCTACTATTGTGCCTTTATAACTCCTTCAGTCGTAGTGGAAATTTGGAAGTATTACAAACAACGTCACACAAACCCCAACGAATAAGATGAAACGCAAACTATAGATCAAAGAATATAAAATGATCTCCTGACGTCATATCCAATATAGTAGCGGTTTTGTATGACATCGAAATTAAAAGGGGCAGACCAGCTTTCTAGGATTAATTACAGAGTAAATATATTTTTGTTTTTAGGAAAAATTGTCTGGAGTCTAACTTATTGTATTTAAGAAGGTAATTAGAAAGTTTTCATGCAAATCTAAAAATATGTACTATTGACTCTAATTATTGGTAATATACGAAAATTGTAAAAATAGGGGTTGTAAAAATCAAGATTTCAATCATGCCCAATAAAGTATACAACACTGATTAGCTTTCCTATACAGGGATCTCCGCTTCTGTTATACCTGCGGCAAGGGTTAAGTGGGAAAAGTTTTAGAGAAAACTTAGTGCATTTAATAACCGGCTAGAGATTTACCATCGGTCAATTGGTCAATATCATTTAAATACCTCTTAATTTGACAGCTGTCAAAATGTGACATTATTGAGACAACTTTTAATGCGAGCAACCCTTCTTAACTTTCCCTTTTTTTATGGTCGTCAAATTTCCTGTTCGGTAATGTCTCACAAGGGCATAAAAGATTTTATCACACTTCGTAAAATTGGGTATAATTATCAGTAGGCCATGATTTTTTTTATTTATGTATTATAAAATTATAAATCATATCAAATAATTAAGACCTAACTTTACTGAGTGTAATAAATCTTTTGTGCACTTGTGAAACATTACCGAACTGGATATTTTACGCTTTTTAAAAAAATCTAAAAATTAAATATGGCGGACATTAGGCGGGTTGCAGGATAACAAAAGGCGATTAAGGCACTTCATACGCGCTATCTTAAAGTGTCCTAACAATGTCAGATTTTGACAGCTGTCAATTGAACCGCTTTGGATTTACTGGCGAAAAGCCAAATCTGTCGTTTTCAGTTTATCGTCAATACTTTCCATTAACCTTTGCTGTAGGTATAATAGATCTCTGTGTAAAGAACCGAGCAACAAGCGGTGAAGCAAAAAATGCTTCATCGCCGAAATAGCTCAGTTGGGAGAGCGTTAGACTGAAGATCTAAAGGTCCCTGGTTCGATCCCGGGTTTCGGCAACATTTTTTTTTCAATTTTTCGAAAGTAATTGAATTTTCTGCTCCTGCAGAAAAGTTACCCAACTGCAAAAAGCATAACTTTTCAGGAGAAGCAAAAAACGAAAATGAAATTTTGGTATTTATCCTTAAAATTTTGCATGCATAATTGTGACTTTGAAAACTTTGTATTAGCAAGTTAAATATTTTAAACTTTAAAAAGTATTTATATTTAAGGGTTAATGATGAATTTAAGATAAGGGGGGAGAGAGAGAAGGGGGAGAAGCGGAAAGAGAGAGAGAAAGAGAGAGAGTGAGTGAGAGAGAGGGGGGGGAGGGAGAGAGTGATTCTAAAAGATGTTTCGGAGAATATCCACGTCAGGAAAGATCATCAGGATTAAACATAAGATCACGAATTTCACAGACTCAATTCCTGAGACTCTTGTTTGCATTGAATCCACTATGTTACTATAGCCTCGCCAGATTTTTCCGCCCTTTTAAAAACCACAGCATAGAATAGATTCCGAGAACAGTCGCAAAAAGTGTGTATCGTTGCTCTGAAGTTTCAGTATAGATCCAACGCGAAATTATAAATTAACCAATTTCATAAAAATCGTTACTGGCTCATCCGAAGTAACTTCCTTTTCTCAAAGTCGCCGCAACAGAAATTTTCTTTGTGTTTTTTTGGATTATATGATATTATTAATCTTTAATTATGTTTATCCTCCAAATGGTTTTTGTTTTGCATGACCAGCATACATTTCTGAATTTTTTTTTCTCTTTTCTCGAATTTTTTGTATTTTGTCTTAAACAATTTAATTTGAATGTCATTTAGACATGAATATCAGTGATACATATATATAATAGCTAGGAATATCTATACATAATTACATTTTTATTCTTAAGGTCTAAATCTAATTCTAATTTATGTTGTTTTGTGTAGAAATGCAAGGGTCCTCAATTTTTATAATGTGCTGTACTGAATTTTGCAGCTCTCCGTTGGTATGTTATTAGTTACATTTTTTATCAATTTTATATTATTCAAGAGTAATATTTTCTGCTCTGACGTTTGATTTTACTTGGTTTCACAAATGCTCTGTAGGGTTAAATATGCAATGATATGAAGGAAGACGGAAAACAGTATCCCCAGCCTGTTCAATCAATTTATCGCATACATACTGTTTTTTAATAGCATATAGCAACTTCAAGAAGCTGCGTTTTATTGTAACTGAATTCAAAATAAGTACTATTTTCTAACAAAAATTCCTAGATTTCAATTTTTGAACTTGATGAGATGAGCGTTGCGCACCAGACCGTTGTTGTAGCTAATATATAACAATTGCTAATAACATCGTTAAAGTTTTATTGGGGAAGGTTCGTCGAAAGCCAACACGTTGAAAATTTGAATATACCAAAATATATTAAATTAATCTTTTGTATGTTTCTTCCAGTTCAGAATTATTTAATTAAGAAATTTGAGGTCTTTCGGAAATTTTGATCAAGAAAAATTTAATGTCGATTTGGCACAGCTTTCTTGGCTAGAGAACGTAATAGTAACCAACTAGTTGAGATATTTAACATCATTTTATCAATTTACGATCGTCATGCTCCAATAATAGAAATAAGAGTTAGCAAACACAAACTACTCTATTTAACATATAATTTGAAATTAATTATGAAACAGCGCGACTTCGCCTTACGAAACTTTAATAGAACTAAAAATAGAATTGACTTTAGCACTCCGGTACGCTCCGCTCGTGCCAAATAAACTGGTGACTCAAATAGCGTTTACCACACGTGTTTGTACATGATTACGATAGCAAACATTGATATTTAGGCAACACCCCTCACCGCACTCATTCTTTGCCTAAATCCATATATTGTGATCACAATAATGGCGTTTTTATGAATCACTGATGCGATCTCTCTAGTTAGACGTCTGTGAAGGTGAAGGTAACTTTAAGAATTCCATTTTTTGTAGTTTGAAATTCTGATACAAAATTTGCAATTTTGCAATTGTTTTTATGCAACGGAATTCCATCGAATATTAAGTTAAGTAATTCAATACCTATTGTGTGCTATGAAAGCAAAATTTTATTATTACGTTTTTTGTTCAAACTAAATCTTTTGAATTATCAAATTGAAGCAAATACATTGTAGAATTAAAAAAAATCACTCATGACGTAGTCTTAAGAAAGCAAAAAATATTATTATTATTATTATTTAATTATTGTATCAGTTTTATCATTGGGGTGAGTTATTTTTTGCAGAAAATTAGAAAAAAATCCTGTCTGAATACACTCCTATTCTGCTCTGGCGACCAAGGATGGAAAGCGGTTCTAAACTGCCTGTCAAATATGTTGGCTATATGTTGTTTGGTGCTTCTTTCAGCAATAATATATCTGTTATTATTTGCAAACATTTCAAATTAATATCTAATATTTTTGGACAAAATTTATATCATTTCTATTTTTGACGTTTTGTTAAATCACAGTATACTTGATTTTAGACTTTTATAATTGATAATTAAGTCAATCTGTTCCTCGACTGGACTGCCTTGTAAATAAATCTATGGTATCTTTCATTTTCAGAGTTCATGAATTAAAGTCGGTTTGTTAGTTAAAAATATATGTACATAAAAAAATTCGATGTTTAAGCTACTCTATAAGCTCGTTCCACTGTGCGACGTCACACGGTGCTAGCCTCGATCCGGTACGTCAGTCGTCAATTTCCTTATTTTTAATTTGTAATTATTTTGGTTAATAATTATTTTCATGGTTGTCACGGTCATTAGGCTCCAAAGTCTATTGATTTTATAAAATTCAAAAAATTATTGAACTGGCAATTTTTTTAATGCGCAATAAATATTCCGTAGTAAATTGTAGATTATGGCTAAAGCTTTTAACGCCGAAATAGCTCAGTTGGGAGAGCGTTAGACTGAAGATCTAAAGGTCCCTGGTTCGATCCCGGGTTTCGGCATACTTTTTTTGTCCATTTTTCGATAGTACTTTTGGCGGAAATATTTTATTGTATTGCCGTCGGCAATTGAACTTAGAACAGAAGTTGTGCTAATTATATTACTTTATCAATTCGTCTCGGAGATAAGTTTGGTTTAGAGTGCATATCGAATCATTTTGTGTAAAAATGTTTGCTTTTACTAGTCTATGTGTTTTGGTGGGTTCTTCGTTTTTTATAATTTTATTGCGTGTTTTGGACAAAAATCCCGTGCCTCTCTTTGGCGTCTATCGAAGACGGAGTGGACTGTATTGGATAAAGGTTTGGATCATGTACACAGTTTTGACTTTGAAGAAGGTTGGTATTAGCAGTTTAATGAAATTATTGTTTTTCGAGGAGCAGTGGTTTGGTGTTAGGCAATGAAAATAACAGGAAAATATACTTCATTTGTTTAATATATTTTCTCTAGAATTTTTCAGTACCAGTATTTGTTTTTATGGGAATATTATTTCTTTGTGTGATTTTTTCTATGTAAACGTTAATACTGCGTTATTATTTGACTGTGTACTTGGTTGTAGTAATTTTTTGGAAAATTTATTATTTAAACTTATGTGATATTTTATCTAAATTTTGCTACATTTCTTTTGCTTTAGCTAATCAATTCATTTTATTTTTATATTTTCATTGATTTTATTATAGTAAGTTGAGCAGGCTGAATAGTTTTTTGCTTTTTTTTATGATTTTGATTCTTCCGGCTTACTGCCGAAAGTTTTTTCTATACCTATAGTTTTAATTAGCAGCAGCTGGCATGCTCTTTCCCGATTTCCTTTGGGTAGACTTGCATCAATTTTCAAATATTGGTTCAATGTTCCTTCCCCCGTATGTACTTCCATCTCTTTAAGAGAAAATGGATCTTCATATTGCCCATGTTAATCTCAGGTGTCACTACCAATTTCAACACCATGTGCCGGGAAAATATTTCGATGTTGTGGATGGTGCAATTTTTTATTATTTATCAGTTATCAGAGTCGGTAGACTACATATAAACAATATTTGTGAGTAAAAATTGAGGTACAAAATAATACCATTATCACGGGTAATCTTTCTTCTTCCTCAGCTGCCTATTCGTTCTGAATATTGGTGATCAACCTATACTAGCTATAACCACTTTGTTCAGGGCTGCGCTGATTAATTGGGTTATATGATCTCTTCTAACTCCTGGTCCTCTTTTACCATAGACATTATCTTTGAAAACGGCATTTAAAAGGCCGCATTTAATTTCCTTCCTCATAATATGTCTAAGGTTTTCTTCTCTTGATGGTGTTCATTATTTCTAAGCACTTTTGCATTTATTTTAATACTTTTTTGTTGGTCACTCTGTCTACGCATGAAACCTTTAATATTCTTCTGTAAAGCCACATTTCGAAGGCCGCCTCCAGTTTTTTTTTCGGTTGTCTCGGTTAATGTGCATGACTCAATTCCATAGAAAAGTGAGTGTGATGTCTATGTTGAGACTGTGACTTTTAAAAAATTTTGAAATATTCTCATTCTAATTTTCTGTGTGTTGTTAATGATAAGTTCGTCTTCCACTTATTTACCATGACTTTGGTTTTGCTAATGTTGATTTTCAAGTCATATTGAATGTTGTTCAATTGTTCCCCATCTTGTCGGTATTCCCATGGGATTCACTGAAGATTTCTTCTGAGTACAGATTGAAAATGAGTGGCGAAAGGATACACCCCTGCCTAACTCCAAGAATGTTGATCACGTCGGTTTGCCGACATAATATGGGCTGACCCCTCGTAATATGAACTGATTCCAAAAGGTTCCTGATAATTCTCAGAGCTTTATCATTCATTCCCGCGTTTCTCAAAACCTTTATCATCTTTTCATGCTTTATTTCGTAGAACGCTTTTTGATAGTCGATAAAATAAGAAAAATTACAGAAATCATATCTCTTCAACGTTGGAACAATACGTACATACAAAACAGAGCATCCATTGTGCCCACACTCTTCATAAATCCAATCTGGAGTGTTACTTTAGCAAGTGATTCATAAGACTGATGGTTCGATGGTCACCAATGTTTTTGCTCCATGTTTCTTTAACAGTACTATAAATTCTTAGATGAGACATTCTTTTGGAATGTTCCCAGTGTTGCAGATGTTATTGTATGTATTATTCAGGAATTTGACAAATTCGTCACCAAAAAGTTTATAAAATTCTGAATGCATCTGGTCCCGGAGCCTTTTCTTCTTTTAATGTGTTAGGGGTGGTTCTAACTTCATCTGTCATGATAGTGGCTCCAGATTCCTTATTCATCAGAAAGTAATTGTTTTATATACTTTTCCCAAGTCTGCTTGATATCTTTTCTGTCTACAATCAGTTTTCCTTCATCAGTTGGAAGCGTCTCCACAATTTTCTTATTGAGCTTTACTTCTCCCACTCTCTTACGCATATTTACATGTATATTAATTCTGATTTTAATAAGTTTTTTAATAGTTTTGAAGATGTTTTATACATATAGGGTGTTTCATGGTTGATGATACCTTAAACATTTACGGCGAACAGTAAAATCTATTGTTCTGAAAATTTGGTTAGTTCCATAAGCGGCGATACTCTATCGATCGAAAATATTTGAAACGCTGCGACGTTGTCGCTTCTTCGAAAAAATAGGATAAAAATTGAAATTTTAAATGGGACATCATGTATATTATTCCATTTTCCGATCCCGTAATATTTTATGATTGCATTTGAATAATACGTTCTTATACCTTTATTTAGTGGTTTTCGAGAAATTGATTTATTAATTTATTTTTCGAACAAAATATTCCTTCAATTAATTTTTTATTACGATGACACTGGAGCCAATAGAAAGTTAAATTTTTGGTTGCGTGGGGGGATAATGTTCTATATCATACACGGTTAATCAACACAAATTAATGGAGAAAGGTGCATTTTTTAATATATTATCACATTTTCTAAGGGCAAGTTAAATTCCCTTTTGAATGATGCTTCATGTCCCTATACCTAAATCGTCTGGTTTCTCAAATAAAAGCAAGTTTCTCAGAAAACTGGATTAAATATCCATCTTATGTTAAACAATTCATTTTCGGAATGCTAGTTGATTAAAGATTTGTTCATTATCAGTCAGCTTACATTACAACGAAACCAGTACTCTAATGCTGTTTTAATTAATCTGTTTATTGTGCACATTATAGTCAGAACATGCCTGATTACAACACATGAACTAGAAAAAATTTGCTAGATTTAAGGAAAGATTTACTAACCAAAACTAACCATTTTACGAAAAACATTTTAAATACCATTTACAATATAAAATATTAGGTGCTTAAAATGAAAATTGCATATAGAAAAATGAATTAAGTTTCTATATTAGGTGTTGGAAGTGTTCTAAATACTTTAAAATCCGTTGAAGTGGACTGATAGTAGTAGCCTTCTTTATCTCCGTTGGATCTATTTGTTGAAAGTATCGTACAATCCGATGATGTAACGCTTATTTGCTTTGCACCGGTGTCAAATAGAAACGTGACTTTAATGCACCCCATAGGTAAAAATCTAATCCAGTGAAATACGTCGATCTTGCTAGCCAATACCCTTGCCGCAAACGTCGAAACAAATGGTCATTAAATAATTCTTATAATTCTCGTGACACCTCTTCAGTGCAGTGAGCCCGTGCCCCATCTAATTGTTACCAAAAGGTCTGAAGTTCCTGATAGCTATGAATCTCGAGAAAATAATGTTCCATAGTTTTTAATGTTTAAAGGTATTTTGCAGGATTCAGTGATTCGTAGTAAATTAAACTTACCTTATTATCTTTCAACGAGCAAGCAAAACACATTTAACCAAAAGTGTTTTGCTTTTATTTCCGAAACAAATCGATTTGGGTATTAAGACATGATACATCATTCGATAGGAAATTTAATTTGCTCTTACAATATGCGACAATAAAGATGACGGTCCCTTAAAAAAATCACTTTTTACAATTTTTGTATCTGTTAGGCAAATCATTAATTTTGAGCAACCAATTTCGATGTTAAGAAAGTCTCTGGTATCTCCCCAAGATATATATCCAAAATTTTAACTTTTCACTGGCTCCAGTGTCGTAGTAGTAAGTAATAGTAATAAGACGAACATCTTTCCTCTGGACTCCAAACCGTTGATGAATTTTCTAGAGTACTTCTTACCAAAATGCAATATAATGTAATTGAAGAAGCTGTGCTTCTAAAGTCCTCGGTAGTTCTCAGAATAAATTCTAAATTACGCAGTGCTTTCTCAATTATAGCCTGTATATGGGACTCGAACCACAGAATACAGTTCAAAATAACCCCAATCCCATTTAACAACGTTATCACGTTTTCAGGATCCACCAAGATTCATTTTTTAGGTAGAGATTTACATTTTTTTTATTCCAAAAAGCATTAATAAAGCTTCTCATTATTTTTAGTAGCTTGAATATATTTTTTTGTAGTCTTTTTTGCAGAAAATGTAACTTTGTAACACCTTCTCTGAGCTTAATCCAATGCAGAATGACCTACTTCAACTTCTTTAAGAACAAATGTGGTTTCAGCAAGATGGACCTTCTCCGCATCACTATCGAGAAGTTCATATGTTAAAGATCGTGTTTATGTGAACACCAGAAAATATATAAAATATGTTTATGCAAAGGAACGCCAATCAAAATATAGGAAAAAACAAAATAAGATGAGTTAATTTTTAGTAATACGTATTTAATATTATTTACTATTTCTGTGAATTTACACTGTTGCATGATCTACTTCTCCAACAAAGTTTTTTCTCATGTTCATTTTTTAATATTCACATAGCCCTGTTAGTTGATAGTTTTGCCATGGTCAACTAATAGTGTAGCAGTCTTAGGAAGAAAGAAGAGTAAATATTGGAAAAGTTCAAATAAGTCGTAAAGTATTAAAAAAAGTTATATTACATACCTAATAAAAGTGATCGACCTTTCAGAAAAAATAATAATATAAAGGGTGTCTGCCATAACTTGGGAGCGTGTTGTTGGGGTGATTTCAAGTTAATACCAGCAACGCTAATTTAACTGCACTACAAGCACTTCAAATTTAAACATTTAACATTTAAACATTTAAAACATTTAAAACATTTAAAAGAAATCCCTTTATCTTTTAATTTTTAATTTTTTATTTTATTGAATTAGTTGTCCAAAGTGTCTAATTGCTGCATTGATAACCTAACTCTTCTTTGAATTGCTAACAATGTCTCATCAGCACAAATAGTTTCTGTGATATCCATAATTCTAGCTACCGGTTGTTGTCTGTTTTCTATACTTTTTGCATGAACTGAAGTTTTCAGGCTTTCCCATAAAAAGTAATCTAAGGGATTAAGGTCAGACGACCTTACTAACACCTTAAGAAATTCTGTTACTTTTCGACCAAAGTGTGGAGGTTCGCCATCCTCCTGAATCCACATTCGTTGTCTAACATTAAGAGGCACATCATCCAGTAATATTGGAAAATAATTTTCAATAAAATAACGAATGCCCCTGAAACGTTCTTCAATTATTAACGGACCAATGATTCGGTTATTAATAACGCCAAACCAACAATGTAAATTCCTGTTGTTATTGGGGCCGAGGGAGAATGAGGCTTCATCACTAAATAATATTATCAAACAATCCTTTGAGTTCTCAATATCCAGCCACTAAATTCAAGTCTTGAAGCGCAGTCGGCAGGTTGTACTGGTAACATGTTGTACGGACACAAACCGAAATTCTGTAAAGTTCTCCATACTCTCATCCAGCCTACGTTAAGCCTATTATCTATTTCTTGGACACTGGTAGAAGGTTGAACATCAATCGTATTAAATATTGCGAAAAACACTTCTACAAGGCCCTCTACGAGTGGGAAATCGTCGACGATATTCATTACCTGCCGCTCGTCCGTTTCCATTACACAATCCACAAAAAATTGAATATTAGCGTATTCTTCATTCGAAGAAATAAACATTGCACCTTGAAGAGTATTTTAATGTAACACACGAAAATAAACACGCAAAATTAATTTAATTTACGTTTACTGTCACAATGCAGAAGATTGATAGTCACCTGGACTTTTTAATAAAAATATTTTTAATAATAATATTAGCGTAATACTGGAGCAACAAATTCAATAAAGCGGTTTCTTTTTAAATAGTCTTTAAAATTGGAAATGCTTGTAGGTCACTTATGTATATGGTGTGAAATTGGCCATTCATTTATTCTGAACACCCTGTAGCATCTAATTGAAATGCCGAATAACGTTAATATTAAATGTGAGCTATCAGATTTTTTTTGAAAACTAGTATTAGTTTAGAAAAATGAAAATATTGCAAAAACTATTATTATATGTTGAAGCATTTCGAAACAAATTCAAAATAAAAGTTAATTAAGCTTTACCATTTGCCTATGACGTAATGGACTTTACTCTATCACTCGCTCACCCTGTAAATGCTTAAATTAAAATCGACAATATACAATATAATATACCATAATTTAAATTTTAAGTCACGTGTTAAGGAATGGGCGTTATCTCCTCCGAGCTGGACAGAGACTTATAAATCCTCTATAATTGTATTAACAATACACTACCACTAATGGTATCGCGATCACCCACAAATATCCTTGGATTGGTTGTTGGGTTGGTCGACTGACCGAGTAACAATGGAACATTCATTGAGTGACGTAATAAAATTGGAACACTTGTGGAACTATCAGAACTGAAGAACATTAAAATATATATCTCCGAAAATAACAAACCGCACCCAATCCGTGAGTACCGAAAGCGCTCGAATTGGCTCGCGACAGTGTTTAATGAACTTGACGTTTTGAAGTGATCGCAAATAGGTATTTGATTAGTGTGTACTTGGGTATTTTATCACAAACTTGTACTCTTCTTCTCTACAATTCAAGTATTAGGCTTAATGTGCCTGTTACGATAATCATCTCTTACTTGGTCTTCCTAGACTTCTCTGTATTTATGAATTTGCGCGGCAAGTCTTTGTGGTTTCATTCTAGTTATATGGTTTCCTATTTTCATTTACTTTAGTGTATATTGTGTATTTTGAAAGTAATCCAAGTAATCTCGTCACCTATCGGAGATATTTCGTTTCAGCTGCTTGCAGATGACTTTCTTGGTTTTCATTGATTTACTTCCGTAGAATGCTCTTGGTATTACCAGGGTTTTATAGAATTTAGTTCATGCGTATTTTCTTGTTTCGCGTTTAAGGTGGCAATTTATTGTCTAGATGTGTTCAGTTTATTTTCGAAGTCTCTGTCGAAAGTGTATAAAATGGCAATCTAAGTACTCTAAGTAGTTTACTTTTTCGAGAATATTTCCATTTGTTTTTGTTCGTATGGTTTTGATTAGTCAAAATAAATAAGAACTAAAAGTTCAGATTTTCACGAAATTATATATTTTGATATGACAATTGTTTCGACAACACCGTGTCTTTATCAAATGTAAAAAATAAAGACACGGTGAAAATCTGAAGTTTTAGTTCTTATTTATTTGGATAAAAAGATTTTCATAAAAAAAGCCACCTCAGTTCAAGTTTTGATTAGTGTTGGCCGCGATGTCATCTGTGCAAATTTCATATTGTTAAGATTTAACAATGTATGTTTTAATGATCTCGTGAATATATATGTTAAAGAGCTTTGGGAACGTGGAGCATCCGCGTCCATATAGACTACTTATGGCCATAATCAGATGTTATGGGTATCCTCTCTTTGGTCATATCTCATAATTTACTACTCATTTTTTACTACACATTTTTCTACTCTCGTCGGTAAAATACCTAATTACACACGGACCTACGGTGTGGGAAGGGTCATTTTACCACGTCAGTTTCGTTTTCCACGAATCCGAGCCACTTCGGCCATTTCCGGGATTTTATCGCATAGGTTTGGGAGCAATCGGATACTTTCAGAAATATTTCCGACGCTTTGAATTTTGACGTTTGTCAATTCCGACGGTCATGTAAGTGAATGTATTCGTGTTGTTTTGCGAAACTGCACCCAAAAACTAACGGTCTTAGAAAAAGTATAGTATGCAACACGTTCAGTAAACTTTTTAAGTTACTCGTTTATTAAACACTCGCTCCGCTGTGCTCTGCTCGTGTCAAAGAAACTCCTGAATCAAATGCCGTTTACCGCAATTGTTGCATAACATACCATCGTCGAATGCTTTGACAAAAATCTATGAAACCCCTATACGTTAAATTCTCTGTTTTTCTATAATTTGCCGATTGTGAAGTCCATTGTTCTTATTCAATTAAAGAATTATAATTTTCACAATTATTTCTTCTTTCTCCTTTCTTAAAGAGCATTTTTGCTATACAGTGTGTCCAAGATAAAGATGGGGATATTGAAAACCATAAAAGGTACGAAAAGTTGCAAAATTTAATGGTTAATGGCGTTTAGATAATTTAAGTACGATGTTTCGTTTCGGTGAAATAATCAACTTTATCTTTCCACAAGGTCCGTGAAAAGAACACACCATGTATTAAATAGCATGTAAGATATCATCATAGTATAATTTTTCAAATTGTTCTCAATAGATTGGATTTTAGTAATTTTCCGATAGTATAATCACATGCACCTTCTGTGAGCTTTTCATAACCTCTGGAATATTATCAGTTATGCCCTCTAAAAAGTCCGAAGTAGAAACGTTAATGTGTGGACGAAGATTAAAGGCATTTGCTCTAAAACCTTGCAGACCATCAACCGTGCAGACCGGTTTGCCACTGAACATTTTAATTGAAACTTACAGCAACTGCGGAATATTGTTTTTATTTACGAATCCAGATTCTGCTTACATTCTCCAGATAAACAAAAAAGGGTCACACAATACCTCTCGGAAGTTGAGATCAACAAAATCAAATGGCTAGCATATTCGACTGATCTTAACCCCCCCCGATCATGTGTGATATAAACTAAGTAAGCGAGTCAAAAAGCGTATACATTTCTTAAGATGCTATTCGTAGCTTAATTGACAAATGGATGGCTATACGAAGGGTTATTAGACCAGACGTGACAGAACAAAATAAGAGATTACATTTGTGGTAAAAAAATGTTTCTTTAGGTTAGTTGTTGAAGTTGAAACGGTTTGTTAAAAAATATATTTTTTTAAACTGTCAAAATATTTATTTTGCCCTTAAAAATAAATTGATGCACGTAAAGACATGAATCAAGAAAGATACTGTAGGAATTGTTCTTAACAACATTTTTAAAAAATTATAACCTATTTATTTAACTCTGTGTTTTAAAATGAAAGCCATAAAGCAACCATTAAATTAACTCTATATAATGACTAAAAGGTCATACAACTATATATGTGGATTAAAATTGGTCCTTTCTACTCTAAAATACTCAAGTAAGCAATGATTAAGTTATGAGAAAGCGTCACTTTACAACGTCAGCTGTGGCGAGCCAGTTTGGGTGTTTCTGGTACTTGAGTTATCAGTTCTGGTGGTCACTCAGTGAATATATTCGCCAATACTTTTTGGGTAAATGTTATTAAACAATGCGAAAAACCTTCACTGAGTGACGCGTGACGTTATCATCAAATATCAAAATACCATAAAGTGTTGCCAAGCCTTTGCTGAGTCTTTTTGCGATATTGTTAGTGCCATTAATTTTCAGGTTACATCTCGATTTACAAACTATGAGGAATATTACGACAAAATCGACAAACCACAAGAACTATCGCATCATTCAAAGGTTGGTTAGTTTGTAGTAATGACGTACAGAAGAAATCTAATAATGACATTAATTTTTCAACATATTTATGAATTATTATGTATGGTGCTTGCGAAGTGAAATGAAACAGTTAAATAAGTCTGATGCTGGCCAGTCAGTTAAATTCAGGCCCTGTATAAGTAATTCGTCTCTTTTCGCCAAATAAAGTGGTATTATTATTATTTTATTAAAGTAAAGCAAATATTAAATCTATTCTTCTCTCTTGGAAGTTTTAGTAAAATTTATGTTTCTAAAACGCTTTTTCTGGCCACTATCCTATCGCTGTACTTGTTATAGATAGGATTCCATGGTGGATAAAGATTGATCTGTTGAGGCTATTAAATATTAGAACGACTGATTTGTCACTGCTAAAACCTTTAGTGTAACGTAATACAAAACCAACATCTCAAGCATTTCTTTACAACTGAGTAACTTAAATTAAATTTTTGTATTCTGTAAATTTCAGTTAATACTAAGTATTATTATATTATTATTATTAATTGTTATTAATAAAACTTTTTTTCTTTTAAATTTTTATTGCTCAGAACTTTTCGAGGTTTATAAAAAAGTTTGTGATTTTTAGAGTTGACAGTAAACCTATCGAGATCATTCTGGAATTCTAAAATCTCTGATTGAGAATTGATTTCCGTTCTTACTTTGAAATCATCTGCGAATCAAGCAGGTAGTGAACGTTGAAAACAAATGTAAATATAAAAGATGTAAATATAAAAATATTAAAAAGTAAAGGTCTCAAGCGTGATCTTTGAGTCGAGTCTCAGAAAGCAACTTTTCACCATTCACAACCACAAACTGAGTTTTTATTGATTACGTAACTTTGCAAGTTTCCAAGCTTTTTTACCAGAGTGGGGTGATTGCGCATAGAAGGATTAATATTATGGATGAAAGGAATGAAGTTTCTAAGTACTGTTTCTGGTGAAATCCATGTCATTTTTTACGATTAAAAATAATTGGGTGTAAATAGTGGCTTCAAAGATCCTAGCAAAATGGAGCGAGAGGGGCATATAATTAACTATTTCTCTGCTGAGAATTTATGAAAAATAATAATGATATAGTTTAAAAGTTGAGAGGGTCCTGGTCCTGTTTTTCTATCTAAAGCAAGCAGACAGGTTCCTTCGAAAAATTGTAGATTTCGACGCACTTATTTGAGTAATTAAATGAAGTCCAGGACTGCGTATTATTCGGCTCAAACACGCTGCTAAAGTAGTTAGAAAATAGTTGTGATATACTTTGGCATTTTTTTTGCCGTTTTTAAATTATTTTCAGTCTTTGGTTAATAATCTTCGCATTTCTTTCCTTGTTTAAAAATATTCAATGATATTTCTAAATTTATAACATATTTGTTTTAATGTGGACAAAGGATCATTTTCTAGTAGTAGCAGTTCCAATTTTGGCCTTGATGATGATGTTTCATCGTAAATACAAACTAAATATGGTTTACTTGTATATTTACTCTTGGCAAATTATATTTTATACAGTAAGATATATTTATTTTAAATTTTCCAATTTGTTGCTATTTTTATTGCAATGGACAGAGTTTTCGGAGTATAGTTTATTTAATGAATTATCATAATTATTTCATTTCGATTCACCTACTTAAATATTCGCATATCATTAACCCCTGATCTATTACCACATAGAAAATACATGAGTATGGGGTACTAGTTAAATAAATGCAAGTACAACTGATTCTGACACTCTTACTCCTAAGTAATATATATAATGGTGATCGTTAGTGACGGCTGTCTTCCATTGATCAGATAGATACCGACACAACATCTGCCATGCCAACTATGCCACCACAGATCGTACTGGCTATATTAACCAAGCATTTTAGGTTTATTTGATATCCTATCTTTACCTCATTTCACGTAATTAAAGAACTTTAATAGTTTCTTTTCGGCGAATAAAAAGAAATTTGCGATTTTTATTTACCAGAGAAGTGCTTATTAGTGACAAAAATATGTTGTTAATAAGTACTAAACACAGTAATTGAAAGTTTCTTCTATTAAATTCAACTCATATTTTCAGGGGATCTTCAGAATGACTGCATTGTTGAATGGAACATCGGAAATTCCATACAAATTTTTAGGTTGCCAAATATTGGCTTCCCTGAACATTTTATAGCAAAGTTGTTAACTTTTTAAAAGGGCCGGTATGATTATCTCATGTGCTGAGTTTGAATAAATTTTAATATGCCAATCTTCATTATTGAATGAAATATCATGGCATAATTTCAAATTTTTTATAATTTAACTGACAAAACCAACAACAGTATTGGTATTGGTATTGGTATTATAGGGGGGCACCCTCGCGGGCGTCAAAGCACTTAGGCCACCAGATGGGCTCGTTGTGCCCCCAGACCGCTCTAGAATGCCGCCCCTCCTATAGTAGGTCAGCAACTCCTTTAGCCCAACACCGTGCACTGAGTTCGGATCGATCAGGGCCGTTCCAAATCTTGCCCATGTCAAAGCAGGGGACTCAGTGAGCAGATCATACGGGGTCTCCTCCCCCTTGCGTGCACCACCTGCACTCTGGGTCGTCTCCAATGCCTAGCAAGCAAAGATGCCTCTTAAGCCTGCAATGTCCTGTGTAGGCCCCTGTTAGTGCTCTACACCCCCTTCTGGTCAGTCTAAGCAGCTTCCTAGTCCGAGGGATGGCGGGACCGTCGGTCATAAGCCTCGCTTGCCTCATTCCCGGAGCAACTCTCCAGCCCACCGCGGCCCGGTCTTTCCGCACCCGATCCGCCAGAGAGGGCAAACCCACCAGAGCCTCTAGGGCCCTCGTGGGCGCCGTCATCATGGCACCCGTTATGCAGGGGCAAGCCAATCTCTGCAGTTTGTCAAGAACTAGCCTAACCAGTAAAATACATTAAGACAATGACAAAACGAAAAAACCTTAGAGTAACAATATTTTTATTTGGTATTGTTATACGTTATTAACCGGGAAGGCGATGAAGAAAGAAGCGTAGCATTTTGTTTTGAAATTATGGGAAATACTTTTAACGGGAATATTATTGGCCCAATGTGCCTAATCATTTGATCACCCAGGTGCTCTGACCTCTCGCCGAACGAGTTCTTTCTGTGGGGTCACTTGAAAAGTTTTATCTACAAAAATGTTAAAAAACCAGTTACAAAAGGCTGTAGGCCTTAGAGTGTGACAGGATTTCGCAATATCAACTAAGCAGTGTTAGAAACGAATTTTATGATCGCTTAGAATACTGTTTAACTGTTAATGGAAGGTTGTTTGAACATTTATTTAAAAAATAATGTTTATTTTAAAAAATTTTAGTAATTTTGTGTAGTCGTATTTTTACTTTATTTTTTTTTTATTTAAATGCTTTAAGGGTCAAATTTGTAGCCGTCTCTTTAAGCATTCTTGTTGTTTTAATCATCTTTTAAATTAAATGTATTCCAATAACTCTTTAAGAGGCAATGAGATCTGAGTTCGATCCTAAGTTTATTTTTTATTTTATTTAGTTTCTTTGAATGTGTTAAACCAACTGTAAATATCATTTTTGTAAACTCGCCTTTATATAATATGTCATTGACGTCGTCAAGTTTTGGAAATAGGGTTAGGGAAAATACTCCCTTGGTTTTGTTGTATTGACCTTTTGCAATTTTGCCAAGATATTTCATTCAATAACTGAAGATTGGCTGATTAATATTTATTTAAATCCGATGCAAACGGTGGAGTTATGTTACTTATATTAAACATAAATTACAACTTTGCTCTAAAATGTATATGGGAGTCAATATTTGAGCATCTAACCGTTCGCCAATGTGTCACCCGGTATATATAAAATAATTGATTGAATGATTCCATTCACTTCGTAAGCACTAAGTGCTTAGGTGCTTTAGGTCTTTGTTTAGTATTAATTTAATGTTTAGGCTGTAGATGCCGTAAACTTCAACGGAGCAAATAAAAACGGAGACTATTTCATCTTTGCCACTGCCAGGAGAAAAAATCGCTTGATCGACGGGTTGTTTTTCCTCAAAGTAGCCAATTCGAACATGGGCGTGTTGACCATACCAAAAATTCCGGATACGACCCTGTTCAACGACGGGGACGAAGACAAATACGAAGCGGAAGGCATTCAAATTTCTTGTGTGGAACCAATGAAAAAATGGAAACTTACATACGCGGGAGTCATGAAAAATTTTGAGAATCCCGATCAGCAATCTAACGTTACTCTCGACGCTGTCTGGACGTCTGAACAACCTTGTTTTAATTTTGACAAAGATATGGACGCCTGGGACATGGCTAAAGCTATAGCTTACGAAAGATGGAGTCGCAACTACTTCGCCAATTTAGAAAAGTTGGTTTGATTGATTTTGGTTCGTATTATATAAAAAGTAGATTAGGTATAAAAAGTTATCTGTGGTTATAGGGTAGTGGCACCAGCTATGGGCACTTTAAGAAGGAGCGCTTCGTTTTTCGCAGTATCAAAACTATGTATGTCAAAAGAAAGCCCAAATATTAATCTTTACAATCGTCCATCGCAGTTTTAGCATAAATTACGATAAGTATTTAATTAACTTAACTTCAATTAAGTTATGGACAGGCCATTTTTTAATAAATCCTAATTTGGACACTTGTTATTCCAGTAACGGACATTGTATTTTATTTATATCTTTCCATAGGTAGGTTCCTAGGCATAATCATCTAGGTACCGTGTTAAGTTATAATTTTAGTGAGACAGAAAAATAATTATTGATTTAAAAAACATAATAATAAATCGATAATTTATATTGCATAAAATTCAAAGCATTAAAAAAAAATGGTAAAAATAATAAACAGTTATAGTAGTTACGTATATAGTCAGACTACAAATGGAACAACAAATACATGGAACTAAAATCTACAAACTAAATAAAAAATGATTTTCATTACACAAAAATAAGAATAAGAACATTGACATTTACAAAAATATCTTCATTTTTATGTTCTTCTTCCTTCCTGCTCGAGTCATTATTTTCATCACTAGTATTAATGGTAATGTCACATTGTTCGCATAAAAACTGCGTGTCCTCTTCTGAATCTGTGTAACGGGTTTTAAGGCAATTGAGGTACTTGAGACGAACACAAACTTGATGCACTTAATTTGGACAGCTGCAACATGCAAACCATTTAGCTTTTCTTTCTAATACATGCTGGTTCTTCCATTCTGTTTTACATTTATAAAATTTCCAGTTCACCATTGAAACGCAGAATTTTTATCCCTGTTTTGTGGTTTTGGTTTTTGCTCTTGTTTGAGTGCTTCTTTCTTTTGTTGTTCACGTAACCAAAAGCAGATGTTATCAATGAACGTGTTTTTTCTTTACTTTTTTGATATATTTTTGCTCTTCTTTGGGCCAGAAAAAAATATTTTTTAAACGGAGATTCTTCAGTATAGCAAGCAGGTCACGGCGGCGAAATTGACTTGATCTCTGCAATATCCTTTGATTTTGACGTAGAAGGCTTGTATTATCTGCAGTTCGCTGATTTGTTATTTGAAATTCTATTGCAGTAAATTTGGTTGATCTGTGATGATATAACTTCTTCTTAGAATTCGTGTATAATTCTTCTTGAACTGGAATACGTTCTGCAGCAATGGCATCTATTTGTAATGAAAAATTTAAATTTTCGTCCTTTTGGACACGAACTGAAACAAGTCTTTAGCTGATACAGATCCCCCCATTTCTCTCCCAATATGTTTTCCTTCATAATTTTAAGTATATTTACTGGTATGTTAGATTCTAAAACTTTTAGGCACTTTTTGAATAGACCACAAACCCGAAATCCAATTTTAATTTTATCTTTTAAAATAGTTTTCCGTAATTTGGCAACATGTTGCCTCAATAATTGTAAGAACGATTTCAGTCTGTTTACAGGTGTCTTCATTTAAAAAGAATCTTAATATTAGATGTTAAAGTTTAATGGGTCCATTACTGGTTCCATGTCCGAGACTGATGTCACTACCCTACTTTTAGTATTTTTTAGTATTTTCATTATCCATCCAGATTTTTGTCGGATAGTATCTTACTCTATAAAGATAGAGAAGCCATTTTTACATTACAAGTAAATCAAAGATTTCGCATTACGACGTCACTTTTTTAAAGAAAAGTGTTTCAAATTATGCGTCAAATTTTTATGAGCAAAAGAATAAAAAAAGAGGAATATAAACATGAAGTGAACAGTAGCTAGTGAAGTTCTTATATATTCAGAACAAGATCTAGGTGAGTAAAACTGAGAGAAAATTTATAGAAATAGGTCATGTAAAAGATGGTCAACAGTCAGGTACATAAGATAAAACATTTTATTAGAAATTGACGATAATGTCAGAAAACGAACAGCTTTGACTATAAAATACAGTTTTGTGAAACTATGATAGAAATGTGAAACTATTTTTTTATAGTCAGATACTATTTAGTGCTGAAGCCAAGGCAAATTTGTAGGTATTGGTATTGAATTACAAAATTTTAAACAACTTCCACAAAAAATAAATGAATAACAAAAATATGGGACCTTATTTCTTCGATCTAAATCTTACTGGAACCCGATCTTTATAATTTTTTCACAGTCACTTAATCCCTACTCTCGCGGTTTCTTTCCCATATCCAAATCAGTCATGATGATGTCGGATGGACATATCTGGTTTCAACAGGAAGGTGCTCCGTTCTATTGTACTCGACAAGTGCCTGAATATTTAAATACGGTATTTCCCGGTATATTGGTAGAAGAGGAATATTTGCAGATATTACTTCAGTGTATTTTCTTGCCTAGTAAAAGAACTTTTATTTTTTAAATGACTGTTGGCTGGCTATATCATTGTTCCAGATCTTACAATCAATTCTCTATATTTATTGTTGAGATTACTGAGAATGAGTTACTCGAGTAACGCTTCATTCATTGGCATATTATCCATAACCTCCTTTACATTTTCTGTTATAATCCGTTGGTATCTGTCATAAAATAAGGGGCTTACAGTTTAGTCCTTTTTAATTTCATTACAAAGATTAACAGAACGACGCTCAGACCATTTAGGTTCAAATAGTGTAATTTTTTGTTGGGTACCCCTTCTATTGTAAAACAAGAATCAGATAGTTTTGTTAATAATTATTAAACAACTTATTGTTGCGATGTTATATATTTTCATTAAAACTGTAAAATTAAAATCAATAGCCTTCGAATTTATTTTTTTGGAGGACACTAGCTGGTAACTAAAAACTAGGTATCTTGTATTAGATAGATATTTTATTTTTCAAAAAAAAGTTCTCGATTTAACGGGTAGTGGCTACCTAATTAACCAAAATATTATTTGTTGACATGACACTTCATTGATTTCCTTAAAAAAATATGTATATTTTTTCTCTTAAAAATAAAAACTACTTCCTCTGCATGCTGTCAAATTAACCATATTGTTGTGACCATGCAGAGAATATTTTTTATTTTTCTTTAACGAAAACCGTACATCGGATTGAAAAAAAATAAGAAATTAAGTTTCTTTAGAAATGATTGGAGTTTTTAGGAATAATTTTTATTTTAATCAGTACGCCACTGTTCACTGTCTGCCAAAATAGACTGGTGAAATTCCATACGCCCGCCCCTGGTGTATTTTAGAAGAATTGTAGAACACTATAGATAATACAGATATTACAAAAATAAATTTTATTTTTTAAAACTATAACTAAAACTAAAACTAAACTGTATAGATTAGGAATTCCAAATTTTTCATTTTGGGAAAACCCCGAAAACGCATTTTCTGTCCTAAATATCAAAAATAACCAAAATGCGTTATATATTTTTGAAATTCGTATTTAATAGCTCTGACGTAAGGGTATGATTTGCAACTGACCCCCCTGCATATATGAGCCTAATTTTTTTTTTCTAAAATCTGAATGAAAAAGTTAGGGAGGTGACATTTATAATGGTAAATGTGGTCTCACACGAGTCTGTGTTGTCAGAAATCATCAGGTCCACTACGAGCAATTCGGAACTTTGAAAGCCCATATCACGATAAACGGTTCAAAATATAACATAGAGGTGGATGCCCTTAGGGACCACAGCGTGGCTACCAAAAGGGAGTGGGCTCAATTTCGAAGATACGGCATGCACTTTTTTTCAGCCGAAAATGGCGATCATTTTTCCGTCGGTTCCATCTGTCTGCCGATATCGTTTAGCAGGTGTGGCAACTTTTTAAAATTTATTTCACAAATCGGTTTCTAGGTCGTTAAACTAAACAAATTTGTGATTTTAGGTTAAACGTTGGTTTCGTATATTCTGCGCGGGAAAGAAATGTATACGCCATTAGGAAAAGCAACTTGCGTCTTTACAATCACGGGGAAATGGGTAGAGCGCCCAGAGACTACGCTTTTAGTTTCAAAGCAGGTAAAACGATTTGAAATGGAAAAACCTCAAATGTTTATTTATTGTACAGGGTGAGTCAACGATAGAGCAAAGTTCATTATCTCATTGGTTTCAAAAGTTGTGAGAAAATGGAAAATACAAAAATATTATTTTAAAGTATAAGGGGTTGCTCAAAAAAACGTGACGAATAAAACATACCTTTTCAAATGGAGATCTTACAAAAAACTACAACATTCGTTAAGTATGTTAATCTTTGGGATTTATTTTAACTTTTCCAACATTTACCCATGTTTTTGAAAATTATTGCTATTATATAAGTTGGGCTTGCAAATTTTTGCCTGACAAATGAGTAAATAAATTCATAAAATTTATTGTGGTGTCAGTAAATTAAAAAAAAAACATTTCTAACGCTCAATTAATTGATCTGATTTTTATACTGAATAGGCGTATAAAAAGTAGGCAATCTGTTCAGTGTAATGAAGAAAAAAAAATACTTCAGGTTAAAGATAATTCCCAGGTCAGTAGCCGTTAAGTAGTTAACAAACAACAAAAAGACGATCAAAATTTTTTACTAAAATAATGTTTTCCGATGAAGTTACTTTTGTAGTTATGGTTTAGTTAACCATTTGTTACTTAACGTGTAGTGTGGAATAAAACAATTGAAATTAATTGGACGATATTTTTTCGCGAACCACTTAACGGGCCTTTTATTTCAACTTTTTGCATGCGGAGGAGCATTACCATCGAGATTCACAGAAATGGCTCGAAAGAGGTGGCTTCGTTGAATGGAACCTTGTTCACGGGACTTAATACCATTTAATTTATTTCTGAATCCCCCTACAACACCAGCAGATATGGAAAAATGAATTCAGAACGCGTGCAGAAGTGGAGTGGATGGGCATATTTTGGAACATTTATCTTTTTATTATTTCTTAGACAGAAAGAAAGGAAAATTTTGGAAAATTTCGAAAATTTTGTAAGTTGGTAAAGGGTAAACAAAACAAAGTAATTGCTAAGAAGATATATAAAATAAAAGGGAAACCTAATATAAGATGTAAGAAGACTGTAAATTCTGATAAAGCCTAAAATTTATATATATTTGTGTTGCATGTCACAATTCAACGCGTGGGAAATATCTCCGAAAACATCCGATTGCTCTGAAACCCGTGCGGTAAAATCCCGGAAATATCCGAAGTGACTTGAATCCGTGGGAAACGAAACTGACGTGGTAAATAGACGCTTCCCACACCCTAGATCGGTGTGTAATTAGATATTTTACAGACGGGAGTAGAAAAAATAAATATATATAAAACCATTAAATATTACTTATTACAAAACACATATGCGTATTGTTATTTTTCAAGTGCCGATAATTTTTATAAAGAGAAAAAACAGTCCCTTCAATTCCGTAAAATAGATTTTCAACTCTATTAAATTTTTTATAAAACTTCTGGATTCCTCCTGCGACGGTTTTTGTTGAGACGAACTAGCTAATGTATATCCTGTTGGCTTCTTCAGAGCTTGACTGAAACTGCTGAATGAAATTACTTTGGAACTTTTGACATGTGATCAGTGATGTTTGAATATAAGGAAGGACAACAGTGGCAAGTGTGAGATTGCTTTCCGTTTCAGTGCTATTGGAAGGTGAAGTGTATTTTGTGATGGAACACTTAATATCTTTAATGTGGAAATTATTAGCGGGAAGAGCAGAGGTAATGTGTTTTAATTCTGGGTTCAATGACTCGGGCTGAGATAGTTACGGCTGTGTAAATAAGAGTGTATAGATTTTAATTAAATATCTAAGAAAATCTATTAGGGATTCCTGACCATGAGGCCAAATATCAAAAGTATCATCGACGTGGCGTTTCCATAATTTTGGTTTTAGATGGATGGTGCGAGAGCTTTCTTCGCAAAGGCTTCCATAAATATATATAATCTGAGATGGTTTGGTTCCCCATTCTGGGATTTTAATATATCTGAAATGATGGTGTGAGTTTATGGAATAGGAATATTAGTAAAGACGGATTCTATGTCGAAACTAACCAGAATATCTTGTGTATCTAATTTAATGCTTTTTATTTTTCCAATCAAGTGAAAGGAATTAAGTACGAAACTGTCCGTTTTCCCTGTAAAGTTTTTTAATAAGGAAGCTACTTGCCCCTGTTGTCCTTCCTTATACTCAGAACATCACTGACCACATATCAAAAGTTCTATAGAAATATAACGTCAAAAACAAATTTACCACTTGTCTAAAAATCTCTCAACATCTTCGATCTGTCAAAGACAAAATTCCATTTGAGATTCCAGGAGTTTACAGCATTCCATGCATATGCGGTAAAGAATATATTGGAGAGACCGGACGAAAAATATCAACTATGCTCAGAGAACATGAAATAATCTTAAGACAAATACAAATAAACTCATCAGCAGATGCCGAACACAATCACGAAACCGGACATAAAATTTTATTCAATAAAACTAAAATTCTTGCAAGTAATTAATTCTTCTACCATCGAAAAATCCGAGATTCTATAGAAATCTATAAGTAACATAACAATCTTAACCGCCACCTGTCACCAATATGGGAATCAGTCATCCGAAACTGTGTATATGCCCCTTATTTAGCTCCGCCCCCCTCAAATTATATAAAAGCAGGTTTCAGAGTAAAATACGAGCCAGTTTCGATCAAGCTCTGAAGAAACCAACAGGATGATTGGCCAAACGTTAGCTAGTTCGACTCAACAAAAACCGACGCAGGAGGAATCCAGAAGTTTTATAAAAAGTATTACAGTAGCCTGTTGAAAAATTGTATTTATTTTTCTAATGAAAGAACAAATAAAATTTTGCCATAAATTATGAACCTAAAATCCACACATATAAATATAAATTTTAGGCATTATCGGCATTTACATCTTATGTTTTCCTTTTATTTTATTTGTCTTCTAAGAGTTGAAGCTAAACTGTGCCAGCATAAATACGTTTTTCTTTACTAGCTTGCAAACTTTTCCTATATTTGCCCTTCTTTCCATAATATGCTCTTCCATTTGAATACACATGCTTAGCTTTTTTCGTATATTGTCTTGGACGTTTGTTGGCATAAACGGTGTTATTCCCCTGCACGCATCCCGAATTCTATATTCCATATCTACTTGTGTTGTAGAGGGATTCATAAATACGATCTCTCCAAACAGAAATTTAATCCAACGAAGCCACCTCCTCCGATCCATTTCTGGAATCTCGATGGTAATGCTCCTCCGCATCCAAAAAGTTTATATAAAATGTATAGTATATTATAGTATAGATTAGAGTATAGAGTATAGATTAACTTTAGAATAATAATGCATGTTATGAGGATTAACTACATCACTACTGCAAAAGTAATTTCTTCCGTCTGTTGTTTATTCAAAATCAAGGTCTAGAAGTTTTTAGTGTGGTTACATATAGAAGGGTTGATATTTGTGTTTTTAAAATACATTGTGGTTAGTTTTGTATATTTTCCTCTACCTTACACTCACTAAAATGCCTACAAAAACATAAGACAAAATTTTTAGTAATACCGCCTAATTTCGAAAAAAAAAGGATAGAATTTCTGATGGGTATGCCAGATTTCTGAAAAACAAGTCATAATTATAGAAAAACAACTAAACTTTAGATATTTGACACCACTGACCTCTTACAAATGTCGCTGGTTTCGCAGATACAGGACGTATTAAATTCATTCTAAATGTTTTCATTAATTGAGAAGTTTTTAATAGTATAATAATGATATTATAATAAATTGAGTTTTACATTTTGAGCATGACAATTACGAAATTGAAACTTATATGACGTTGTTCCTAGATGGCGCTAGCATTCCTATATTATTTAGATAAATCGAATAATTTTTTCTATTGTTTTTTCTTATTTTTTTATAAATACTCATAAAAAGTTAATAGATTTAGGGAAAACAAAAATCCACTATTTAACCGTAACTATATAAGTTAGTTTTTGGCAGTCTGCACAGATTAGAGATTGTCTGATGTTTTGATTCGCAATGTCTCAGAAATTGTGACTTGTTTCTCAGATATTCTCAGAAAATTAAATTGAAACGTATATTTTACTTTTACTGTCATTGCTTTTAAAGATTTTTTGTTCAGTTTAAAACCACAGTAGATCATTTTAATTTTACAGTGAAAATTGAATTTCCCCATATGTGGTGAGGTTGGTTATGTCATCGAACAGTTTTTTAACTCGATATGTAAAGACATTTTTTTGTTTTTCGATCGATTGTGGAGTTCTCGAAATATTCTCTGCTCCCAAATCGGATGATTTCGTAGATATTTCCCATGCCTTTAATTTGACGTTTGTCAATTCTGACGGCCATGTCAGTGAATGTATTCGTGTTGTTTGGCGAAAACTAATGGTCGTAGAAAAAGTATAGTATGCAACACGTTCGGTATACTTTTTAAGTCACTCGTTTATTAAACACTCGCTCAGCTGCGCTCCGCTCGTGTCAAATGCTGTTTACTGCACTTGTTGCATAATATACTAATAATATTCAACACCAACAACCTTGAAAAACAAATTTTTTGATCCTACGTTTACAAGAACTCTTTTTCTTTATGACGAATATCCAGCCGCGTGCGGGTGACTGTTTTTAAAAACACCCTGAATATTCTCTTACCAAACTTGCTTACGGCAGGAATTTTTTTTGTATATGCAATGCTATACTAAAAAATATATTGTTTTCTTTTCAAAAATCTTTTTAGGCAGAGTTATTTAAATCTTAGCAAAATATACTTATTTTGTATAGGAGCTTTATCTGTAATAAAAAATAGTGCGTTTTTTCTTAAATTTAGTTAAGCAGAACGTTGGAGTGTTTTAATTTAAACAATTCATCCAATTAAAAAAAATATGCATAATGTGCGTTCCTATATAATAATTCCGGAAGATTTTATGCATCTATCTATTTTCGTTTTGAAAATAAAAACTGAAAACTTTATTTTTTAGCCGGCTTATAAAAACCCAACGTCTATATCACAAACTTACCTTTATTTTAAACAAGGAATCGCCCCTTTAAGTTATTTGAATTGGTTTTGAAACACCCTGTATATAATTTCATTTTCCCACACTTTATGATTATTTTTGTACTACTTTACGAATTAGAATTTCTGAGAAACATGTCAGAATTTCTGACTAAAGTCGTAATGTTCGAGGAATAAGTCGGAATGTCTGACATAAGTCATAATTTCTAAAAAGCATATCAGAGTTACCGAAAAATAACAAGGTGTACTACAGAGTGTATAAATAATGATCAATTTCTAAACAAGACAACATATCGTGATTGGGCTCAACATTCATACAAATGTCCCTGGCTTCGGAATACATGGCGTTCAATGTTTTAAATTCCAAATTTTTTCATTAAACTTTTTTTCATAAAACTTTCTCAAGTTTTTATAAAAATTGGAAGGTTTTGGTTTTTTGAAATGGCAAATGCGAACTTATTTAATCAATATAATAAATTAATTTTATTGAATACCAAGTTTGGTTAGTTCTATGGAACTATTTGGAAATCAGGTTCATACCACATAACTTGCAACCCATAATAATATATAATAAAATTTGGTGCTTTTCATTGAGAAATTTTGCTGTTCTACCTAAAAATTATTGGATTCCATTGGTTTTAGGTCCTAAAACGTACAACGTAAAGGTCAACGTGATCCACGAACCTTACTTTTACATAAGCAAAGATTGGGAGGTGAAAATTTACGAGCGTCTATGTAATTTCGACGTGGACGGGGTCAAGGGCTGGGGTGCATCTGAGTGGTTGTACAGAAACGTCGGCGGTAGAAATGCAGAAAAAAATTCGTTATTGGGATGATTCCGCCGAAATTAGAATTACAAATTAATAAAAAACATTAAACTTAACGTTGAATTTTATTTTGTATCGTTATTACTTATTCATTGATCAATCTGTCGTTAGAAAGCTTTGAACATTGGCGCTTGGTGATCATTCCTATTTAACGTTTGGGAAAAAACGTCAAATACAAAAATTATTAAAAAAATAGTTCGCTATTTGCACATAAATACATTGCACATTTTTGAAGCATCCTGTATAAATTTGCTTATACAAATTAGTAGCCAATAAAAAAATTAAATTTGTCACAAACTTTTGTAAACAAATCATGTGCGGGGTGATCATCTATAATGCCCCCCACCCCCCTTTAACTTTTTTGTTTAAGATTTCGGACACAAAACGTCGAATGCCAAAGTTTTCCAAAGATATATTTTTTAAAATGTGTTGCAGAAATTATCCGCTGATAAATAGTATATATTTTTAATGCAACATATCATATCATATATTATAGGCTTAATAAAATCCCCTAAAAATTATGCAGAAGTTTCTCTATAATATGTCTTATACCCAAATCTAATAGTTTTTGAGATATATATGTGCTTTTAACATAAAAGCAATGTTCAAAAATAAAATAATATTCTAAAATTTATAATTTATATCTAGGTGGCTGTGACGTAGGTTGTCCTCAAAAAGCAAAATGTTTGTTTATAACTGACAGTGACAGTTACCAGTGACAAACTTGGCAAAAATCACCTTATTTTTATTGTAAAATGCTTTATTCTGAAACAGAAAAACAATTTATTTTGCAAACGTTCGTTAAAGCAAATAAGAAGGCTAAATTGATTCAAAGGGAACTAACTATGTCTAAAACTCTGCAATGCACCTTGCAGACAAAAAAAAATTGTCATCGAATCTATGAAAAAATGCCATAATCATCCAACCTAGGCAAAAAGATGAGAACATTGGAAAGATATAAAGATAGCGATTTAAGGGCTGGTAAAGGTTTAATACATCATACGGCAAGATTGAAATCACTCCCAAAAAGCAGGATACAGTGCATTCAGAATTAGGCCGACCATAAAATTTACATGCAGGCAGAGAGAAAAAGGTTTCAGTTTTAAGGAATTAAAGGAAATTATACTTGTGTAAAAAAATGTTTTTTTAACTAAAGAGTTTTTTTTTCAATCAGTGGTATGATAAATCGTATAGGCGGCGGACGTGGGCCACGGAAAATCCTCATTGCTGAAGGGAATTTCATTTTCAAGGACGTCAAATTGTAAATGTGTGGTGTGCTATTTTAACCAACAGGATAGTAGGGTCCTCATTTCTTCGACGTTACTTTAAACGGTAATGGTTATCTAAATTTTCTTCAGAACGAATTAGAAAAGTCAACAAGACGGCCCTCGCACTTAATGTGTAGTATTTGTTAAAGACTATTTAAATCAAAGGTTTAATGAAAAGATTGGAAAAGATGGAACTATAAAATTTCCATCCAACAGCCCTGACTTGACGCCGATGTATTTTTATGGAGAACTAAATGCAAATATCATTGAAAACAGAGAGCATCTAAAAAAACTGATTAGAATAGAAGTTCAAATTCTAAATGAATATTCCCAATCTATCACTGATGCCTTTGAAAGAATACGGAGAACATATATCAGATCTTTTTTAAAAAATGAGGGACCAGTTGGACAATTCCATTTATAAAACTAATTCTTCTAGAATATTTTTTAATGTTGCGAATATAATGTTATAGGGAGTGGTCTCTTCTTTCTGGCTAGGTTGGATATTTGATGAAAGTTTTCATAAATTTGATAAAAGTTTTTTGTGTATGCCCTTTGAGGCAATTTAGCCTTCTTATTTGATTTAATAAACGTTTTCAAAATCATTGTTTTTTTCTTTGCGAATAAGGCATTTTAAATATGATACAAGCAGCATAGTTTTGCTAAATCTGTAACTGTCACTGTTAGTTATAAATAAACATTTTGTTTCTTGGTGACGACTTCACAGCCACCTAAGATAAAATTATAGATACATGAATATCATTTTATTTTTGAATGTTGCCAACCTTTTAAGAGCTGAACTTAGTACAGCCGTATTAAATACACGACGCAGGATAAATTCCTGCATAGACTGGGTTCACTGGGATGTCGGGCTCTTGTTCATAACCTTGCTTTTTTTTTTCAGAAAATTACCTGATGGCAGGCTACTCAATCATCTCACTCATAGGACGTTTTAAGCCTAGGAAAAATTCCTTTTTTAACTGCCCGAAGTTCATTAAAAGATACTGCTTCCCATTAGAGCAATTGTGACAAACAAATTTATTTAAAAAATGACTTCACTAAGCCGTTAAGAAACATGATTCTAATAATCTAAAATGTAGATGGTTGCGAAAAATGCAAAATATGTTTTTATACATGTTTTAAGTTGAAACTATTTTATAATGCGTCGTAATTCAAACACTTTGCTTATTGGTTGCTTCGTTACCACGGTGACGCACGTGTGTCAATACTTGACGTTGTATTTTGGTTGGTTTTGTTTAGTTTCTGTTATCGCCTTGGTGATGTGAAACCTTCAAGGAGGTTGTCCACCGTGGAGACTGTTGATTTTGTTCAATTTTTCTTTGTCCGCCGTGGAAGCGATTTATTTTCTTCAATATTTAAGATCTTGTTTATTTATTCCCGTAAGGGGTCGAAATTTATACTTCGGTCTTTCCTCTATTAGGCGGTACCGAAGAGTCGATCGCTGGTGGTACCGTTCGTCGTTGGGGACAGCATAAAATTTAATAACATTTTAAAAATTAATTGCCTTCCGTCAGAGGCGGGTAGGGAGATTTTCTGGCATCCCGGAACTTTGCTCTAGATAAATAGTTGTATTTAAAAGAAAAGGGAAATATTCGATAAATTTCTGCCGACGGATGTAAACGATTACCCCATTAAAATTCATTAAACCATTTTGGAGTAAAAAGCATCTCACAAAAAACATCCGATCCGATCTGATTAATTTTTTTTTCAAATTTTTAGGAACGTTCCAGACGACTTCGTTGTCCCATGTGGTCGAAGGTGAGTATTCTTCTGAAGCTAGGTCTTGATCGGAGAATAAACCCGGCATTTTCCGACATATTCGCCCTTAGTTTTCTTCATATTCTTCTAATAGCACCTTTGGTTCATCGCCCTGACAGTCTCATCTCTTCCAGAATGTGTAGCTGTTCGTAAATCATGGTGAAACAAGATCACCTCGTCGACACATTCTGGGGAAATAGCTAATTTTTTGCTGAAGGAATTCATTCTCTGCAGTAAATCGTGTTCGATAATATGGTAACGAGACAAATTTTCTTCACTGCGGGATTTTGCTCCAGAATTCAAAATTCGATTCAAATTTCGATATTTAGAAACATAAGTAAATAAGTCATAGTTTGCCGTGATTTGATTAATACATGTAGTGTGGTTTTCATACATAGAGATGCAGAGACGTTCTTCCATGTCGTAATCAATGCTATGAAATTCTTGCGGATATCAAGATAATAGGCCAAGAAGTTCATTGCTTTTCCCAGGTGCTTGCTCAATTTAGAAAGAAATTTCCTGTAACCGCAGCGACCATCGAGTGAGTTATGTTTTTGCTTCTTTGTTCTTATCCAGCCGTAATAAAGATATCTTGTCTGTACGAAGTAAAAACGGTTTGTGCTGCAGATAATGCCTGAAGGATTTAATAGACCAAACAGTGTCCACACATTCTTTTTCGTTAATATGATAGTGTGTTTCAGTGTTTGTAAACGTGACACTCTCATGAGAAATAATATTTTTTTCGAAATTTTCTCCATCTTGATACAAATCACATCCCGTTTCTTTTTCTCTAGCATCAGTTTGAAGTAGAATTTCTTTATTCACACATGGCCTATGTAAAAACAAAGATTTAGCAACGTCTGATTTAATATTGCCGAAAGCATTATGTTCGACTTCCCATTTAAATCCCATGTTGTTCCTTGGGAGTGAGGTTAGAGGAATTGTTATTTCAGCCATGTTAGCCAATTACATATTTCCAGGAATGATTGCAATTGTTTTTTCGTCTTAGGTAAATGTGGTGTCCGCGTTAATCTAGTTCTTCCAATGTAATTTTGTTTTTTTCGATGTTGAGAGATGAAAAATCTCAAACGTTCCACGACAAACATATATGTCGGAAGTGTGAGGGGAAATCTTTACGATAACATGATTTTCAAGCATATCCTGTAGTAAGTTATATAGAATAGTCTTTTTCCTGGGAGAAACTGGGTAAGGACGCTGTTGAATTGTTTTATGTTCTTTCAGGCGGATGCTATGTTGAGTAGTAGTCGTCGTAGGTTGAAATTGAAAACTGGAAAACAAATCCCCATAAAAAGTGATAGTTTCCTTCCTTATATTTTCCCGGAAAGATTAAATCAACAGGCAGTTCTTTCTTGGTAAAACTTGAAGGTGGACCGTCGTTCCAATATAAACTTTTTCTTTTGTTATTTCCAGCATAAATGCAGTTTCTAGATATAATTACATTATTTTCTTTAAGAAATGGAGCCCCAAGAATAATCTCTTCGTTAAATTCAGAGATGAGTTGAAAAGTGGAACTAACCTCTAGGTTGTCAATGGTAAAATCTATTTTAATTGCACTCGAAGAAGTAATATTCTTCAAGCCACACGCAAATTGTATTTGTTCCGACGAGGTGTAGTGCTTATTATGTAGGGAAAATGTTGGAGGTAAAATAGAGGTACGAATAATGTCGCCTGCTGATCTACAATCATTTAAAGCGCTGTAGTGGTTATTTTCAATTTTTATTCTTAGACGAGGCAGTAAAGAGTTGCAATGTTTTTACATCCGAGGGAAAAAAATTAGACCTTGTGCTTTCTCTCGAAAATTAGATTTACGTTGATAGGGAAATTTAACTGTGGTTGGTTTTGTGTCAACGAATCATTCTGTGCTGGTTCTGTTCCCTATGATATGGATTTTGTGGGCGATCTTTGTGAAAATGCATAGCATAACAAAATCTGCATGGAGAGGAAGGTTCACTAGAATTAACCCGACTAGAATGATTCTTTTGAGTGGTATTATGACCGTGAAATATAAGGGGAATATATTTATTTTGTCCTACCTCTTGGAAATCAATTTCTACTTGGGTAGCAATGTTTCTCAGTTCCTCTATACTAGTACATTCAAAAGGAGTGCGTAGAACAGCCCTAAGTTCAGGTTTCAAGAGATCCAGGATTTTCGAAGGCTTTATCTTTTCTGAAGTGGTTGGTACCAGCCGTTGAAAAAGCGCAATTTTCTTGGAAATAAAAACATCAACAGGTTCATTGTCTTTCTGCTCCTCTCCGTATAATTTGGAGGTTGCCTGAGCTATAGCACTTCTAGAATGAAAATCTGTCCTGAAACGTGACATAACTTAAGTTGAAGGACTAATATTGTTCTACCCAATTCAGTGCTGGACCCCGAAGACGAGTTATCGCAAAATTAACCTTATCGTAGTTTTCCACTTCGTTATAACACGAAAAATACTGCTCCAACTGCTTCAAAAATAAACAGGGATCTTCATAATCATAACCGTGAAACAAATATGGTAACGCAGGATACTCATGCTTATTTGTGAAGTTCTTTATTTTATACAAAGCAGATAAAAAAATGGAAGAGATACCTTTAATGACCTCTTCTGTGGTTGTTGACATTGTTGTATTGTATTAATAAGTCATATACGGTAAGAATGGGTTCGATGTAGAAACAGAATTAGTTTGGTTTTGGTGACGAAATCTTTCATATCTGCTTGGAAATTATCCATTCTGGCCAAGTGAATAATTCGTTAACACTCCACTTTTCTTCTATTGAGGTACGACATAAAATTCCACGAATTCTCGCGACTTGCAGAAATAGCAGGGTGTATGTCTTTTACCATTTTGGTTGGGCGCCATGATTGCGGATTACTCCTGGAATAGGTATATCGAGAACTGCTATCATACAAGAATTACTTCTGGGGAACTTTATTTCAAAAATTGAACTGAGGTGGCTTTCACTTGATGAAAATCCATTTATCAAAATAAATAAGAACTAAAATTTCAGATTTTCACGAAGTTATATTTTATGACATGCCAATTGTTTCGATAACACCGTGTCTTTATCAAATGTAATAATGTAACAATATATACATGACATAACTGAAATAGCTTAGGCCATGCTAGGGTGATTTCAAGTTAAAAATGCCAAATGAACATAACCGGAACACTATTCTAACTGAGCTACAAGCATTTGATATTATAAAGACCGTTATTTCTTATTTATTTAAATTTCATTGAATTAGTTGTTCTAAAGCTTTGCTAACACTCTCAGAATCAGCACGAATCGTTTCTGCAGCATTCTTAATTCTAGCCGCGAGATGTTCTGTTTTCAATACTTTCTGTACAAACTAAAGTTTTTAGTCTTTCCCATAAATATAATATAAGAGATTAAGGTCAGGCGACCTTGCTGGACAAGGACTTGTTGAGCCTGTTTCAGTCCACTGGTTTGTATAATTTTGATTGTATTGAAATTCTGTTATTCGTGAGGAGGCCCGCCATCGTGCTGAATCCACATTTGTTGTCTTCCATTGCAAGGAACATTATGGAATAATATTGGAAGATCATTTTCAATGAAACGTAAATAAGGCTTGGCCATGAGACCTTCGTCAATTATGAACGGACCAATGAGGCGGTCATCAATAATGCCACACATCAGATATTAACCGAAAATCTACCTTGAAAATGGGATTCCCGAGTTTGTTGTAGATTTTCACGTGCCCAAAAATGTGAATTCCTGATGTTGATAAGCAAGTAAAAAAAAACATGCATGTTGAGACAGTTTTGGGGTTGTCTGCACTCTCAGAGGGGTGAGATCTTAATCAGAGCGTAATACGCCGCTTGCATAGGGCAAACCTAAAAAAAAAACACCGCCGGTACTTAGTAACGTTTATTTGAATGAACCTCTTTTTTACAATAAATACGTAATAACCATGCAAACTTCAAAAATTTTTCCCTAACAATAATTTAAATACAAAGAGAGTGATGATCAACAGAGATAAAAACGACTCATCATATACATAAAAAAAATATCGAACGGATAGATAGACATACAAACTCGCATCGCTTATAATACTGAAACCGGGGAATATTTTCGTCCAACACAACCCATAAAAATACAAAAAAAAATAGAAATCGGCGCGGTGAAAAGACTTGACAAGACCGCCGCGTCGCATTATTATCAAAACGGACACCGCCTTTCGCTCGGGATCCTAAAAGTACTCCTCCGCTCACAATTGCGACGAGCTGGTGCTCTCGTCCTCCGAGTTGCTATCGGAAGTGCCTCCCTCACCGGCCAAATGCTCGGGACTGGGCAACGCCAACGCACCGTTCTTCTTGTCTAATTCGCTGGGCAGCGCGGGCAATTCAAGATCCACCTCGTTGTCTTCGTCCATGTCCACAAATTCGTGAAGATTAGCGTGGGAATGGTTCGAAACGCTATCCTTTGGTGTGCTTTGGGCGAAATTCGACCCGAAATCGACTTCCCTCGCGGAGGCGGACCTGGGTCTGCCATTTTCTTCCCTGCTGGGGGTGACGATCGCTCCCGACGAAGCGCTCAAGCTCAGAGGGTTCCGAATACGGGCACGCTTGTTCGACGGCGATTTGGTGGGAGTATTTTTCGGGGGCGTGGCGTTACGGAAACTGCGCCTAATAATTCTCGACGCCACCACATTCGGCCGCTCGTCCAGGTCCAGTACGTAACTGACCGAGTCTGATTTCTCGACGATCGCCTTGACGGTCGGCGAGGTCGGTTCCGAAACGTCGTCGGTGTCCAGATCGATCGAGTTCTTCGACTTGTAAGGCAACGTCCTGTCCCTGAACGATAGGGTACGTTCGAACTGCGACTTGGTGGCGCTGTGTTTCTCGCTGAAACTTGAATTGTAGCTGTTGGATCGGTTGTACTCGCCCGTTTGCTCCATCACGATGTTCATCACTTCGGTGTTCTGCTTCAGTTTATACTGAAGCTCCTCGTTGTAGCGGATCATTCGCCACTTCTGGTTTGCCTCCTCTTTGAATGATTCCTCCAGTTTGTCCTGCTTCTCGAGCAACACCTGCGCGTACTCGGTCTTGCGTTGTAGCTGATGCTGGAGATCCTCGCAGCGGGCTTGGAGCGCATTCGCTCGTTTCTCGGCGCCCATGAGCGATTCCAGCTTGTGCGTCACCTCGCCCAAGGTTTTCCGCAGGTTGGACACCTCCTCCCGTTTCAGTTCCACCACTACCCTGAGAGACTGCATTTCCTGAAAATATTTCGAATTGAATGGACCGAGTAACAGGAAAAGGCGCCGAGGTTAAAAACAAATGTAGCGCCTTTTGGCAATGTACGCGGTTTGTTCAAAAAGTAAGTTGACTTTTATAATTGGGCGATCTTTTTTTTTCTTATGTTAGTACACATGTCCGTGACATATATTTACGGTTTCAGCCAGTTTATAAGTTTCCGAGAGAAAAGTGTTAGAAGTGTCTTGCGTGCTCGGCGATTTTCTGCTGTCAAAAAATTGAACAAAGGATTTGCATAATGCAAAATGCTTGACAACGGCGTACAGTGGATCTAATTTGAGCAAAAAAATGTTTATAAGTGGTACAAGCTGTTTCAAGATGACCGAGAAGAACCTCGCTCTGGACGCCCCAGGACGTCAATAACTAAGCCTTGAAGAAGTGAAACAAATGGCGTTGAAAAATCGTGTTGAAGTAGCTGAAGTCATCGACATCTCCATTGGCTTGTGCCATAAAATTTTTTCCGAAGTTTTGGACATAAAAAGTGTAGCAGCGAAATTTCTTCCTTAATTTTGAACAAGCGGACTGTCGAAGGACAAAGGACAAAGGACTGTTAAACGACGTCAATAATGATCCTGCTTGTAAAAGTCATAATTGATGGTTATGACATCGAAACCAAAGCCCAGTCAAGTTCGATCAAATCTGCCCTGAAGTTATGCGCCATTTGCGAGAAGCAATACGAAGAAAACGTCCGGAATTATGGGAAAACAAATCATGGATTTTGCATAACGATAATGCTGACTCATTGTTGATAGTGTATATCTTTTTGGCCAAAAACAAAACCACAATGATGCCTCAGCCACCATATTCACCGGATATAGCCCCCTGCGACTTTTTCCTGTTCTAGTCTTGAGAAAGAAGCCATGAATGGAAGGAGCTTTGGAACGATTGAGGAGATAAAGGAAAAACAATATTAATTTTGATACCCTCGTATATATTACAGACAAAGTTTGATATCCGGAATTGTATAGAATTACTAAAGATAAATGTTTTCATGGATTGCCTGTAATCCACAACGATGATTTTATTGGATCTGTTTCTTAAAGCGAAAGAGTTATAAATCATTGTGCAACTGTCAAGGTTAGTGATCTTGCCAGTACAACGTAGGCGCAGTAATTGTACCGTAAACCGGGGCTACTTTGTCACCCCGGGGTAACTTTGTTTGATGTTAAAATCTAAAAAATAATGATGTTTTTTTTGAGGACCTACGAAACAACCCCCGACAGCCGGCTATATACCAACTATAGTGAAGAAACATTTAAAAAAGCCGTGAATGCGGTCCGAAATGGTACGAGACAGGTTAGATTATTAACACACTTAATCTCCTCATGTTAACGTATGAACTGTTTTAGAATGAAATTAATAACAGTTGATTCTGTTGATGTCTTTGATCTGCTATTGCGACATATTGCTTCACATGCTCGACTATTCATCAACCAGAGACGAAACATCTTATCTGATGTTTGAAACAAGTGAACTGGTTTTAGCAATATTTTATGATTTAGTTTAACGCAAGTGGATGCGTTTGGCGCAATAAAGTTAATCTTAAGTTGCAACTCTCCTTAACCGAATATCTTCAAATTCGAAGAAACAAAACTGCAACAAAAGCTTTGCAAATAAATTCTTTAGAGTTGGTATTTTTTTTCACAAAAGCAAAGTTAACATAATTTATGAGTTTTAAAAAAGTTTTGGTCCCATGGCTATTTAATATGTTGGTCAGTTACTCTTCGCATTACCATTATATGAATACCGTTTGGCATAAAACATATACTGGGGTAACAGTATTCCATATGACTCTAAGTATTTGAGTCACTTTTAAATCCCGCTTCAAGTTTCATAGCTTTTATCATTCGCAGATCTCCTCCCTATTTTCCTGTCGAATACAGCTGTGAGGATTATTTTCCCATCGATTGAACTATTGAGGCTTTAGCTGAATTTTTGTAATAACTTTCCATCTATTTGGCAGATGTTGCCGGATATGTATTAATAACTGGAAGAACATTTTCAAAAGAGGCACATGATATCGCAACGGTTATACTGGTTAACGCGGGAAACGATGCAAGGTGCGCACCTTGATAAAATAATCGACAACACAATGCCTACAATATCCATACTTTTTTGTAAAATTGAACATGCCATCAACAAAATTCTCAGGCCCATCATCGTTTTTGGGATACACTCTAAAATCCGAAGCTATCGATTTTGGGACCACCCTCGTATGTCCGTTGTCTTTTAAGTTGTTGAAGAATTAAAAAGACATTATTTTAGGATTAGTTAGTTATGAGGTATATGTATATCCCTATATTAATTTTTACATCAATTGGAAATCATTTGAGCTGGTTAAAAATATATATTAGTATAAAGTAGTTTTAAAAATTAAGCTCAAAATTCACTTTTTTAATCATTTAATTAACTAATAAAAATAAGATACATCTAAGGAGTTATTACTTTACAAGAGACTCTTTACTTAATATCGAAAAGCAGAATGAAAATATATTTTTTAAAAATAATAATATTTTTTAGCTTCCACGATCTCGGGATCTTTCAAAATTCAAAATAAAGTATATAAAACACGACACCAGTCTGTAGCAGAACTTTCAGGGGAAATTGATTTAACGTTCTATACTCTACGAAGGAGATTAAAAATGTGCGAGTTTTGGTTAGTCTCCGATTTGAACAATAGTTTTAGGTATAATCTTATGTTAATATTCTTTAGATATAATGTTATTTCCTATTAATAAATGTAATAATGGACTATAATAAGTTGAAAATTATTACAAATAGTAGTTCAGAACGCACAAAACACGTTTAAATAATTGAATTTTAAAGTATTGACTTTCTTGTCTGTTAATAATTGATTACTTGGATATTGTTTTTAATAGTAGATAGATCTACTGCTACAAATAAAATAAAATATGAAAAAAAAACATTTTGAGCTTAATTTTCAAAACAACAACAATTTTACACTAATATATATTTCTGAAAAGCTTAAACATGTTGTTCCATTTAACAAAATGCTTCATAACTAATAAACGGTTTGAGCAAGTAAAAAACAACAAAAAAAATCCCATAAGAACGATTTTTAAAACTCTTCAATAACTTAAAAGACAACGCGGATATGAGGGTGGACTCAAAATCGATAGTTTCGAATTTCACCCTGTATCTCAAAAACCAAGATGGTCATGATAATTTTGTTGACGGCATCTTTAATTTCAACAAAAATGTAGCTCAAACTCGCGTAGCTTGTAACTTTCTATCTTAAAAAATAACCAAGATACTCCATAAAAGTGCCCAAAAGGTACACCAAAATGCATTGTGTTCTCACCCCTAAGATTTTTAAGGTTGCTTTAGTGTAGTAGTAGTTTTGATCTATCTACTATATAAAGGGGAGTTTAGCTTTAAAAATGTCCAATTTGACCCAGCCTGTAGAAAACAGTGTTACCCCACCTTGTCAGACATTTAAATGGGAAGCAAAGGACTTGATGCGAGCGTCAATTTATCGTCATAATGACAGTAAAAATGATTACAAACCTCCATTTTAATTCCCTTACAACCACTTGAATTTAACAGTTGTTCATTTTCATCCCTCAGCTGACGATTTTCCTCCATCAAAGCTGCAATCTTTTCCGTTATCGACTCCAACTCTCCCTTGAGCTTAACCTCCTTGTTCTCGTAGTCGTGTTTCCATTTCGCGCTCTCATGTTTTACTTTTTCCACTTCAAGTCGTTCCTCGTCAATTTGTTTCCTGATCGAGTCGTTCTCTTCGCGTAAAATATCAATCGACTCGTGGTGGAACTTCTGCAGCTTCTCCAATTGGAGTTTGACCGCGTCCAATTCTTCCTCGTGTTTCCGACACAGGAAATTTGCGTGTCCTTTTTCATCTCGCAGCTGAGCTTCGATTTCGGCGTGCTGGAACGTCACTGAAAAGACGAGTCGAATCATATGTAATATTATGTAGCACAATTTTCTTTTGCAATTGTTCGCAACTTTGCAAATACAATGTGGATGCAGTTAATGCGCGGATTTCACGAAAATAGCTGCGTAACCACTAGGTCATATAGAGAGTGAGTCAAAGAAAGAGTATTGGTTTCAAAAGTTATGGGAAAATGGTAATTACAAAAGATGTAAAGATTATTGGAAAGCACAATTTAAAATTATTTTAAAAGTATAAAGGTTAGCTGCCATTTTTTTAAATGGAGCACCTCATTTTTAAATTTTGCTTTGACCTCTTTTTGAAATTATTCAACTTTTTTTTATTAATAGTAATACATACCTTAACATAAGAACTTTTCAAATATTTTAATTTTCAAAATTCTAGTTTTGACAGCGTTATTCGAAGATGGCGTATAAAACATATACAAAGATGTTACTCGATTTTCTTTATTGGCACAGCATATACGTATTATTTCAATTTCTGAAAGATATAGATCCTCCCTATATATTTTCCTTTTGGGAAGTGTGCAAGCATTTTTATAGAAATCCAATACCTGATTTTTAAGTGAATTTGTTTCATATTTTATCTATAACCAGGAAAAGCAATCCTCAATTTTCGGAAATACTTATGGAACCAATTAAGGAGACTAATGTTATAAAATACTTGGGAGTAGTGGTTGATAAAAATCTCAAATGAGCAACACACAATTATTTGTTTAGAGCAAAAATTTTATAATCCCCTTCATAGGCCTACAATGTAGGTATCCCAGATTCGCTTCCCTGTACAAGGATCTCCGCTAGTATTATATCTACAGCAAAGGTTAAATGAGAAAAGTTTAAGAGGAATTTTAGGAAAAAGGGTTTTTTTTATTAGGGTTAAATTGATAGCTGTCAAAATGTACTGTCATAATACGAATAAGATAGCGTATATGGCATGTCTCAATCGGCTTTTGTTACCTCGCAACCTGCATTTATTTTCCTTTTTTTATGGTGGCCATATTGGATTTTTTGATATTTGGAAAGAAAGTAAACTTTCCAGTTCAGCAATGACTCACAAGTGTACAAAAGATTTTATTACACCTTACAAAGTGAGGTCTTAATTATCTTAGAAGTGGGTCATCATTTTATTTAACATTAATACTAATAAGTAACACATTAAAAAAAACCATAAACGTATTATATTTTCAATAGAATATGAACGTAAAGAACGTCTTTTCCACGAGTCAGATGTTTTGTATAACCCTAGCAATTATATTTCTGTTAACGTTTCTAAATGTATCCAAAACTCTTTCTCACAAGGTCTCTCGAGGATCAAAAAACTCATTTAATGAAATAATTATTTCGTCAAACTGCCCGCTTAAGAAGTTCATGACTTGAATTATTTAATGTCAAATCAGGGCCCTTCTTAGATGGAAATAAAGCTAACAAATTAATCATGGCCTACCTATTATATGATTAAGATTCAACGTTATCAAGTGTGACAAAATCTTTTGTGCACTGAACTGATAATTTTAGGCTATTACCAAAAATCGAAAAAGACACGCTGTCTTATTCGCCTTAAAAAGTGAATGAATAATGTGACATTTTGACAGCTGTCAATTTAACCATTTTGGATTTACTGGTGAAAAACGAAATCCGCTGATATTTTCCAAACCGTCAATCTGAAGTCGGTTATTAAACGCACTAAATTTTCTTTAAAACTGCCCAAAAACTATATTTTGGATAACTTTCCCATATTTGCCGTTTATGATTAGTTTCTTTAGTGTAACAAACTTTATTAATGCTCCAATTTTAATTAAGATTAAATTGTAAGAAATCCAGGCGTATTAAACTAAGGTGTCTACTATATCCATTTTTGCGAAATTAAAAAATAAGAAAAAACTTTAAATAGGTACTTCAAGTTGAAGAACCCTCTATATGCAAAGCTTAGGTTTGTGAAATCGACAGGTCAATTTTTTTGTGTCAATTAACCAGTCAATTGACCGAAATAATTATAAAAATACAATGAAATTTCACCTATTCTATGATTTTTTTTGTCACATCCACTACACACTACTAAAGGACATAAAACCGTAGAAATCGCTAATTTGTGTAAAGGAAAGATATGACTTCAAAAGTTGACAAAAGCGGTACATAAATTTGTATCACATTTTCACGTAAATCCGAAATAGTAAAAAAAATATTTTGGATTTGTATTGTCATTTTTGTTAAGTCTATAGCATGTAAATTACATCGCAGAAAACATACATTGGAAATACTCTATTGATTATGCTTTATTTTTTCAAAATATTTACTGGCGTACCACTGGTTTTATCTGTGAAACAAAACTTTGTTATTGCAAGTCTAGACAAGTCAGTGCATGTAGAATAAACATCCAACAATTAGCGTGTTCTTCAGTAGTTCAGTAGTTTGTGCCTTGTGCAGTGAAAGTTACAGTTCGCAAAATTATTATTTCCGAGGTGTTTGACTCAAAAGGAAATAGAGGCGGCTATGGAAGAGACTGTGATGGATGAGGACAATTACAATGAAAGTAGTAAGTATTATTTGGATTTACATATTCTTATGTATTGTAGCATTCTATTTATTGAAAATTCGTACAAAAAATATTCCACCCGACGTGGATACCTTGACTGACGAAGAAGATATGAACGACAGCATAAATCTAAGAAGGTTTGGGGAACCAACTGATATAGTTGGAACTTTCAAGTTACATGCACCGAATGATACGGCTGTCCTTCAACAGTCCTGTAATTCATCAACTACTGAACCTGAATGGGACTCATCAGATGATGAAACCCTGGAATTCAAAAAAAGAAGTATGCTTTCTGTAAACGACAGCCTTGCTTCTACTGTCAAATGGAAGAAAGGTCAGATTTTTTATGACGAGGTGATTGATTTGATTTAAAATGTTACATTGCTTTGCGACTTTTAAAAACGGATAAAACAATTACTCAAAGAAATCTTGCACCTGCCATAGATGAAGTGCGTTATGATAATCAAGGTCACCTCATGATTGTTCATGCCAATAAAGTCCGAAGGAGATGTAGAATCTGCCACAGATACACAATTTACACTTGTAATAAGTGTAATGTGTGCATTTACATGCTTCACGCTTTGTAAAATATCACCAAAAATGAAACCGGGTGTTACCAGTAGTGCGCTCACGCAGCATAAAATATTATGCGTTTTCTTTGTATTAAATCAGGTTCTATTTGGAGAACAATCTACTTTTACTTGTTTTCTGCCGAATTTGATTTTTCTTTTGTATATTTATGTATAAATTATATGATACATCTTATGCGCCCCAAAACATTATTTGATGTTTGTTCCTAGTGGTCCGTTTTCGCACCAGTATTTTTTTGAATTCGAGTTTTTATTTTTTTTTTGACACATGTAATGTATTCTTAAGTGCAACAAAATAAATAATTTCAGAGCAAAAAGTATTTTTTTATTTTTTTTTGTGCTTGGTATAATATGGGTTAAGAATGTTTAGGTGTGATCTTTCACCCTTTCTTGGTTGCACTATTTTGCAATGCGTAATTTTATACAGTCCATATATCATATACATTCCACACTGTTTGTTTGCTTATTGCCAAAAATTAAAAAAATTAACTTCTCTCACAACCAAAAATTCGATCTCATCGATTTTTAGAAAATAACAAGAAAACGGTTACAAGAACTTGGAGACATTGAAATTGCAAACAGCGGTCACTAACCAACAACACAACAACACTATCAAAATGGAGCGTGCAGACGCTTTATCATTGGCTGGTAAAAGACACATGACAACAGACCCTCTTTTCTATTTAAAATGTTTTTTAGAAGTAGCCACCGACCGCACTTAAAATATAAACGCTCAAGTTTGATTAATGTAGTGACCTTATTATTATAAAAGAACTTCCTTTTGTAATAAGCAAGTGTATAATTTGTTTTGAACATAATTCTGTTAAAAACTTATAAGCCATACAATAAATATAGAAAAAAAGAAAATCGTTGATGTTTGTAAGTAAAAACTAATAACTTATTAGCAAATCAATATCATAAAATTTTCAAAGGTACCTAAAACATTATATCTTGATTAGTTGAATTGGACAAAAAAGTTGATTTAGTACAAGGTGATTTCTTGTGCATTTTAAAACGCATTTTTCTCCTGAGTGTAAATTGGACATCACAAACATCTAATAATTGATTATAAAATACGTATTACTAGAATACATTTACTATTTTATTTTATTTAAAATATATTAACATTTAAGAAGTGGCTAATTAATCAGCCCCAGCAGGAACGTTGTCTGACACAATCATGCATACGGAAAGAAAATATCTCTCCTCCCTGCTTTTTCCTAGTACAGTTATACCGAAAAACTCCCGCACTTTCGAGTTATGGCGGATCTGCCATTAAGTAACGACACATATTTGAAGAGGATTGATAACGCAATTTCAAAATGAAACCAAATTGTATTTGATGTCAACTTACATTGGGCTACTTGGTTCCGATGTTTCTCGATCAAACCAGTGATATCCTTCCGATACCTGACGCGTTCCTCTTCAATAGTGGCAGCATTTTTTGATTTCTCGTCGGAAAGTGCTTCCTCCAGATGCTGGCACGCGAGTCTCACCTCCTCTGCTTCGAGGCGGAATTTGTCGACTTGGCGCCGAAGGTTTGGCACTTGGTATGCTTCGACCTGCGATACAGTAAAACAGTAACTGTCAAACTAGCTTGGAAATAGTATATTATGCAATGAGTGCGGTAAACGGCATTTGACTCACACGAGCGGAGCGCAGCGGAGCGAATGTTTAATAAACGAGTGACTTTTTAAAATTTTTGTCTACGATCATTAGTTTTTGGGTACATTTCTGCAAAAAAAACACGAATCATTGACATGACATGACACTGACATGACCGTCAAAATTGTCAAATGTCACAACTCAAGGCGAGAACATCCGATTGCTCCCAAACCCGTGCGGTAAAATACCGACAATGGAACAGGCTGGGATCTGTGGGAAACGAAACTGATGTGGTAAAGTGACGCATTTTACAGACCGGGGTAGAAAATAGTATATTATGCAACAAGTGCGGTAAACGGCATTTGACTCACAAGTTTATTTGACACGAGCGGAACGAGTGACTTAAAAAGTCATGTCACGATCGTCAAAATTGTCAAACGTCACAACTCAAGAAGTGGTAAAGTGGCGCTTTTCTCACGTTAGATCAGTATGTAATTATTCATTTTACATTTAAAATATGAATTTCTTATTATTATAGTAAACTAATAAGGTACAAAAATACGGTACAAATAGTGAAATTCGTATATTGCTATATATATTGCTATTTTAATTCCGATTCAAAATAACTGTCAAAGATCTTTTATTTAGATTAATAATTGGCAACGCTAATGTCAATGTGAATGTGTTCATTTTTAATCCGTAGCCTACTTATTCTTAAAGAACTTTTCAGGCTCAGCGACTTACCTGAAATAAAGAATTACAATGCAAATATCTCGAAATCGCCATGTTTGGTCAAAAGAACTATACTATAAATTTTTTGCTTAGAAATCATCACTCTGGAAAAGAAATCATTTCAATGAACACATTACATTCCATTCCATTTCATCCGATAACATATGGAGGGTGGTTCGATACCATTATTTTTGCGAGTTTAACCAAAAACTACTTTTTGGCGGGTTCATTACCTTATCGCTCTGTATACTGACATATTATGTTATATTAGATAAAATAAAGTAAATCATATAGAAAAATTGAATTGCTTATTTCAAAAAGCACCTATAAATAAATACACTGTATTTGCACCAACAAACATACCATTTTTAATTGATTAGTTTTTAGCACAGTGTAAAAAATAATATTTTAAAGTTATACTGGGTGATTTCTAATTCAAGGGGGTGATTCTTGAGTCCATTAAAAAGTAACACTTTATATAAACATATGTCCTAAACGTCTTAAATTTTAAGGGTGGTAAAGTTTTCAAAAACAAAATATATCTAATACTGTAACACTATAATTTGTAATACTACTTCAGATATTTTAATGAAATTTGGCGCACATGTATTATGTATTATGAGGCATTATTTAGTGTACTACAATTTTTTCGAAATACACCAGTGGCGACCGTACGGAATTTCACCCGTCTATTTTGGCAGATATTGATGGTACACCACTGATTTCTCTTATAATAAAAATTATTCTCACAATTTCCAATCACTTCTAAAGAAATTTAATTTCTTGATTTTTTCAATCGGATGTGCGGTTTTCAGTTCAAAAAAAAAACCTCTTCTATGTATGGAAATAACAATATCGCATGCATGCAGAAATTAGTTTATATTTTTTAGTGAAAACTGTGCGATGGATTAAAAAGTAATTAAAGAAATCAAATCTGTTCAGAAATGAATGCAAATGTCTTTTTTTTTAAGGCAATCTGTGGCTGTCTATGACAAATAATATTTTGGCCAATTTAGTCGCCAATGCAATGGTTAAATCGAGAACTTTTTTTTGTGAAATATAAAATAACTACCTAAATAAAGTATCTAGTTTTTAGTTACCAACCAGCGTCCTTCGAAAAAAAAATATTAAAAGACTGTTCTCTTTACGTTTACAGTTTTAATGAAATAATATAACATTCTAGCCACAAGGTAAATAATAAATGATTCTTATTTAAAAAAAAAAACATACTACGTATTCGTACGATATTTTGAAGTATTTTAATAAAAGAGAGACAATTACTTAAATAAGAAATAATAATAATAGTTGTCTGCATGCATTAACGAAATTGTTGAGGAGAAACTATTTTTTTAAGCGAAAACCGTACATCGGATTCAAAAAATCAAGAAATTTAATTTCTTTAGAAATAATTGGCGATTGTAAGAATAATTTTTATTTTAATAGAAATCAGTAAGTAGCGTACCATCAATATCTGCCAAAACAAACCAATTGATATGATACACTAAATGACTTTAACTAACTAAATACTTTACCATCCTACCTACGAAGTATTCCTCTCAAAATGGACCCCTTAATTAGGGACATTCAAATAGAAAACACCCGGTATATCTCATTTATTATTTGTTTTATAAAAAATATATTTACTACTAAAGTTATAGATAAGACTAATAGAAACAATTTAAAATTATTTTTAAATATATGGGGCGATTCATAAATATGCGGGAAAGCAAACTCATATATTTTAAAACGGAATACCCTGTATATTATTGCAAGGTTTATTACACGTGTGTTCGGATATATGGCCATTTTTTTAATAAAAAATAACCTGCATATTTTTGACGTAATTTCCGATAGCCGTAATTTTATTATGCCAAGAATTTTATAAAGTGATCATTTATCCTATACTTGTCTTGAAGTTAGTTCGAGTAAAAATAAAAAATATTATTTTTCTTGAAGAAATAAAAGGAAACATCCAGTATATTATACTTATATTTTTATTTATTAATTATGCCTACACTTAGTATTTTCTGAGATAAACACATTATTATCTACAACAACAAAATCCGAAAATTTGTCAAATTATGAGAAAATATCGCAATAAGCAAAGAAAAATAATAGTGAAATTTTTATTTTTGTGAACAAATGTTTCCGTTCTTTCCATTAATTTAGAAATTTTGCTTTTCTTAAAGCCAAAAATATTATTAAACTATAAATAATGCTTTCAAATCGCGTCTGTAAGTGCAAATGTAAGTTGAAACCTGCCAATGTTTCCTCAATTAATGTGTTGTAAATTTTCTTACTGAAATCTAGAGAGAAGAATGCATTATTAGCTATGAGAGTTTACAAGAAACAATATACCGGATAGAAGGCCTCTAAAAGAACGCTTGAAAACTTGATGAAACGTTTTATTCGAACCGGAAGTGTTGTTTATGAAAAGAACGAAAGAGTCAAACTGTAGTGAACGATGAAATGAATATCATCAGTTTTGTGAATAATATTTTGCAAAAAAAAGATGCATCCTTATCACGTACTTATCAAGAATTTAAAAAGAACGATTATCAAATTAGATAAACATTTTGTGAACCGGCACAAGAAAGAATTTTTGATATAGATAATTTTTTCGAATATGTGTTACGGATGAATCGGCATTCCCACATAATTTTCCTTAAGTGTTCGGAGTGATATAATAGGAAATAACGTTGTAGGACCTCATTTTTTTGAAAATGTAGTGAAAATAATTTTAAATTCTTTATTTTAGTTGAAGCCTATAACTTTTGTTTATAATATTTTTCTCCAAAAAGAGAAAACACAAGATATAACAAGATATACACTTTGACACACTATTTGTACACTAAAATAACTTGAAGTTTTGTCTTTATGTTTTCTTGATATTTTTTACAGGTTCAGAGATGAGGTGTTATCCCAACATTAAAGAGCCATCGTATAGTGCTTGAGTGATGTGTTACGTTACCTTCAGTAATGCTGAACGTCAAAATAACATCCGTGGCTAATATTTTCCGAAAACGTCCGATCGCTATCAAACCTGTGACTAAAGGACCGTAAACATCCGTGGTACTAACGAAAATGACGTTTTAATTGTGCATTTGAGAGTAGGAAATAAAAAACAATTCTTTTCACTCACATCTCGACTATTTGCTAATACTTTATAAAAATAATAACAAATATATGGAAGCGAAACCATGAAAAACCTGGGAGACATACCCCAAGATGATCTCCGCCCCTCGTCAAAAATTTCGGCACGCGTTTTAACCATTTCACGGCATTCAACGCGATCAACGAAGATTTCTTCAACAAATAACAACCCAGTGCGCATAACAGCAAGTCAACAGTCATCTCTAACAAATTAAACATTCTTGGTCGGGGAAACTGGAGCCGCGCAAGCTTTGTCGACCATACATACTAAACTAGTAAACTTACTTTTCGTTTCAAGTTTTTGAATTTCGTCTTCTGTTTTACGAACAGTTTTTTCACGTTCGCCAGTTTCATCGTCGACGGTGGCAAAAACAAACGCGGGCCGCAAAAAAATTAACGCGAAAACCACAAAGGCGCATATTTGGCAAACAGATTTTCTTCAAAGTCCTCGCCTAATCGATCACTTTCGAATACTGAATAGGTAGCGACAGGTGAACGAGAACTTGCAGTAGAAAGAGAGGTCCGAGGTTGTGAATTTCACTTCTAGGCGGCATCTGATCACTATGTTGGAATTTTAGCAATTAGAAATAAATAAGAACTAAATGTCACATTTGATAAAGACAGGGTGTTGTCGAAACAATTTTCATATAAAAATATATAATTTAAATTCTAGATTTCCATCAAGTAAAAGCCACCTCAGTTCAGAATTATTGTAGGCGAATGATAGGCAAAAGTGGGCCGTAATTCCTGTTTGACGTATAATTCCTCGGAATTCCAAGGAAATCAGCAGCACATTGACATTAGTGTTGACACTCGTTAATCTAAATAAATAGTATATTATACCGCGTTTGAGTTACGTGTTTATTTGGCACGAGCGGAGCGCAGCGGAGTGAGTGTTTAATAAACGACTCGGATCCGTGGGACAAGAAACTCACATGGAAAGTGGCGTTCCCCGCACTTTAGATCGGTGTATAATTGGCTATTTTACAGAAGGGATTAGAAAAATAATATAAAATCAACAATACGATCTGTCACTGTTTGATTATATTTATATATGAGAAGATTGACGACACAGAGTTTCTCGAGTATTTTTTTGTTACTAAGTATGCCGTATTTATCTAGGACGTTAGAATTTTTAAAAATATAATTAAATAATTAAATGCCTATAAAGTGTTTTCAGAATGTTTTTTCATTATTGTTTTTTTATACATTATTTCTATTGTTTATTAACTTATGTTTTGAATAAATAAATATTAATAATATTATCTTGTGTTTCAATTGAAACACTAATGACTAAAGTTTGGTAAAATAAAAAATGCTAACAATTTATATCAATAAATCATTGTACTCTTTTATTTCATTGTTGCAATTAGTAAATTTGATATATTATCACGGAACATGCACCAAGTTTTGGCAGTATTAGTATTTTAGGTGTGCAGTTATTATAAAAATCCCATATGAACAACTATGAAAAAAAGCTTGACGACATGACCACCGATTGATCATCAATAAGTGTAGACACGGCATTTTACGGCAATTTTGTTTCAAAATATTATGTCTACAAAATGGCTATTTTGCGGAAGGGAGTGGAAATAGTATATTATGCAAGAAGTGCGGTAAACGGCATTTGACTTACGAGTATATTTGACACGAGCGGAGCGACTGTTTAATAAACGAGTGACCGAACGTGTTGCATACTTTTTGGATACATTTTCGCAAAAAAAAAACACGAATACATTCACCGACATGACCGTCAGAATTGGCAAACGTCAAAATTCAAGGCGCAGGTAATATCTCCGAAAACATCCAATTGCTTCCAATCCCGAGGGGTAAAATCCCGGAAATGTCCGAAGTGGCTCGAGTCCGTCGGAAACGAAAGGCATTTTACAGAGGAGAGTAGAAAAAAATAATTGTTAAACTCTACTTGTTTATGTTTTTTTCTCAATTTCTCAATTCAACCTTAGAATTAATAAATTGTATAAATTTTGAGTTAGAAATGAAAACAACTTAGGGCTCATTTACTTAACATCTAAGCTTACATTTACTATTGATTTTGTGTGTCACTTGCTATTCCTTTCGAAATAAGTTGGAAGTGATAAAATTACATAATTTGAACAACAATATTTAAAATAATTATTATTAATCATTCAAATATTTATATTTATTTAACTATAATTTAATTTGTATTATATTTGCTTCAAATGAATACTTACATTGAAAACTAGATGTTGGACTAGAACTGCTAGGGCTTCGGCGACACGGGGTACCGGGGGTTGCTGTTTGACGGTCGCGCGGTTGTTTTGCGATGGCTGGGATCGGACCGACGGGGATGTTCGACCCCCTTTCACCGTAGATTTGCCACACTCTGAAAAATAAAAAAATCGTATAAATATTTCTGACAAGCGTAAAAAATATATCAATAGTTTAGAAAAGGAGCACACGTAGGTAGGTTAGATAAAGGCAAGCAGTGGTCCTCTTCGAAATATGTTCCTATCGTATAATAAGAATTTGTAAACGTGGTTATTTTTTAAAAATATTTTTATTCAATATGACATATTGAATAAAAATATGGGAAACGTAAAAAACGGAATTAAAAAATCAGTTCTAATTATTAATCTTCCGCAATATACGACGAAAGCAAGAGAGGGCAGATAGATTTCAATTACTACGATCGAGGATGATGTAATGTTGCAGTTGGTGCAACATATGGGACTTTTTATACTAACTGCACAATTAAAATACTTATATAAAATTATTGGGGTTGTGCAGTAGTGGTTTCGTAAAGGATTTAGCTCATCTTCGGCCCTTGCGGTGGTTACAGATATTATTTAGGCTCGTGATCGCGGTCTAGAGAGCGTCTTTGCATTGCTTGATTACTCCAAAGTATTCGATACGATTATCCAAATACCACCCACTATCCACACTTAGGTGGAGAATGGATCATTAAATGTTGTCAGATCTTATTTTTGTGAAAGGTCACAACAAGTTTTGGTGGACGGATTTTTTTCAAACACCAGTAGTGTGGTTTCTCTATTTTTTATAATCTACACTAAAGAGCTCCTCAAATGTTCTACCTCAGGTAAGGTGCAAACTTTTGCTGATGACATACAGCTTTGTTATTACATTCTTTGTACCGATTTAATTCTACTAAAGGATCTTTCTGAGCAACACGCGCTAAAACTAATTGTATCCGAATTCAGATTAATGCTATTTGGCAAGAAGACAAATGTCAAATTTGAGTATTAGCGTTGAGTTCCACAATATAACATTTAGTGAACCGGCAAGTAAGTGGTGTTCTGCTTGATTGCAATTTGCTCTTTACGGAACAAAATTCTCTTTTTCTACTTCTACGACCGTTAGTTTTTGCGTACCTTTTCGCAAAACAACACGAATTCATTTACTGACATGACCGTCAGAATTGACAAACGTCAAAATTCAAAGCATGGGAAATGGCTCCGAGAGCATCCGATTGCTCCTAAACCCGTGCGGAAAATCCAGGAAATGTCCGAAGTGACTCGGATCCGTGGGATACCAAACTAGCGCTTCCCGCACGCTAGATCGGTGTGTAAATAGGCATTTTACAGACGAGAGTAGAAAAAAATAATTAACTTCGTGGGTGTTGTCTTGTACATGGTTAGCATAAAGCTCTTTTCTTACTTTCGAAAGTCTTAAAAATAAATTCAAGCTGAACTCTGATTTTTCTTTGTTCTTCTTTTTAATTAATTTATTGGTTTCTTTTACATAAATTTGTTATTGTAGTCGTGTTATTGGAAACAGTAGATAATGATATATTCACTTTCTTTTTGGCACACAATTTATCTTAATGCGTACAGTTATAAGTTTACACGCTATCTGCATCAACTAGATTTTAGTCTGGTTAACTAGGGATAAGTTTGAATAGCCTTAGATTACACTTCACCCTGAATATATTTATATTTTCTTTGTTTTGAATAAAGTCGATTATTATTTTTTTCATTATTATTAATCTTACGAAAAATTGCAAAAATTGCATGAGGTACCCTTATTTCAAAAAATTGAGCAAAATGGTACTAACAATTAATACTATATTATTAATATTACCAAAGTAAAAAAAAAATATTTTTTCAATAATTTTAAATACTGTCGCAAATTTTTGTCTCAGGTCCGTTTAAATTGTAAAATTAGACAAACCTTTTTTGTGAAACACAAATGTTTTATGGCCATGACATTCAATAACACTTAAAATTTTTTATAAAAATTCTATATAGAATCCGAAATTTGTTGAATCTACGGTTTTCAAAGACTGCCTGAAGTACTTTTGGTTTATTTCCTTCATCACATGCAGTTTGAAGATGTTTATTCTTATTGCGTTTAAACTCCAAGAACTCCGTCTGTTTGAAACTAGTTAAAATTCTATTATTATAACACTATTAATAGTGTTGTTTGTTTATCTAGATGTCGCCTATTCAAGATATCTGCTTCTTCATGTGCTGGTTCATAATTATCTCTAGATATTAAAACTAACTTTGCTAACTTAATCAATGTTAACTGTCTTGGAGGCATTTGAAATATATATATTTTTATAATCAAGCAACTATTTACTATTTGACAATAACAATCAATGTCATAACGTTTACTCCAAAGTCTCAGCTCTTTAGGTAATGGATATCAGTGATGATACACAGTAGGTACTATAAAAAATTAAAAATTAATATTCTGCTATTTAAATGACAATTTCTTAATATAAATTTTAAGTTTTATTAAATTTTGTGGCAACAAATTACAACAAAATTTTGCAAAATTGATTTGATTATGAATAATTTGCGCCAGTATTTAAAATTGTTGAAAAAAAAATAGAAATTTTTCATATTTTTCACACTTTTTTTTAATCTTAGCAGGCCTTGTTTTGATATAAAAACAACTTTTGATTCCGAACAACTTGTCTTATTTAAGGATACTTTACTCTTACTATTTATCAATCTTAGGGATTCCTCCTGCTTCGGTTGTTTATAAATCAAACTTGCTGACGATTCGCCAATCATCCTGTTGTCCACTTGAAACTGTTTAAGTTGAGTTCTGAGGAAGCCGAGCAAGTTCGATGTATCAACAACCGACGCAGGAGGAATCCAAAAGATTTGTAAATGGTGTGGTATGTGGAAGTTTCCTTGAACTTTACTCTTGTGCAATTTTTGTATTTTATCCTACCCTGTATATATAATATTTTAAGTGTGCCTAACATATTTATACATCATACACCAACTGTTGGTAAAGTATTGTACTTGTACAGTTAGTAACTAAAATAACCGCACTGTGTAGTCATACATTGCAGCCATAGTCCTGTTTATGCCGATAATAGAGGTATGAAGCACATATGAGAAGAAATCGACGCCAGGTCGAGGTTAGTTGGTGAAATGTAGCCCTATTGCCAATAATTTTCGGAGACGCTGGAAGCTCTGACTCTGTGGCTATGAGAGTCAAGATCCATATTTCTTTCGATTAGACACTAAAAAATATTGTTCTTAAAGATAGGCGGACATGTAGAATCATTGATTCAGTTACGTTAGCACTGAAAATACTACTACCGTACTTATTTCATGTTAAGCATCATCATAATGTTCTGCACATATTTCTTGGTAACAATAGACCTTGGAAACTGCTAAAGGTACTTATTACTTCCATACTGACTTTACTTAGAAGACCGATGTTTCCTTTTTAAATACTGAACTCTATTTTTTACAATCACAACAAAAAATGGAAAAAACTGTCATTCTTAGAATGCCCGTTTAAAAAATTCTAGTTGATGATGGATTCTTGGAAACGAAACTTCGTAGGCAACCTCTTAGAATACCATGTTGTAGATCGTAAAAAATAACAGAACATCTTAATTTTCTGTTTTCCTAAAATTCCGACGAAGTGGAAAAACAAATTCATAACGCGCTTTAATATTGACAACATTTTTCTAATTTCAAAGTCATTCTAGCTGTAAACGAATTAGTTGGAACCACGTATATATAAACAGACATTCAAAGGGACCGTTATCAGGAAATCCAAATTAAGAAACATAATAATACAAATAATTATCATAATTAAGTGAATAATGAATTACGTAAAAACCTACTAATTATGTCCTGATACGGTGGCTTTAAGATATAATTAATCCATATCAAGTAGTTATTGAAACATATACCTATAGGGAAAAATTTTCAATAACCCATTTTTGATGGAAGTGTTTTATAGCATCGCGAATTTCACATTGCTTTTTCTATGGTACTCATACGTAGATGTATCAGTTTTAGCTGATTAAAAAAATTAACTTATATTAAATTATTCAAACAGATTTTTCCTTTCTAGGAATGAAATTTCATGAGATTGAATTGTCACTAAAACTAATTTTGATAATAGTACCTAAACCACGAAGCAAATTAAACCAAACTAGCAATCACTATCATAATAACAGATCAACTAGATGTGGCTGATATTTGCAAAGAAAAAGTAGGTGTGTTGGTTCACGTACATCATTTTTAAGGAGATTACAATTCGAGTCAATTTTCTTCACAGATGGTTTCATTATTTATATTTCGCCTGTTTGTCCTAACCTCTGTCTTACATACAAAATGCTGAAACAAACAAATTGTGCAGGGAGCAACATTTAGTTGGGGAATTTCATTTAAATAATGTCAACGTGCAAGGAAAGGAAATCTATGTCAACAGACCAACATACTTATAGGACAACAAAATTAAAATTTTTGCAATCTCGACATAATTACATCTCCAGTATCAAGCGACTACAAGTGGCTGTTTTTAATACTTTAAGATTTTTACTGATTTTAATTTGCACAAGGCATGTCCACCAGAATAGTACAGACAATCATAATCATGGAAAGACTAAAGAAATTTTCCTTAACTTCTAACAGAAACAGTTTTAGGATATTTTTGTACTATGTGGATTCGAAGTTGAATTTTGACAAAGTATAAATTTCTGCACCCGTATCAATGAAGCAATAGAGGCCGATTCAAAATAATGTGCGGTGTGCACTAATACAATTTTAAGTTATCTAGATATTTAAATTGTTGCGGAATGATTTACCTCAACTTTAAATTGATAACATTGAGATCCAACAAACAGACGTTCAAGAATTTAAAATTAATCATTACCTATAGAAATGGACTGGTAGAAGTGAATTCGTTGGATAGCGCCCTCAATCATGTGACTTAATACCACTCATTTTTTTTGTGGGGAAATATGGAGGTGTCCCATTTAAAAAAATGTAAATTTTATATGCCATTCTTTTTTGAGCCACTCTGTAAACTTTAAAATAATTTTAAATTGTGTATGATATCATCACAACTTTTGTACTTACCATTTTCAAATAATTTTCGAGATAATGATCTTTACTTTATAGTAGACTCACTCTGTACATTTTGGACATTTTGGACACTTTTACAGGGCATCTCAGGTATTTTTAAAGATAGAAAGTCGCGGTTTACGTCACACTTATCAACTTTTTCGTGAAATTAAAGATGCCGACAACAAAATTATCATTGCTCTAACCGTTTATTAGCTGTTAAGGAAACACATTTTTAAATGTAACACCCTATATATTATTTTTTACATTAATCGGAAATTATTTAAGCCTGTCAAAAATACATTTTAGTATAACGTTGTTTTAAAAATTAGAGTCAAAATTCATTTTTTTCCATTTTTTACTTTATTTGTAGCAGTAGGCCATAGTAAATCAACTAAATCAACTAAAAGTAAGATACATCTAAGCAGTTATTACTTTACAACTTTACTTTTTTTTACTTAATTTCGAAAAAACAGGATGAAAAATATATTTTTTAAATAATATTATCTTATTAATATTATAAATATTATTGAACTGAGGTGGCTCCTACTTGATGAAAATCCATTTATCAAAAATAAATAAGAATTAAAAGTTAAGATTTTAAAGAAATTATATATTTTCACATGGCAATTGTTTCGACAACACCGTGTGTTTGCCAATTGTAATATTTACAAACTACCTGCTACTATATATACCGATAAATGACTATAAAACGTTAATTAATGTTGTTGTGGGAATTTAAGTTTATTAATGGAGAGCTATTTAAATCTAATTGATCGTTACATTTGAGCCTCATTTTGTTAATCTCCATGGCTTCCAATAAATTTAATTTTCTATTTCTTATGACTGCATGTGTGCGAAGGTTTATGGTTTTTTTTACCATAACCTTCACACACGGACAAAGTCATACATAATAGCTCAAATCACCCTTATGCACACAAAATGGCTCTATTTCACTCTTTTATACACAGACTTTTTAATATTCTCAACAGAAAATTAGAACAAAGAACTTAATATCATTAAACAAATTGCACTGAACAACGGCTTCAATTCTTCCATTATCGAGAAAATTATAAATAAAAAACAAATACAGAAAACAGTAAACTCTATTTGTCCGAAACCTAATACAGAACACGAACAAATTAAAACAATGACATACATAGGAGAACCCAGTGAAAATGAACATTTGTCAAAATGTGGTTTAAAAATAGCTCTCAGAACTAAGAACACACTAGGAAAATTTTTAAAATAAAACGAAATGTCCAAAATCTCCAAAATCAGGTGTCTACAGGTTGAAATACGGATCTTGGACAAACGGGTAGATCCTTCAAGAAACGCATTAACGATCATAAAAGACCGTTTAGAAACAATAGTCTAGATTCTAATTATGCTACACAATGAAACACAGAAAAACACATTTGTGACGACAATTTTGATATTTATTTGTTAAGGCTCCTTTATTTTCTTTTAGACTAGTTGAAATTTTCTGTCCTGTTTCTCCAATGTAATTTTTGTCACATATGCATGGACTGCTGTCAACTCCTGCTGTCGCAAACCGAGTTTTGTATTTGATGAATCGAAAATGTTGAGACATTTTTGGGCAAGTTGTAAATCTATCTATTATGTTCTTAAGAACTTCTTGATATTTGGTCAGTAATGTTTTGAATGTAAGGAAGGACCACAGTGGCAAGTGTGGTGTTAATTTCGGGTTCATTTTCCTTGGGAGGTTGTGTAATTTTGTAGTGGAATGCTTAATATTGAGGGACGGGCAGACTTTAAAAAGTTAAGATGTTAATAAGCACACTGCAGACTTCTCCAAAATGTTGTTTAATAACTACAATAAGATTAGTTTGTTCAACCAAACAACGGGTCTATTTTATTGTTGGAAAAATCTAAATTTAACCAAAAGCATAAACGCTACCAGCGTTGAACTTGGCTCCACTAAACGCGTTCCAAAAATAAGTCGCGAACCCGCGTTATGTGTCCGTTACGTAATCAGTTTAGGTTGCGTATTTTAAATTATGACGCCCGAATTACTAATGTTCCGTATAAAAATCCAAATGAATCTGGGAATTTATCGACGTTTCAAGTGTTCTTTGCAAATTTTCCGGCATATATCTGCGAAATTTGTTTATTATGTCGTTGAACGGGTAGAAATCGGCTAACGCTTTAGTCTCAAAACACTACGTTAAAAAATAACAGAACTTTCAATTAACCGTACGCAGCAAAAAATTATCTAATTAAGCACGGTACATTTATCATTCATTCAGATCTAGTTTACACAATCTACAACTCTAACATTAATGTCTAACCTATAGTCGCCATCTTGAATGTAAGTAGGATGGAAAAAACTGAAGAAATACAGGAATACGATTTAATAATTAATTACATATTTCACAGAGTTTAGATTTAAACTTTAAGCTCATTCTGAACGGATTTGGTTATACAATTTACCCATAACAATAATTGGTGAACTGCTAATGCCATCAAAATTATATTTGAAAAAAAAACCATTTGCCATGACTATACTCAACATCATTTAAATGCGTCACACTTGGGACACCAATTGTAGCTTTTTGACCTTTAACATAGCTCCAAAATGACTTAGAAATTTCCGTAACGTCCGTAATTTTGGTTAGTTGAATGAAATTATTTTTTATTTCTGCATTATTAATTTTCTGACCTTTTAGTCTTAATTTGACTTTGATTTTTTTAAATTGAAATAGCTTCAAAGTCGAAAAAAACTCTTTTAACATCAGCCGATAAAAATTGCAGATGTGCATTTTTTTGAAACATTAAACTTAACTAATGCGATTATTAAAAACTCTATGTCGTAGTTTGTTTTTTCTCATAATCCGCATCACTGAACAAAAAATATTAAAGAACAAAATTTTGATATTTTAAAATGTAATTCCTTGGAACTGCTTTAGGCGCTGCAAGAAAATACGATACTATTTATACAATAATTATTAATATTTACGAGAAATCCAATTTCTATGGGAAAGTCAAGACATGACATATTAGGTACAGCAAAAATAAATAACATAGTCGCAAAAAATCGGAGAGTGGTAAATATAAAAAAATTGTTGCAAATCAACTCCCCGATCTTCTATTTCAATTTAAAAAATACACAAAGCGAAAACTTTACAACGGATTATAAAAAAAACAGAACATTATCTGCTCCAAATTATAATATAATGAAAGTTTTATCATTCTAAAATATACGTTGATGAAGAAACTAAAGCTGCTGCTTCCACACTCTCAGCCGGATTCGTGTGAAAAAGCATAGTTTGACAACTTGCGCTAAAATTAGCTATTATAGTTTCTTTATGTTAAGTCGTTAAGTATTAAATGCTTACAGTTGACAAAATTTACCAGGTTGCGTACAAACTTTTCGTTTGAGAACACAATTCATTTCAAATTTCATCATTCATCAATCATTAAAGCAGGGCTTTACTGCTTCACAGCATAGATAAAAGACAGCGTCCTATAAATAATACAAGCACTTCTTAGCAGTCCACTACGTGCCAAATATTGCGTCTGTGAAAAGCGGCCCTCCTTGTCTGGTTTATGTTCGGTGGTTTTGGTTATTACTTTTATTACTGACCTGCTTATCTCAATAAACTCCATATAATGATAGATGGCTCGTAGAGGATTGCCGTCTTGCTTTCGATCATAAGTATAAATTATGAGAGAATGCTCTTGTTGTTGATTATAGTATTTACACATTATTATTTAATAATCAAGCTGCGTTTTCTTTAAATGTTTGTAAAAAATAAAATTTTATATAGAAATTGAAAATATTTAGTTTTTTTTAAAGGTTTGAAATACATTTATCAGAAAATAGCATTGTGAATCTTTTCAGATGAATTTTTTCAAAAAGACTTCAAAACACACATGGCAAGAGCGAAAAAGTAGTTATTGCAAAATTTTAAATATTTTTAAATGAAATGCTATATACAATTATCTTATCATCTGATGTGTCAAAGAAAGAACTGGTGCTACTTTTTTTAAATTCTATGATTTTTTTCTGATATTAAGTTGGTTTCAATGAACATGATGATGATAGCTCTGGAGGTCTAGAAGGTTTGATTGACTTTGTTTCTACATTATTTTCTGTCTTCTGTGTTGCCTCTCCAGTTGTTAAACCCTGATTCATTCTTACCTTATGTCTGTCTCCCTTCGGATTCCACTCCCTGTGTATCATCTTCACCTTAGTCTATAACACTTTGCTGTGCCTATAATTTTAGGTTCTCAAATAACTCTCGCAGTTCTACATTGTTTCTTCTTTCCAATCTATCACCGACTTCCTTTCCTTTAAAGACTTTGCGCAAACCCTTTCCTTCCGAGACTGCTCGCTTTTGTCCATTGTCCATTCGCTTCCAAATAATGCTATAATTGAAAAACTTTAGTTTTGTAATTTTCTAAATTAATATATACATTTGTTTCCTTTCAATAACCTGGTTTGAATTTCTTGTTTTAGGTTCGTTTTTTTATTAAATTTTTTACCCAAGTATGTACATGAATCCACTTGCGTTTTTTCTTGCTGTTGTCTATCTTTGCCAGCTTTCTTCTTAGTTCATGTTGTTTCCTTTTCATTTATTCCATGTCATATTTCAGCTGCAGTATGGTACACTTTTATGATAGATTAGTCATGTTCTGTTTATTTCTATTCTATTTTGCTTTTCATACGACATATTCCAGGACGTCATTAAACAATGCTGAAGACAATTTCAAAGACAAAATTTACACTTGATACCGGGTAGTGATACAACTGCCCGAAACGATGTGTAAGTTAAAAAATAAATAAATAAAGACAATGGAAGTTCGACATCCTTTTAGTATTTCTACAAAATTCTCAGTTGTGCTTCGATTGATACACAGCTGTTCGTCTCCTCGAGTGTTAGTTTCACATAGTAATGAGATTTCTATAGCCTCCTAACTCCGCCAGTGCTATATTAGCTTCCTTTTTATTCTGTCGAAGGCTTGTTTAAAGTCTAAAATGATGTAAAACTAAATCAAAATAAGCCCCAAAAATGTCAAACTGCGAAAAAGCCATAGTTTGAATACAGGCACTATAAGTAGCTATTACACTTTCTATGGTTTAAGTGAAGAAAGGGTCGTCATTGAATCGAGAACACAATTATCTTAACATAATGATTAGACCATGAAAAACGCATTTTTTATTATAATTATTGGGTTTGCTGCTTCAAAGCAAAGATGAAAGACAGCATCATGCAAATAACACTGGAACAAAAAAAAAAGCTTAAACTTATTATTTTTTACCTAGGTTCTTATTCACCAGATTTCGTATTTCGCTGCCAAACGAGATAACAACTACGTAAGTTGACATTATAAACTAGATTTAATCACACAACTATATATTGCATTCAGGCAAGATGATGAATAAATACCAAATTTAACCAAAGGTTGTTTGTATGTACTCAATGTGGTATTATCAGAATAAATTATACTTCTATATTTCTATTCTATCTTCTATACTATTAAAGCTGCATATATTTTGAAAAAATTCTTTATTTTTTGCTTTATTCTATTGGTCAAACAAAGGACTTCATTTTTCAAATCTATAGAATATATGCTCAGCGTAATCCTTAAAGATGTTATCAACCACAACCACTGTTGTATCTGACTCTTAGGTCTGTCATGATGGTTGTATCACAATAGATCTTAACAATCTGATTTTCTATAACCGGAGGTGGTTTATACTTATAGCATGGCTCGTTGTTTTGAGGCTCAAGCTTAAATTTTTGTAAGTAAAATATTCTACGGTCTCTTGGTATTTGTTGCACTTTCTGCACCTATCTGTTGGTATTTGTTCCTTAAGGATATACTTTTGATAGTTTCTTGTTTCAATAATCTGATATTGTATACCAACCATAAATCCTTTAGTTTCTGGAGAAAGCGTTCGAGTCTTTAGCCATTCTACGGATTTACTTTGAGCTACCGAATCTTTCTGTAAGTTATTAATAAATCTACCATTCTACCATTCTTTTGAACGCTAGTTTTGAAGTCTGTCATCGTCAGTTTTTCTATCAAATGGCTTAAAATTTTAGAAGTTTAAGTTTAGGGGTGTACATTCTGTATCTGCTCTCACCATAGCTTGATGAAGTTCACTGTGTTGGTAATGGAAAAAATGTCTTAACATTTTTTATTCCTCTTCCTCCTCTTTCTCTTGGAAGATTTACTCTTTCAACTGACGCTTTTGGGATGGTGCTCCCTCTATTTTGTAAATTTTGCTTTTATCTTTCTGTTTATTGCTTCGAGATCTGAAGAATTATTAAAGAATAAATACGGCATAGCTATTGACTGTGGTAAGAGTTCTTGAATTAAGTTTGCTTTTTAAAAGGTGTTTTTCAAACTCTTTGATCAATGTGGCTTTAACTTCTTTATGTTATATTTTGTAGGTCTGGAGAATTTCTAAGTACTTGTATGGTTGTTCCGTCATTTCTTCATACCAAACGACATTCCGATATCTGTGCTCCACTGGTGTATGAGCTATAGGTTTGAGTTTCTAGTTGCAAGGGCATATAGTTTTAAATCGCCCTTAAAGAATACATGCCTGATAGTTTTTGAGTTTCAATTTGCTTTAATGGTATACCATATCCGATGCGATTTAGACCGCGTGATAGAGGATTCAAACACAGATAGAACCATAATGCTGGAAAAATTTTACTCCTAGTATTTATTAAGTCAGTTTCTAGAATGGTTTTATGTTGATTCTTAATATAGTTTTCCATTTACTCATAATATTTTTTAAAAAGGAGATCATGACAGGATGTAGGTTGTATATTTCCAAAGTTTTATATTATTATTATTAATATCGGTAATGGTAAATACAAAAGTTGTAAAGATTGTTAGGATGGACAATTTAAAATTATGGCTGAAGAAAGCGTGACAAATAAAATATAAATATTTTTAAATAGAACACCCTATTTTTAAATTTTGTTGTAAATAAGTACTGAAAATCTTTTTTCATTAATTTCATTAATAAATATTAGTTTTCCCACTTATCAGAATCAGCGTTATTGGAAGAATGTAACAGAAATATGCAACGAATATATTTCTTGATTTTATTAAATTCGTATATTTTCTTGAACTTTCCTTAGCATAAACGGTGTTATTCTCCTGCACGCGTTCCGAAACTTATTTTCTATATCTTTTGGTGTTCCCACAAAAAGAAATCTAGCGGTGTTAAGTCCACCCACCTCTACAGATCCATTTCGGTGGGTAATGATTATTTAAAAATTCTTGAACGTCTCGATGATAATGCGGAGGAGTTCCTTTCTTCAAAATCACAGTCTAGAAATTGTCGGTGTATTTCCATATTTATGTTTTATAGTGGTGCGATTAACGGTAGATTGGGATCACATAAGCTAGCTACTTGACCGAAGTAAGTAAGAAGTAAAATTACCACAATTCCTTTTTATCATTGCTGTCTACCACTTTCCGTTTTTCATATTCAGTACTACCACTAACATTATTAATTCGGTGGAAGGAAAATCCATACTTAGTTTTTTTTTTTGTTCGTGGGCACTACAACAAATTCTATGAATTTAGTCCCTCAGTTGTCAACTATAAATTTTACAAGATCATTTGTCGTTTGTCATCATTAATGTTATAATAATAGACGTAAACAAACGAGGAAAAGTTAAAATAAATTTCAGAATATTAATATTAAAAATAGGTGTATGTTAAACTTAATAAAAGTTGTCGGTTTTTGTAACATCCCTCAGGACAAATATGGTCTGCCATTTAAGAAAATCGATGAGTGTCACCTGTACCCTGTAGCATCTAATTCAAATACCGTTTTAATACATCTTTTACGCCATCTTCGAATTTTTAAATATAATATTTTTGGAGAAAAATTAAAATATTGGTTTAGGTACTATTAATAAAATACTTGCGCATCCTAACAATATTTACAATTTCTGTATTTACCATTTTCTCAGAACTTGTGAGACGAATGAGGTAAAGAGCTTTTTGTTCTATCGTTTCTCGCATTTGAAACACTCAGTAAAGATATCTTGAACAATTTCATTGGAAAACGACTTTTATGTTTTGGTTTGTACGACGCTGCGGAAATGAAGTTGGCAGCACGCCAGGCAGGTCATCAGGACATCGGAGCGATTTAATTTTCATTATTGACGTATGAAGAGGAAACGATCACAATTGCGTATCCGTAACGCTTATTAACTAGACGAGAACTTCGGTTTTATAGATTTTCAATCAGCTAAAGATAGAATTTCTGGGTCGCCATTAAAGCCGCGGTCGTCCAAAATATGAAAGCGAATTGAGTTCTCAACGCAACTTTCGCAAAATTGTAGTTAAGAATACACAAATCATGAGCAAAGAACATGCTGTATACTAAAGGGCATCCAGAAACTATGAGCAAAGAAACTCCACACTTGCCACTGTTGTTCTTTCTTATATACAAAACATTACTGACCACATATTAAAAATTCTTAATAAATATAACATCCAAACGAAATTTACCACTTGTCGAAAAATCTCTCAACATCTTCGATCCATCAAAGACATATACCAGGAGTTTACAGGATTCCAAATAGTCTTGCCCCCACTCAGGTCTTTCCTTTCACCAGTATGGGAATCAGTTATCCGAGACAATGTTTCCACCCTTCGTTTAGCTCCTCCCACTAAAACAATATACGAGGGTCATTTGAAAAGTTTTCGACTTGATAGTTCCCCACCAAGGTTAAAGCAATTTTGAATAAGCGGTTTTTGGTTGAGAGTCGTTTATACGCCCGAATCAAAGATACAGTCAAAATAGTGGACTGCGAAGAGGCGAACTGACTCCGAAAAAAGCAAAAACTGTTTTTTCGGCTGGGACAGTAATGACGACTGTGTTTGGGGATAGTCATGGAGCCTTAATCTTATTCACCTTCAGCATCATTAGTTGGCAAGTTGAGGACAGAAATTGTGAAAAACAGCCACATTTGCAAAAAAAAATCCTGTTTCGCCAAGCGGTTGTTGGTGAAAATCAACGAATTACGGTTTGAACTGTTTGAACCTTCGTGAACAATTATTTTGCCGAGAAAAACAATGGATACATTTTGGTCGAGTTAGAGAGATGGGAGTATCGCTGCGAGAAGTGTATAGAATTACAAGGAGATTAAATAGAAAATTAAAAAAAAATAAAGAAAAAATGTCTTGTATCATTGTTAGGTTGAAAACTTTTCAAGTGACCCTCGTATATGAAATATGTCTAGAAAGTTCCGAGAAATTCAAAAATGTTTTAACGTATAGGGGGTTCTATTTAAAATAGGAAAAGTTTCACTTGTCCGCAAAAAAGAACATCCTCAATATCAATCTTTATATAAGGTGTTCTATTAAAAGAAAAATATATTTACTGACTATGACTAAAACTCGACTGGGCTTTAAGTTCTGCGTCAAAGAAAAATGAGTATCCATATCAATCAACCTGTTTCGTTACCTATTTATTTTAGATTTTGCTAAGTGCAAAAGTATACCGAAATGGCTGGAAAAGAAATTTATTTTTGCTTTTCGCACTTCCCACGCAAAGGCAAGCCGCTTGAAAGCTTTGGTGCCTGTAAAAATACGCCGTTTCCGTTACGGACCATATCCGCTTCCAATTTTTACCCTTTTAACGACAACCAAACAGTGAAATATTTAGCCTCTTTTAAGTCGTTTTTAATATAAACTCAAAAAATGTTATCTCATTGGTTTCAAAAGTTATTTATTTATTAAGTTATTTCAATTTTGTTTTAAATTCTTATTGAAATTCTTCAACTTTTTTATGCATACATTAATAATACATACCTAAACCTAATGGTTTTATTAATATTTTGTTTTTTCTACAAAAATGTTAGTTTTCACACTTACAAAGTAGATCATTCATATTTGATATTGGCGATATTCAAAAACGGCATTTAAATTGGATTAGATGCTAAAGGGTGTTCAAAATAAACGAAAAAAAAAATTATCCTGATTGCCTGTTACGTTAACAGCATAATTTTTGGATGGAAATAACTCGTTTCACCTATGGTTTAACTCAACTTAAAAATTGGTACTTAAAAAGATACAAGGCGTTAAATTTAAAAATTAAAAATGACAAAATATATTGATATATATTAAAATTTTAGGAGCATTTGTCGACCAGAATATTTTGGAGGAGAGAAAAAATAATCTGTGCAATGCATTATTTTAAATGCCTTTCTACTCCCATATCTTAAATAACTAATTATTATTTTTTTAATTTTGTAAGTATTCTGGCACAGGTCACCTTCACTTTTACCATGCTCTTTTAACGGTCACAAAGAGGACGCTGTTTTTTCTATTTCTATGGGTAAAGATTATTGAAAAATTCTTGAACTTCTCGATAGTAAGGCGGAATAGCTCCGTTATAGACTTCTTGAAGAAGTTGAGGTAAATGATTCTACAAAAAGTTAAGTGGTTCACAAAAAAAATGCAACAACTTTAAAGTGTTTCATTCCACGCAACATATTAAGTCACCAATGGTTTTGCACTTCGTGTACCCAGAATGGATTAACTGTTAAATAATAATGTATGTTATGACGATCAATTGCACCATTACTCAATTTGGATCGGCCTCTATTACTTCATTTATAACGGTGAAAAAAATCATCCTTTGGAAGGGATGATATTTGTGTTTTCTATTGATACGAATAAACGGTAGATTGGGATGTAACAGATAAACTGACTACTTAGTATATAAATCATTTTTTTATTTACTTTTTTTATTTAATTTATTTACTCAGTTGTCAGGTAGAAATTTGACAATGTCATAATGTTATAACAATAATCTTAGACAGAAAGAAGGGTAAATATTGGATAAGATCTTTCAGAAAAAATGATAATATGTGCTACTTAAAAAAATAGAGATTTTTCAATTTAAAATATCCAAATATATTCGTTTCTTTTGAATAAACTGTAGCAATTGATTGAAATTCCATTGCGCATATTTTTTAGTAATCTTCAAATATCGCTAATATCAAATATTAGTAAAAATATGGGGACTATCGTGATTTTGTTGTAAGTGTAAAAACTAGTATTTTTTTAGAGAAAATTAAATGTTGGAAAAGACATTAGTTTTAGATGTTTATCATTATTAATACGAAAGTTAAAGAATTTAAGAATAAATCATATACAAAATTTAAAACTAGCCGTTCCATTAAAAAAAAATTATGTTTCATTCATCGCGTTTTTTCGAGGCACCCGATCATACTTCAAATTGTGCATCCTAACAATTTTTACAACTTTTGTATTCACCATTTTCTTGTTACTTTTGAAACCAATTACTCTAAAGTTGACTCACTCCAAACCATATTTTTAATCATTAATTTCTTTATTTAATGGTATCAAGAAAAAAATGGACATATCTCGCAGAATGTTTTTTTTTTTTCAAAATGTACCGTGCTTTAAATATGAATATTCTCGACTTTCGCGTATTAAACCAATGAAAATAATTTAGCCATTCTCTTAAATTTGCTAACTGTTTTAAACTATCATCACTGGCACGTTAGACTAAATAAAATTGAATATATACGGAATATAAATTAATGCGTAAAATTTACCCATGAAGTGATATATTTTTTAAGACAATTATTTCCTTAAATTGAGATTATAAGAGGCTGCACCAAAACATTTTAAATGGAAAACATGGCGGACATTTTGTTCAAATTTGTTGTTAGGATGTGCTTAATGTTTTGTGTCACGATTTTTATTTAGAGTAAGTGCATTGAAAGTACCACTTTTTTTTTAAAAAAACACCAGTGGCAGGCGTACAGAATATCACCTGTGTATTTGGGAAATATTTCTAAAGAAATATAATTTCTTCATTTTTTCAATCCGATGTACGATTTTCGCTTGAAAAATAAAAACCTCTTCTCTGCATGGTCCTAACATAAATTAAGAGACCAAACCTACTCATAAATGAATGCAAATGTCATATTTTTTCAAAAAAAAAAAAATGAAACTGTTCTTCCTAATTTTACAGTTCCATTAAAATAACATATCTTCCCAATAAGATAAATAATAAGCGATCCTTATTAAAAAAGGAAAACAATACAATAAAATGATTAACAATTTTAACTGAGGTACGATAAACCAGACTTTTAAGATTCCTCCATAGGAAAAAGTTGAAACTTTTTAAATATGGGGATCTAGGGTGGGGATGGTTGAGGAGGTCCTCTGCGACTAACCCATCGGTTATTAAATGTGTTGTTTAAATATTCTCTTAGTGCAACACTAAAGCGAGCAGGCGCGGTCATGCCCCACATTCTGTTCCTAATTAAATATGGTACTCCTTCAAGCAATATTGGCAAACCCTCTTCTAAAAACGGGCGATAATTATGGTCATTTAGTCTTTCTGGCAGTTAAAAGGGTCAAATTAAGTAATTTCCAACAATTCCAGCCGAAACATTTACGGAAGTCCGTTATTACTGTTTAAATTCTACAACTGAATAAAGGTCTTTACCGGTATGGTTATTATATATTATATATATATATATTATTATATACTTACACCATACACCATACTTACGTATTCGTACTTCGATTTTTTAAAGCATTTTAATAAAACAGATAGACAATTAATTAAATAAGAAATAATAATGTTGTGACGATGCAATGATGAGGTTTTTATTTTGTAAGCGAAAACCTTACAACGGATTGAAAAATAACAAGAAAGTAAATTTCTTTAGAAATGACTTATTTATTCATTTTAAGAGAAGTCAGTGGCGTACCATCAATGTCTGCGAATATAGACATATGAAATTCCGTACGCCAGCCGCTAAAAAAATGTGGTTCACTAAATAATGCCTTTTGACACATGTGCCAAATTTCATTAATATACCTAAAGTGGTATTAAATATATTTTATTTTTGAAAACTTTACCACCTTGTATCTCAAAAAGTAAGACGTTAACGACATATGTTCATATCAAGTTTTCTTTTTAAAATGGACCCAAAAAACAGCCCCTTAATTTTTGACATTCAATTAGAAAACACCCTATATATTTATGTTCTTTCCAAACAAAATGCTTTATGGTAAGCCCCGCCCATCATTTTTATGAATTCAATGTTCGCGCATTATTTTTTCGCACCACAGATTTTTAGTTTCTCCTCCATAGCAGAGATCAAGTCGTTCGATAAATTAGCCAGTCGTGCGTTACACAAGATGTGTGATTATTTGATTATGTGTTTACGAACGGTCATGGTTTATCGTTGCACTTGGTGGGCTTATTGTTATTTGTTATTTACGTTTTACTGTTGTAATAATTGATGTTCGGTGCCGCTCACGGTGCACCGCGAAGTATCTCTGTTCACGATATGGCCTTTTACTTTTCCACTTGTTTTTGCGAAAATGGTTGAACCAGCGAACTTGAAAAGTCGGAATGTATCAAGCAACGATAATTTGTTATTAATAAATGCTCTTGATAAGATAGAATACGTGTACAGGTTATTACAAGATTTTACGCAGATTTACAGGGCGGATCACTTAGAACAGTTTGAATCGGCAATGAGCCTGGAGTTCTAGGATGTTTCTCGTTAATCAACGATATAATAAAAAATAATTTTCTTAATGGAACACAAAGATTGAAATTCTGTTTTTTTTTTAAATAATAAATACTACATAACTAAACCTAATGTTTTTTCCAATATCTATATTTCATGATTGCACCATTCATATTTGAGAATAGCGCTATTCGAAAATGACATAAAAGATATATAAGCAACCGAATTTGAATTGGATCCCACACATTTATCAAGTATTTTTAAAATTTTGCGATATATTTTACCTTTTTGGATATTTACCCTTCTTTCTGTCTAATACTACTGACCGCACTCACTCCCCAACGGAAGCAGGCACGGCTTATTTTCGCTCCTAACAATCAAGCGCAAGAACAGCAGTTTTGGGATAGAGTCATATTTTAAAATGAGAAGATCTTCGAGTCTTTGAAAAAGTGTTAAATCAAAGTGTACAGATCAGATAACCAGCGTTTCAACTCTCGATTGTTCGACCATACGACTCCCATCCCTCTGGCAGGTTGAGGGAAGATTTCTTGGTCAAACTTATGCCGAAATATTGCAGAACGTTTGTCAGTGTTACTCGAAAAATAATTATATTTTCCAACAACTGCCAATGCCAAGATTGAAATCTTGTCACAGCCAAGGAACAGTCCTCACATCAACCCAATCAAAAACATATGGCGGGCAATGGTGAGACGGCTGTATCAAAGAAATTTTATGCCACAAAACAGCGAGGAGTTCTGGCAAGATATTCGGGTAGTATTGGAAGAATTTTCACTTGGGCCGAAGGCGAAATATTAAATTCCTTACAAGTGTATCTTCTTCTCCTGTTCATGTTAAAATATTGGGCTCTTGCTGATAAGGACCAACCATATTCTAAATTTGTTACAATTCTTGCATGTACCTAAACCTAAATATTTTTAAGTTGTTTGTTTAAAAGTTAAAAATTATTATTTTTATTAAATTTTATTTTTATACATTTTAAAATGGTCTTATATTGCTTTATTATTTATTATTTCAATTAAATTTTATTATTTGTTTTATTTTTTTAAATTTTGCAAGACAAATTTACCAAAAAGCAATAATTGCATGTTCAAACAAAGGCTGATGGAAGCAAGGGTTTTTAGTAATTAAAATAGATTTGTTAATAGATATTATTGTACTTATAAAGTAAATTTACTTTTACTTAAATTCATATCCAGTATGCAGTCTCGGACCGAGTTCGATGATGCTTCGATAACAAATATTAGTTTCTGAAAATCAATTAACAGATTTTAATTTTAATTCTAGTGATTGAAATTCTCACCTTGAAAATATAACAAAACATCAAGTTCTTCATTAACATTTCAAAGAATTTGCCTCCTTTTTCTTTTGACTAACCCGCTTACTATAGGCGTTATGAAATGATTTTTCTTTTAATGACGATTGACAGCTTCAAATAAAAGGTACTCAATTAAAAAAATGTCGACCTGTCAAAATTTGACAAAAAAATGCACCGACTTTGGTAACTTAAACTTCATCGTAGCATCAATAGGTTAGGTTATCGATCAGAACGCGCTTTTTTTTGCAAGAAAATTTCTGTGGCGACCTGCTTTTTTCTCGATCTATAAATTGTCGTTTTCGAATACGTCTCGTTATCTTGATATTTTGCGGAGAAAAAACGCTATCTCCGGTGTTGTAGAGCAGTGGAAATATTTACAACATATCTTCGAGAATGTTGTAGAGTTACCTTTATCAAAAATACAAAAAATTCAGGAACGATATAAGCAGGCACTCACGCCATATCATTTTATAGACTATATGTTGAACTCTTTTCAAAAGCAAAAATATCAGTTAACAACCGCCGAAAAGAATCTGGGTTTAGAAACAATGAATAATTTATATGCAAACATTGGACTTTTGCCATTAGCAATAAATTTGAATGCCCGCAGTTGCCCATTTAAAAAATTGTGTTTTTGGATGAAATAATAAAAAACGTAAATAGAATACAGTATTGCATATCAGGAAAAGATGAGCCAGAAATTGCGGAACAGCTATCAATAACAAAAGAGTTCCTGTATGCAACTGCTCCCTCAGCTTCACTAGAACGAACTTTTAGCACTTTTATATTATTATGTATATTATTATGTTATTTGTCTTATTTTTTTAAAGAGTTGTGGTCTACTTTTTATTTGTGATAGGATTCTAAGTGGTGCTTTTTGTGTTGGTCTCAACAAAAAAAAGATTTCAAAAAATAGAAGTTTGATTTAAATCATGATTTTAATCGTGATTTAAATCATTTGCATTCGTGGATATACCTATATATTGTGGTATTGTAGTATTGTTTTTTCAAAAATAAATGTCATTGTTATTATTATTATTATTATTATTATTATTATTATATTATTATTATTGTTATTATTAATATTATTATTATTGTCATTATTATTATTCTTTAAAACTAACTAACCTAATTAGCCCGTTAGTTTAGTTAAATCATTATGTTGTTTTCTTAAATAACGGTACAGCACTAAAGACACTCACCTTCAATATCGACATACATCAGTTCCGGTTACGATTGGTTGAAACCACATAGAACGGATGAACCGTGAATTTCTTACGAGACACCATTATTTTAAAGCGGCACTACGCGATTTACTTGTCCATTGTTTTCGATAATTCGATTATTTAACCGTTCACCCCCGTATCTCCCTGATTAAGCGACGTGTATAGATGACAGAGAAGACAATCACTTTCGGTAAACGGTAAACAAACCTAATGAATTTTCAAATGAATCAAGCACACCCAGCTTAGACACAGAGACGAAATTACGACTACGAAATTAATAAAAATAATTATCTCTAATGAAATGAAAAATTGAAAATGTTCTGGCCACTCGCAATTAAATAACAATACTCTAAACTTACGTACAAGCGACGTCTTAAACCGTATTCCCACGAAAAATTAACGTATTGTTTCCCTATATTTTCTCAGCACAATGTAACATAAACGGCGGAAAACAATAAATAAAAGAGGTGTGCGAAATATCAAGGAAGTATAGAAATACGGAGAGATTTGGTATAGGAAACGCTATTGATGACAGTCGAAGATAAGCAACCAACAATCTCGGCCCGTTACAGCACCGTGGAGATGTTACGAAAGAATAGTTGTCTAGATATTGTAACAATCGCAACAAACATTAACGTACGGAGTCAGTCATTTTGAGAAAATTGTAAATATCGGAGTAAGATTTTGATCGAATAATTTTCCCGAAACATTTACTTTATTGTTTGACTTTTATGATTTTCTCTCATCCATCGAATTTAAAACTCTGGAATTTAAACTCGTCAGTGTAATTTTTTTAAAGAAGTGTGAAATGTTGAAGAAATTGAAATGTAATTATGTAATAATTATGCATCTTGTTCGTCTTTAAAATTCGCTCTATTGAAGGGTTTTTAAATATAATATTGTTTAGAGCACTGTATGCATAAAATTGTTTAATATTTTGTACAGTTTATCGCTTAATATTGTGAACTTCTTTTCAAATTGGGATAGAGCTCGTTCAATTTTAGAGCATGTGTTTGCTGTAATCGTTATTTCCAAAATAATATAAAATCAATAAAATAAATTGTTTGATAAAAACTATCTAATTAAACTTTCAAACTACATCGTTCAAGCTTGCTACTAAAAATTACATTATTCTAATTTCTTGATTTCAACTTAAAATTGGGATTCAAGGTGTAAATAAAATTTCAGATTTTTAACAAAATTTTCTAAAAAATATTTTATATCTATAAAATACCTTACATAGATAGACATGTTACATAGAAACTTTTAGAAATTATTAATAGAAACCCAGAATGAAATAATATACAGGGCATTCTCTAAAAAAAAAGAATTTAGAGTTTGGGTCGTGTGGATGTGGTAAAGCTGTGATGTGCAAAATGCTTTTAAATGCTTAATAAGCATGCCAATTTAAAGTCTTCATAATTCCTAGATCTGCACTACCGGAGATGCCAATGGTGGCCGTCGAATGCCAACGAGAGAACACCCTGTATGTTATTTTATTAAACTTTCCTACTTCTTACGAAACCGAAATTAAGTAACCAAAATTAACAAAAATTTGATAACCGATTAGATTACTTCCAAAGTCAAAAAAGTTCATTTTTTTATTATTGGATAGTAGGATGCAAAATTTACTTCTTTTTCAAACGTTAACGTCAACTGTTGGTGCACTAGTCTTCTAGAATGTGTGGGTGCGCCGTGAAGTACCAAGTGTTTGCTCGGTTACGTGGAGGTCATTTAGAAAATCAGAAATTCCAGCTATTTATCTACATTTAAATTTTCGTCATATGCCCAGAGGATTTCCGGAGGTCTGTTTCGTAAGCAATCCTGAGCAGAACAATTCAGTGATTGAACCAAAATGGCGGTCCTATCTAACAATTTTTGTAATTGTCGGATTTACTCATTAATACTATCATAGGGATATTTAATCTATCTAGTCTATTGAAAATAATTAAAGCCTCGCCATTACTATTATAACTTGATTTTGTTATGCTGTATTATATTTTATACGTTTAACTTATGTTTTGTTTCTGTCCTATTTTCTGTTATAATTATTTAATTTCGCTGCTTTAACATAATTATTTTATTTTAAAAAACATAAACGATATTTCGGTTTCTGCCAGTAATCAAATTAAAATGGAAAAAAAAATTGTTTACGGCTTGCCAATGGGATACCGTATATTGCATACAAGGTGTTTACAAATATATGCACATTTTACGAACTACGTAAATCTAAATAAAAGGTCAGTTTCAAATGGACCCAATTTTATGTTAAAAGCAAAAAAATGGAATAGTCAAGATATGTCGACATAGTTTGAGAGTTCAAATAGACAGCATTTTACCTATTTTTATTATATTTTAGTTATATTATTGTGGAAACGGCGAATTCATAATAAAACAACTATATTACCCCAGATAAATGAAAAGAAATACAACAAAATGTTATGCACATCCTCATGCATCAATAAACAGTGTAACAAACAATATTGTATTTGCATTTCTTCAACTCACCTCAGGTTTTGATAAAATTTCAAGAAGATTTAAACTTAAAAAAAAATTGGATCGACGTGTAAAATTTCACAAAAAGAGATGTTTAACAGAAAGAACTTACACTTTTAGTTGTTTAAAATCAGTTCGCCGCATCAAATAACGTATTATTTCTTACTACATTGATAAAAAATATATATCCATGTCTTACTGCTAAAAGAGTCATATTTGCTTAAATTATATTATACTTTTTTTGGTTTTAACTCCAAAACGGTGTGGTATGTTATAATACTTGCAGATCACGAAGTTCCATTTTAAATTCATGTTTTATTTACATTGGAAGTTATTTAACCGGTTTGCAAAGTTTTCCAATTTTTGTACACAGAAAAATATGTTCAGTAAAATGAAATATTTAGCTGGTAGCAACTTACGGTTAGCACACATTTCTAAATCAGTGAGCAATTTTGTTTAGCAATTTAAATATACTGATAACTAATTAGTTTGCAGCTCGACTGTATAATAAGCAGAAAAATCATAATACAAACAGACTATTATCCACCAGTAAAATCTTTGTGTGCTGCCCAAATGAATCAATATCTAATTTTTGTTGTGATAAATAACGGCAACCATTTAATTCACATTTATATATTTTTCGATTACGATTACCTAAATCTTATGCCATATTATGATACATATATACAGTATAAAACTGTAGCATAAACATATAAAAATATGAAGTTCGCGTTACACATCATAGCCTATTATATCCACAATCTAATTTTTACATAAGTATTTATAAACTTTCACCGTGTACTTAGAGTTTGGGCAACCCTATATAACAAAACTTTCCGAACGATTTTATGTCTCCATTTCCATAAACTTCACCGTGTACTTAGAGTTTGGGCAACCCTATATAACAAAACTTTCCGAACGATTTTATGTCTCCATTTCCATAAACTTCTATCCTGCTTACCGCAGTGCATTATCAGTTCATATTGACAATACCAAACATTTAAAAATAACTAGATGCAATTTGCAACCGACGATGATATTAAAACAGTTTCGCCGCTCAAAAGTAGGACAAACTTAAACAATAACAATAATTGATGAAATATTACGTGGGCCCAAAAGTAATGAATGTAAAGTTTAGATAAGCACAAATGCACACTGGCTTCCTTATGCTTAGCCGAGTGGGTGTGAAAAAATTCATAGTACACATATCTCCCGCATAGGCGAACTGATTTCGTTAGATATGGCGGCCAGAGATCCACTGCAACAAGAAAATGAAATTTAGGTGTTTCAAAAGAAATTCTCCTAATAATCAATTAATATGCCCCAGTCTATATCAATACGTTGGTTTATTCTTACATGCAGTTTAATTTTATCTGTTAATTAGGACCTTTTAGAAAATCATTCAACACCTATTTTGCAAAAGCCACAAGCTAGGAAACGGGAATGAGATAATATTTGAATTCAATTATTTGCAATAGTATCAATACCATCCTTCTAAACTATTGAGGCAATTAATATAGATCAAAAGTTTATCAGACTATCAAATGTTGATTTTGTGTTTTGTTTCTATGTAGTTGCAATGTTAATAAACTGTATTTTTAAAATTAAACTACACCACTACAAGGTTTTTAAACGGTAATTTTTCTTTGCAAGTGTATACCAGATTGGTTAAAATTAGTGCGTATACTATTGCTTAATTTTTAGTGACGAAAATCACAACTTTCATAAGATCGAGGTTATAAAAAATTTGTAAAAACGCAAAAATAGCCAAGGGTCTCGTTTTCAAGGACTTCTCTAATATCAGTTGTTAAACAAAGAGAGACTTCAAAATTATATTATTTTGTTTGCTTGTATATGTTATCCGTTATGCAGACCACATATTTATAGAATTTATTTTTAGGTTGTCAAATGATAAACAAATTGAGTAGTCCCTGTACGACGAGACCTTTTTTAACTGCCACAATTCATTTCGTAAAAGCACCTTGATTATGAAACGTGATGTCTCTTCGTATGATCCTTTGACCCGTCTGAAAAGACTACGCACATTCTTAAGAACATTGGCTGTAATTTATTTAACTTTTTACAAGTTCTTTAATTACCTGGAGTTTCAGGTACTTTATTTAGTAAGCCTTGAGAGTAAAGCAGTAAAAAACTTGATCATTTTGAATAATTTTTATGTGTATTCTTCTCCAAAGCAAAAACAAATAATTATATATGTAGTTTTTCTTTTTCCTACTCTCTAGTGACGGTATTTGGACATTTTTTTCGGTTGAGATTGTCACGTTACACATCACTTAGTAATCGTGAATGAAGTGTGTGGCCATATGAAAATAGTGAGATGTGCTCCCTATAGATACAATTAACAGCTACTTTTAGGCACAAAATAATTTAGTTCGTGTGTAATATATAGTCTGCACAAATTAGTAGTAGTCCCAATGTGAATTCAACATTTATTCTTCGTTTATACATTTTAACCATAGAATGCTAAGCTCAAAATGTTGTCTTTTGATATTTTCGTGTTAAAATTGCTCTTTTATTTATACTGTAACTGTAATTGGAATTGTATTAAAATGTTGAATGCATCTATTCGTTGGAAAAATAGTAACTAATAAGTAAAATAGTAATTAATAAGTAATAAAATAGTAATTGATAAGTATCCATTGACATCAAAATAATTGTGCGGCTTTCTGTATAATTTTAAATATCGCGAAAAGAGTCTGTTATATATATATATATATATATATATATATATATATATATATATATATATATATATATATATATATATATATATATATATATATAAAGAATTGGAGATCCGGAATATTGTACAAAAATGGAAATTTAGCTAGTGGCCTAGAATTTGAGGAGGGGTAACCAGCCAGTTTCACCTATCATAATCCCAAAAATGATTTTGCAATTTTTAAATAAAACACTCTGCACATCAGTAAAGAGCCATATTTCATGAAATGCGTTTAGATTAATTCTTGATATTTATGCTCAGGATTCTAAAGATAAAATATTTCCGATTATCGCCCTGTATATTGCAGGTCAACAAAGAAAAATTAATATCATTCTGGATATCATTCAAAATGCAAATGAATAATTCCTACAAAAGAAGTATAGGCATTTTATATTTGGCGTTGAAGCAAAATAGAAGGTCCGGAAAGCTTTGGGTCCGATTTTGTTGAAATTTGACAACGTCATTTTTAATGATAAAGGGCTAATATTGCTTTAATTAAATTGAAATTTTCATGTCTAGCGCCGTCCTGAGAGGTATTATTGTGAAGGAGAGGTACGCCATTGACTTTTTTGCAATTTTTTTTATTTAATTTGAATAAGCCACTAAAAATGAAACTTTGTTGACTCTTGAGTTGTTTTCGTATCTTGTCCCGTTTTCGAGAGAAACAATAAAAATTTCCTTTTCTTTTATATTTATTTTCAAGAAGCAATAATGCTGCAGTGTGGAGCGTTTTATTATTGACGATTTGAACATAAAAATAAAGAATAATTTCAAGAGCCAAATAATCCCTGCATAACAAAAAGTTACATAATAAATATAAATATACCTTGGGTTGAGGTTTGCAAAATTCTTTGTCTTTCTGTAATGCAGTTTACGTATTCTTAGTATTTATTTGTACGATTTTCTAAGAGTTCTATTATGATTCCAATATATTATCTTGAGCAATTTAAACAAGGTATTGTATATACAACATCAGATTTCTTTTTAACTGGAAGTTTGCTGGAGTAAAAGGTGATTTTTATTGATTTGCAAGATTTGTGGCAAACTGTGATTTAGAAAGAACGTGTTTCATGTATAGGTAGGTAGGAATTTCGAATTTCTACTTTATTCTGAGATGTCAATTTTGCAGCACGATTTGTTAAACTATTAAACTTAAATCAATAAAATTTATTTATTTTTTATATTTTCCAATTTGAATTGTATAATGTAATTTAGAATTAAAATTTTTAAAAGCATTAAGAATATCATTGACATTATTTTCTGGTATAGCTGTTAAACAGTCATCGACAAAACGTTACAAAAAACTATATTAAAATTTAAATGTTTTAAAACGTTTTCTTCTAAATATTCCACCACAAGTTGGGCCCCTGTTAATAAAATTGGTCAACCTATAGTACATCCATATAGTTTTTGGTAAAAGTTTTGCTGTTTTTAATATGAATTCTGATGATGATTATTCTAAAATAAATTAACTACTGAGTGATACAACCATATAAAAAACGAAATCTTATTAAACTAAAAATAACAATTATATGTATGTCAGAATAAAAATAGTCTGAAACATTCAATTTGGAAAAGTGTAATCTTGACACTATTTATTAAAATAGAACACGCAGCCACCTCATTTTCTGTATTGCTTACTTTGGGGAGCAGGTATGATTCGAAATAAAGAAGTATTATAATTACTGAAGAAATTGCATCGCGTCTGCCATAAAAAAAGTCCACATCGTCTACCGGGCTTTAGTGAAAATCAATCATACGGTCGACACGTCACGGATCACAAAGACACAAAACAACTGACAACCGCACTAGACGCTAAGACTAATTTACATTTTCCCAATGGACTTTAACTAAAATAAAGGGTCGACAAATCAATCTCCGAACTGGGGCAAAGTTTTCGCGACGTTTTTCGCGAGACCTGCTGCTGATGTCGGACAGCGTTGATTCAAAATACGACTGGAGTAGTAGTAGTAGCGGTCGATGTTACTACTACTGCCGTCGTCTAGTTCGCGCCAACCGAGCGATCGGAAAAATAAACCACCGCTTCACTCAATGGATTATAGTCCAAGCGCTCGAGATAATAATAATAATAACTTTAGTCGTGTAGATATAGGGTTTTTCAATAAAGGCAGGGCGATGTTGAAATGGAATAAAACAAATTGTGTGTGAGATATTAACTAAATTTTTATTTTGTTTGAGAGGCCTATGAATGCCTTTATTCATGAAATATAACATCATTTAAATGTCGGCCGCAGCTTCTCACGGCGGCACACATCCGAGGGGGCCAATTTTCAGTGAGTCTTGCGCATAGTTCCGGCTACAGGTTGCATAGACCTGCGACTTTATAAAACCCCATAAGAACAAGTCTAGCGGAGTCAAATCGCACGATCTTGGTGGCTAATTTAGGTCACCTCTGCAAGAGATAATCATACGCTCAAAATGTTCATCCTCCATCGTGGCGTCCGCTGTATGACAGGTGGCGCCATCCTGCTGGAGCCACATGTTCATCATGTCCATATCGTTCAATCTGAGATAAATGCCGCCGTAAGAACATGGCAGCCACAAGTCGCCTACTACGACCCGTTCCGATTGAAAACCCCTATAATATATAATGAAAAGGAGGCACCTCTGTCTTTAAACGTATCCTAAAAAAAAAGTATCAGCGCTAAGCAGGAAAGATAGGAATAAAAAATAGAAAAAATAAATAAATCAGATTAAGTAAGATTTAAGCAAATTCAGTGACATAAATGCTAATGTGTAATATTTTATGACACTAACACTTCACGCCGGTGTGTGGAAAAGGTATTGTTTAGTAACTTAAGAGACTGATTCAATATATAATATGTTTAAGCCACGTCATATGTAAAGGATCTTTCAAAAATTCCAGAGGTGTGACGTGGATTAATTGTGTGCGGAAAAAGAAAAAGAAAACAGGTAGATGCTTTAGGATATGTAGAAGTAATGCCTTCCTACTCATACAGAAAAATTGATGGTCCGAGTATCTTAAACAAATATAAGCCTCATCCATACAAATTTATTACAGTGTAACACAACAAGGACGCTTTGGAGTTGGGGTGTCATATTTTATTTTGGGGAGAAATACAGTAGGTCTGACAGCAAGTAGATGACTTTCGGATCACAAAAATATCTTAGGAATAATAGTAGACATATCCAATTGTGTTTACCAAATTTTTGTCATACACGAACAAAGTAGTAAAGTAATTAATAGTCCAGAGGATAAAGAAATTTGAAGGACAGGGATTAAAAATGTATAATATTTACTTGCAAACCAAGCAAGTCACAGTGTCGTAACAATAAGTACTTTCTTTTACTTTGGAAGTTTTATAATAAATATATATTAAAAAGCCAAGGTGTATTATAATGTGACTGATTTTACGGAGAACGTCCTTTCGATTGTTCTGAAAATTTGGTTGGTTCCATAAGCGTCGATGCTCTATCGATCTAAATTAGTTTTAACACTGCGATGTTGCCACTTCTGGGAAAAAATAGCATCAAATTAGTTATTTTATTTATTTTTCGAATAGCTTCAATTCAATTTTTATTACGACGACACTAAAGTCAGTAGAAAGTTAAAATTTTTGTAGCTTAGGAAGGTACTGTACATTATTTCGTAATATCAAAATTAGTTGCATTTATCATACAGGAAAACTAATGATTTGCCTACGAGATACAACAATAGTAAAATAGTTCAATAAATAATTACTCATTATTGTTTGTGGTGCAAATTGGCCAGTATGGTTCATTGTAAATTAAAAAAATTTACTTTAATATCTTTTAACAAGCACATTGAAAATAAATTTCCCTTGAAATCTCATTTCTTTTGTGGCATGAAGATTGACGACAGACCAAAAGTATTCATTCCTTGGATTGAAAATACCTTCTTCTGAGAATGTTGTTTCGTCGGTGCAATATTTTTTTACAGAAAAAGAGGGCCCTCTTCAATACAGACCAAAATATTTCACCAAAAGGCACCCTCTTCGCATAATCATCAGCATTCAGGATCTGAACTTTGGTAAATTTAAGTGGATGCATCTCGCAATCTACCAAAATTCCATAAATCGAGCTGCTTGCAATACCAAAGTTTTCTGCTGTCGTATAGTTGGAATGACGTCATTCTTGGTTATGTTTAGTCTATGTCTGACTGACAGAGACAACAAAATTATGAAAGAAAATATTGTGGTTTCTATATAACAGTTAGGAGAATGGTTTTCGTTATACGTCATTCCGAATTGTTGTGACTCTTTATAACCGTTTGCGAGATGCAGCAATGGTTTTGAATATATTGGCTTTTTTTAATTGGGATAAGATCAAGCTAAAAATTGTGACCCTTCAGCAAATTGATCGTTTAACTTTTAGGCATATAATTTAAGAAATACGTTACTTGAAACCAGCGTCACCATCCCAGACACGTAATACGTCAATAATACGAATCGAACCACTTAGATTGGCTTAAAAATATGGCAAAACGTTTATCACATTTTCTTCGTAAAATTTTTATTGATTCTTGAAAATTTAGTAACTTATTTAATTGAAGCTATGATGTAATCTAAAAATAAAGAAAATATCTATTCTAACACAATTATAAAGAATTAGCGGAGCGGAATATGTAATAATATACATGGTGTCTGGTGTCATGTAAATGATGAATAAAATTAACTCCCCAATTAACTCAATTAATTTCACACTAACTAACAGGGGAGGGGGTTAATAAAAAATAGGTCGGGCCAGATTTATTTCCTTCATTTTTAAGCTATTATGAAAGTAAATGCATTGGCAAAATTCGCACAACATAATGTCCACGCTCAATAACCTCCAGCGCCTGGACTATAGGTAGCGGTTTAAAGCCGGCCATGACCGTCAGTGGAAGAAATATTCGCAAAAACGAATTTCGGAAACTCATTGATAATCCTCGCTATCATTTTTTTTTTTAATTTCGGAAACCGAAAGCGGAAAATGTTTGGTCGAATGTTGGGTTATGCTAACCAAAATGGAAAATAATTTAAGATTTACTGTTTACTCTAAAGATGATACCTAAAATGTCGATAAAAACCGACGACAAATCGTAGAGCAATTATGAAGTACCGTATGAAGTAATTTGAGCAGAATTCCAAAGAATTACAGTGGGATTTCAAGGAAATAAAATGACTTTAGGCATTAAAGGGCCTTTTTTGGTGGCAGATATTTTTATTACAGAGAAAAATCTTAATACTGGATTACTTATATCTTCAATACTTTCTACTTGATTTAAATTTAATTATTTTTAAATTAAGGACACGAGTTTAAATTATGAATTTCAATATGAAAAATGAATAAGATATTTTCAAGATATATTTGTCATTGTATTAAATATTCTTGTTTTAAAATTTCTTTATTCTTTTTTTCTTTGAAAATGTACTTCTCAATGTAATAAGTATGACATCCTCAATTTGACAATGCTTTTAAAATTACTTTCCATTATAGTATATAATCGCACAGTACTGTTTGTTTTGAGTTTCAATGTACCGGTGTAAGCTATAAGGATTGTAGAACATGGCATGACCATTCCACGTAAGTTCTGAATCAAAATATATTCTCAAAAAACGAATTGTTTTAGTAGAATCTTCATGACATTGTATTCAATGTTTTATTAGGTCTACGTCAATCTCGTCGCGTCAGGGGTAAGATATAACGCGATTTTATTAAAATTGCATGATTTCAAAAGATTTCTGATATCCTATCGAAGACCTGGGTAATGCCAATAAAGGCTGCGGAGCAATAAATTTCATATTCAAGATCATACCGTATTTTTCAGCCAACTGTATTTACCTGTTCCATGGTATCGTGTTGGTTACGGAAACCAAACTGGTGGTTGGGAATAAGTTTTATTTTATTTATCAGAGGTTTCAGTCTTCTAAGGAAGAGCTTCTCGAACGCTTTAGAGAGGATTGGTAGAAAGCTGATTGGTCTGTAAGATTTGACAAACTGGATCTTTTCCGGGGTTTTGAATAAGAATTATCTGAGCTACTTTCAACAGGGGTGAGAAATAGCCCAGTCTCAGCACAGCGTTAAATAAAATCGTTAGTAGTCTGGTACCCTCTATTGGAATTTTCTTCAGGATTTTGCCCGTGATCAGGTCATACCGAGGTGTTTAGCTAATATTTGAGCTTTCTCTGCAACGTTTCTTGCCTTGAGAGTGTAGTTTAATTCTAAAAAGGCTGAGATATTACTCAAGTACTCTTGCATTTCTTGGTTTTTATATTCGTGTAACAACTTTTTGATTTCTTTGGTTACTCTGTTATTAATTAGTGTAAATTATGTATATATCTAATAATAAAAGAAACAAGTACTAAAATATGCCGATTGTTTCAGGAAAACCGTTAAAAATAATTTGGTAAACACCAAAAACGTGCAACAAAACCGCGCGGGTACAAGAAGCTGATAGAAAAATATTTAGGCGATTCCCCGTACACACATTACTTCCGTTCCGGGTTAGACCGTTGAATTAGACGTTATATCACATATAAGGCTATGCTATTTTACGACATGGCAACGAACTCGTGGACTAGCTTATTAACCTCACATAAGTGCGTATATTATTAAGCAAGGTTAGTGTATCACCTGTTTGGCGTCGAGTCAGAGTGAGGATACGATACAACTCCTTCCCCCCTCATATTCGATTACCGTAGCCAATATCCAAATAACGCTCACATTTTGCGGAACGTAAACTAATTTACTAATTTAATATTTTAATTTAATTTAATTTAAATGAAGTAGAAATTATTAAAAAGGGTAATTCTAAAGCTACTGCAATATAATTCTTACAGGAAATATTTGTTTAAATATAGTTTTTTCGGTAAATTACGTACCACACATGCTATGTTTACTTTGTAAATTCATTGCGAAAGCCAAAATAAACCAGCAAATTTTTTCAAAGATTATTCAAAAATACTTCGCGATGTGGGTACGGACATCTACTTTCCTGGCAAATTTGAGTTGTCGATAGCTGCAAATTTAAGACACCTACTATATTTAATATTATAGCACGAAATATTCCTAACACCCTATAGAATACGTGAAAACGTTAAATAGAAAAGTCGTAGCTGTCTAAACGATCTATATAATTATGTAAAAAAAACTGACAACTGATAAATCGTCTTCTAGTTATAACAAATTTTCATTATAAGATTAATCTATCTTTTAGTTTTATGAAAATTTCGGACGCGCCCTGTACATTTTCAAAAAACCTTATTCTTAATAATTTTTCTTAATGTTTTTGAACCTGTGCAAATGTGGTTTTTTAATTTTTTCAAAATAGGCTAATAAGGTATGACTTTTTAAATTGTTTTCCTTTTCACAAAGAACAAAGTGCAGAGGAGAACCTATTATGAAAATTGATATTTATATATGAGAATGTTATACATATAATAAATAATTAGTTATTGCTGTAAAACAATACACTGTCCAAATACACAATAAATACAGACACGTTCGGCGCACACATAACATCTGGGGGGTAAACTGTTCCAATAATCAAAAGTTCTGTTACTTATAAAATGCAGGCGGTGTGAAGTCCTGAATTGTTCCTTTGTTATTTTAAATGTCGGTGTTCAATTTTAACATTACCTAAAAATCATGAAAATTAATTTTTATTTCAAAGACGACAAGGGAAACTTAAACAAAATTGGGTTAGTTTCTTTCCTAGAATTCGAAAATGAAAGGCTATACAGAACGCGTTATTTAAAAACCCCAATCAACAGTATTTCTAGAAATTGTGAATAAAGTAATTGTGATACCGCCACTTAGCTACACTCTAAATGCTAGCGAGTTTCTCCGCAACTGCATCCTAAAACAAGGTAATAAGAAATTTATGAACCGGTAACGCGTACAATAAATTTTCACCTAGTTTATCATCACCTACGCCCACATAATCTTGGAAAATCTCGACACGAACTTTCTCGGTAATTATTTTTTCGAAAATAAAAAAGCCGCGTAAGCGGACTTGTAATTGCCAACAATTTGCACCCGGATTACCCCAATCGCACTTATAAATATTGCCCGTAATTGCACGGCAAATACATGTAATCTAAGCTTAGATCATATTTTTATTGTCTGTCATTCTATCATTATTCGCACACGAATATCGATTAAAGTTTAACCGCAAATTGAACTACTTATTCCCTCTTCCTTCCTAATATCTATACCTATAGTGTTTAGAAAATATGTAATCAGCACACTGGTTAAAATGGTTTTTTTTTGTGAATATTGGACTTGGTAATTTGCTATTAAACAAAAAATGGGGAGGGGATTTGTTTTCTTCATACTCAAGTGTACAATTGTTTTAAAAAAACGCCAACAGAAGTGGCAGTGTTGTTATATATATGAAACTGAAAATTACTTTTAACATCACCGGCATCATATGAAAATTTGGAAAGTACACTTTGTACCAAAATCTGAATTTTAAGAGAGCCAATTTTCAATACGCCGGAATGTTCAACGGAAAAAATACTGGTGTATCTCAAATGAAAATCGTGTAAAAAGAATAGGAAAAAGGGCCAAAGAAGTGTTTATGAATGGTGTAGGCCCAATATTTTATGACTTTGGTCTGAATAGTGAGGGATATTTAAATTTACTGGAGAACTAATTCATTCATGAATTGATAATCTAACGAACCATATTAAAGAAAGGATTGTTTTTCAATAAGATAGTGCGCCATATCATGAAATGTCTGTTAGAAATTGTTTAAATGTAGATCTTGGATGGGTTGGTACGGAACCATGGATTGAGCAGCGAGGAGCACCGACTTGACATCCATGGACTTTTTTTTTTTATGAAGCTGCATAGAAAATGAAGTGTATAAAAATAGGTGCAATGGTGTATAAGACTTAAAAATGAGAATTCGGCAAGAGATAGAGAGGCTTTATGCAACAGAAGCGGTTAGAAATGCTATTGCTAAAATTGAAACCATATATACTACTTATATTGCCAAGATGGAGGTTATGTAGAAAATGTTTTGTAATTACGTGTTTGTAATTCGTGCATTGATTGATTTTATATTGAATTTAAGTAATTAATGTTAAAAAAAAACTTATTTAGAATATGATAATATAGCCTTAGTAAGATTTAAAAGAAAATACAGGAGTTGTTGCCGAAAATTGACCATAACTTCCAAACTACCAATGATGATACAGAATTACATGCCACAATCAATAAAAATGCTGATGGTAATTTGTGACCATCCTGCCATAGATATGTCAAAGCATTAAATATCGATAATAAAAATTCACGATTTTAGTTGTCGAGTGTAATAAAACACAAAAAATGGAAAACTTTTTTGTCAAAAATTGCACAAAATTTTTAATGACAAAAAATACTCAAAATCGAACCAGTAATTAGGATTTTCAAATATTCCATTTAAAAAAAATAAGGTTCTTTTCTGTCCAACGGAGCACTCTGCATGCATAAAAATACTATAAATAAAATATATACTGGTGGTCAAACACTTTTTGTATTTAACTTTTTCTCCTCAGCGGTGCGCTTATCGAGATTTAGTATAGTATCATCTTAAATGGACCACCATGTATGTAATTTTAATTTCAAGAAATATCTAATATAATGCTAATTTCTCGCGGAGATTAGAATTACCAATTCACTAACAATTCATTAATTGGGAGTTTATTGCTTCTATTTACATCGATTACATTTGTAGGAAGTTAACGCCTAGTTTTTACTGTTTCCCGAAATATTTCAATTGAGACATTTTTATAACCATTCTTTGCCCGACCTTCAGACAAGATAGTAAGGTTTAAGTCACTAAGTCTATATTCAAAGATTAACTTCCCTTCGTTATTAATTGGCCTCTTTATATAGGTTAGATTGACACGCTGATAATGAAGCTATGAAATTTCTTTCGTAAGTTAATAATTTCATTATGAAGAGAGTTTTGTTTTATAACATCCGATTTGAAAATTTTTTTTGTTTCATTTAAAACATAGAGCTAAAAATATGGTTACAATTTTTTGTGGCACGAGGAAGAGGGAAATTTTTTTCGTCGATTATTTGTACATACAAGGTCAGTCAACGATAGAATAAAGTTTATCATCTCATTTGTTTCAAAATTTACGAAAAAATGGTTGTAATAGTATATTATGCGGTAAACGGCATAATAAACGAGTGACTTATGGTATATCATGCAACAAGTGTGGTAAACGGCATTTGACACACGAGTTTATTTGACACTAGCGCAGCGCAGCGGAGCGTGTGATTAATGAACGGGTGATTCAAAAAGTTTGCGGAACGTGTTGCATAGTATACTTTTTCTACGACCGTTAGTTTTTGGATACATTTTCGCAAAACAACACGAATACATTCACTGATATGACCATCGGAATTGAGAAACGCCACAATTGAAGGCGTCTCCCGAACCTGTGCAATAAAATCCCGGAAATGTCCGAAGTGGCTTGGATTCGTGGAAAACTGACATGGTAAATTGACGATTCCCGCACGTTAGATAGGTATTTCATTAAGCATTTTACAGACAAGAGTAGAAAAATTATTTCTAGATCCAAATAAAATAAACCCATTACTTGGCAAATGTACCTGTACACTTTACATTAAAAATGCTAAATTTTACTATTGCAGATTTTATTTAATATGTATTTATTATTTATATAACGACAATTATACAGTACGCCATACAACAAAATGGATTAATTCATATATTTTGTATTTCAATTTCCTTACTGCTGCCCTGAAATAATTTGTTTTATTGGCCCGAAAATGCCTATGAGCAAATAAAAATATTAATAACATTATTATTACTGACTATCATATTTGATCAGCCATTGTTAACGAAACACCTCGTATGCAAATGTTCTGGTTGAAGATGCCAGGTCAGCGCTACCAGCACAACGGACCTTCTAGAATGTATTTTTTTTTGGAGGAACGGTATAAATATGTCATTAAACTAAATGGTGCGCAATTATGTAAATTCGCCGAATCATGTACCGTTGACTTTCTCTCGTCTATTCAAGAGTCGCTTTAGCGTAATAATTTTCTAATAACCGGTACATTATGAAACGAATTCGGTTATAGATGAAGTTCATGGTCTAGGCGCGAATCGCGGTAAAATAGATTTTAGATCGCGGAATGTTGTTGCGTACTGTTTTACTGCCATCGTGTCTCCTAGCACTATATAATCTGCGAAATTCCGAAAGATATTAAAGTTGTGAAAGATCAGCCTATCGAATTTTCTTCATGTAACAACAAAAGTTTATCCGTGGATTTTGAGAAATTATTTTTATTCCTTTTGGTTTCTACTGCGGTTGGTTGCTGTATTTTTTATTATAATGCCAGAGATAAATTTAGAATGAACATTGCGCTGCTAAAATATGGAACAAATTCATTTAAAAATCAAGAAAAATGTAAAATGTATAATTTCAAAGCTTTTATACATACATAACAAAATACTGTTAATTACCAAACTTTGCCCTTCCTGGATTTGATGGCAATATAATAATTGTGATCCATAATAACAAGCGTCTAAAGATATAAAAAAGAATAAACATAAAATTCCATTGTCTATGCCAGTAAACAATTCATTGCCTTCAATTCAGAAAATAATAAGTGCAACAATAATTATCACTAGATTTCATACACACACTAAAATAACCCCAAAAGCGAATATCGGATATCATATGCGTCATAAGTAATAAAATAAATAAATAAAAACGCCTATATTTTTCGCTCCGGGCAGCTGAGCTGTTAATTGAGCATGTAAAAAAAATCCACAAAATCAACTTACAATAACGCAATTAATGAACTAACAATAGCAACACATTAACAATAACAATAAACGTGGGAAAAAGTTAGTACTATTCAAGTAAAGCAATAAAATTGACAAGGGAACCTACATTTAACAAAAATATAACTTACAATATAACGTGTACAATGATTATGAACAGTACTCCGGATCGTAATTTTTTCCATAAAATATTCCGCGTATCCAGTTTTGAGAATCTTAGATAATAAGGAGGCTTTGATCGGCGAAGTTAAGTTTTCGCTTACATAGTATTTGGGTTTTAGATTGAATATGAAACGAATACGTGAGTTCTGCGCTTTTTCTGCTTTGCCTTTAGTGGACAAATCCAAACAGGGTTCAAATACAGAATTGCCACAGTTTGTGTGATATAAGACCAACGCTTCGGACAATGATTTTTTTTTAACTTTTAAGCGTATCTTACACTGCGCATTGTCATTACATGACTCACTCACATCCGAAGTGAAGCTAACAAAGAACAAAGGTCTCAGAAGAGAATCTTGAGGTACACCTCTGTCGAACAGTAATACCTCCTATTATCAATCTCTACTATATGTGATTTTTTTTAAATAACTACGAATTAATCTGATTGTTTTGAGTTTAAATCCATAATAAAAAGGTTTCACACAGAAAAGGGAGTGACTAAACCCGTGCTAAGACCGAAGGTCTGCTTAACAAAGTATATAAAATGTTACTAAAAAGTTGAGACAAATAGCCAACTATAGAGGATTTACTACTAGCACTTGATGATTTCATGCATGCAAATACGCAAAGTTTTAAAACGTTATTGATGTAACTTTGGCACATTATAAATTGATCGAATTGATGTGATCACGGATCACGGAAATAATCAGTTTTTGTACATTGCAGGTGTTTTCTCACCTAGATGCTGCAAAACTTTTCAAATTCAAATCGTAGTTTTAATTGCAAATGTCGGCAGATCTTTCTGGAATTTCTTTGGTTATTTTGGTTAAATATATATGTCAACAGAAAAAGACAAAAAAATGGAAAAAGTCATAGTCGTTTCTTTATAACAGTCAATGGCGGTTGTGATTATGTATCTTTCACAATATATTCGACAAGATTGACATTAATTTGTTGTGACTAGATGCCGCGAAGATATAGTCAGCAATCACAGCTAGTAGTTTTGAATATCTTTTTTTCCAAAGGTCAACCTTAAAATTGAATGCTTAGATACTAATACGTGTATCAAAACGAAAAATTACATATTATTCAAAGAACAGGATAAGCGATATGCGAACAGTTAATATATTACAATGCTGATTTTGCTTAAAATCCTAGACGAATGAATATTTTAATTTTTCCATCACCCTGCTAAGAAAATACGTAAAAAGTTTTAAGCGGAAGACATCAATGTGAGAAAATACACACATCGTCCTCAAAAGAGTCAATTTCTAATGAGAAAAATCAAAATTTTGGAGAAGATGCTCACACCACCGTATTTATTGGGTTTTTATTAAAGGTACGTTTAAAAACAGCTGACAGGATAACACTATGTCTACAAGTTCTAAAAAAACTAGTGAAGGTCGTCAATATATTGTGGTTCACGCTGCATGAAAAGAAGGATTCATTAAGGGAGTGAATTTAATGTAGACTAAAAAACACAGATTATCATGAAATTATGAACAAACTAAGTTTTGAAAATTGGTTTAGAAATCAGCTGGTACCAAATCTTGCTCCAAAAAGTTTGATAGTGATGGACATCGCAAGCTATCATTCCTATCTTTTAGAGGATATTAAAAGAAAATGTATATACGGAAAATGCCAATTTTAGATTAGATTCCGCTCAGCGCTGAACGCAAGCCCCTTATCTACATCCCTGTATACGTTTGGGTTACGGATCATTGGTAAACTATAAATAATATAAGAAATACATTATTTGAAGCCAGCTTGAAGTCATTCCATAAATGCCTGGTTTGTACGGAGAGGTTCAACAATACTAATAAACAAATTATATCTCTCGGTGTTTCTCGTGAAGTGTATGTTTTACCGAACTTATGATATCGATAATTTAAATTTTTTGAGAGTAGAACTGAGATTTAATAAGAGTAAATACCCTACGCAGGACAAATCCGGAAGGAGTATACCTATATATTCATTCATTCTTTCAATATGTCATTATAACTTATTTGTTGGCATCGGATCGAGCTGCACTGGATGGGACCCAGTTACGCAATTGTACGCAATTGGCGAAAACGGCCACTGCCCGAAATTTATACCCACAACGCGATGTGGATCTTACGAATTTTCCACATCGCGTTACGGATATAATTTATATACCCAAAACTCATTGTGTGTAAATTTAAAAAATCCACGACGCGAAATCACGCTTACCATCGAAGACACGCGACGGTTTTCGTGTTATGGGTAATAATAACAACTCGAATATACATAACCTTATCTAACTGTTTGTCCTTTGTAATAGTTTTAAGTGAAATTTCGATAAAAATAGAATCAAACATTTTGCCAGATATTGGAGAGGAGGAATAGTTGATAGCCAGAAGATTCACTAACGAAGAAGATATTGAACTTTATCTTCATCGCGAACAGTTATTTGATATTTTCCATGCAGCCCACATTAATACAAGAAATAAAAGAGAAAAAGGTCGGTTAATTTTTTGAATATTTAACACTATTAACATTTAAAAGAGTTTAGTACAAGTTTTTATTTAACTTGCCGTGTTAATGTATTTGCGTGTGTGTGTGGGTGGCATGTTAGTTCAGTTCCGATTATTTTAATCTTTTTAGTGCATTTAAATAAAATATTCTTAAGAATATCTTATTTTAATTATTTTTTTATTTTTAGGAATGGAGCATGGATTAAAAGAATACGCAAACATCACTCGAAACATTATAAACTTGTATCTTAGTAAATGTAAGTCACGTCAATTGAAGAAAAAGATTCCAAAAAAGGGTTTAGTTGTGAAACCTATTATTTCCAAGTACATGAACCGTAGATGTCAAGTAATTTCAAATCCATTTAACATTCATTAAAAAGCAATACCATTATTATATTGTAGGTTGACTTGATCGATATGTAGACAGAGCCAGATGGTACATATAATTTTATTCTTAACTACCAAGATCATTTGACCAAATTTTTATTTCTGAGACCACTGAAAGCCAAAACCGCACACGAAGTGGCTGAAACCTTGGTTGATATTTTCTGTCTTGTGGGTTCACCATATATTTTGCAAAGTGACAACGGTCGTGAGTTTGTCAACTCGGTGATTACAAAACTAACCACTCTCTGGCCTGGTCTTAAAATAGTTCATGGCCGACCAAGACACTCACAGAGCCAAGGCTCGGTGGAGAGAGCTAATCAAGATCTTCGCGATATGCTGATTACCTGGGTAAAGGATAATAATAACACAAAATGGTCAGAAGGGTTTAAATTCATACAGTCACAGAAAAACCGATCTTTTCATAGAGGAATTGGCAGAAGCCCTTATGAGGATATGTTTGCAGTAGACAGGTTAATGGTTTAGGAGATGCCGACCTTCCACGAGACGTTATTCATAAATTGCAAAGTGAAGAAGAATTCATAAATAGTATCGAAAACGAACAAAATGACAACAATGATAATAATAATTTAACAAATAGAGAAAATGACAACAATGATAATAACAGATAACAAATAGAGGAAATGTCGAAAACGAAAATAACAATGCCGATCAGAAGAATAAAAATAATATTGAAAATGAAGCTAATGAAATGGTGGACAACAATAATGGCAATAATGATGAATATAGTAGTTTGGCAGAAGATGAAGATGAAAATAGCTTTAATTATCAGACAACACAAAGGGATAAAAGAATTTTGAATCAAAGAGATAAGTCACATAAAATGATGAAAATTCAAGCAACGAAAATGCTGTGTGAGTCAAATAAAAGATATGCTCCTTTAGAAATTGGAACAAATGTTTTGATTCGAGTGCCAGATGTTGACAGAGGCCGACTGATTCCCAGAAATGTGTTAGCCATTGTTTCTGAAATTAATAATGATGGCTTGTATAAACTGAGTACTAAAAATGGGTCGCTGGACAGATTATTTTCAAAAAATGAACTTCTTCAAGCAGATTCGTAATTCATGTCGCAATCAAATATGTCATCTAAAGATTACGGTCAAGGTTTTCTCAGATGCAATTGTAAAAGATTTTGCGGTGATAATGTTCCTGCAAACAACGAAACAAAAAGTGTAATTCAAAATGCCATGGATCACTAACATGCAAGAATAAATAATAAAGAATGTGTATTTTATAAGTAGATCTTAAAAACGTGTCAGTATTTTTATTTTACATATTTTTTTGATAGATTTCTTCACATTACTTACGAATCTACAATTTTTCGCTTTATGGGTATTCTTTATTACCCATAACACGAAAACAGTCGCGTGTCTTCTATGACAATCATGCTTTCGCGTTGTGGTTTTTTCAAATTTACACGCGTTTTGGGTATGTAAAATATATCCGTAACGCGGTGTGGAAAATTCGTAAAACCCACATCGCGTTGTGCGTATAAATTTCGTGCAGTGACCGTTTTCGCCACCATATACAATACACATAAACCCTGCACCTACAGGTGCTTAATTGCATTCAAGAAATACTGATATCATATAGAAGGTGAAATCACTGCTCCACATTATTGAACCTTAAAAACTTAGTAATGTTCTTTTAGTTTTAACTTTGGCCTAATTGTATTGGGTATAGAATGTTTTTATCCCTTCCACAGTGTCAGGAAGGCTCCATTCACTTATCGACTTAAAACTAAGAGGTACGATGCTCCTCTAATTGTACGCTGAAGAAAGTTACTTTTTCCAGAATCCTAACTGTTTAGGAAATGGTTGTTAACCGTCTACCATAATAGACTATAACATACAAGGTGTTCCTATTATAAGCAACAAGTAAAGGAATGAAAACAAAAACTCTATAGGCAAATAAACCGATGTTTCGAGAGAAATTTGTAAGACATTAAATTATTTAAATTTGATTAGTTTCGCGGTCACGGTTTTGGTTATTTTAGAAACTGATTTGTTATCATTAAAAAAAAGTTAAGCCATGATTATATTTTGCAATTATAACTAATGTAATCATACATAATATAACGCGGCTACTGCTACATGCAAGCCATTTCGCTCATAATTCTAGAATAGTTTGCAATATACGCCAAGCATTTTTTTAAACTTTAATTTTAATTCGACTTCCTACTAGGCCGTATAGAATTTCGCATTCAAGACTGTTTTTATCTATGATCGCTGCAAAAACCCGTTCAGTACTCCGCATGGAGGAACAACGCAATTATGGTACATAATTTATTGCAATTTGGCGGTATATTCCATCAACGCAGAAGAATCGTAATAATAATAATAATTGGAACGCACATTTTGCTCTAATTTTTACGGTATACCGTTCGCTATACATATACGTACCATGCTAGATAAGAATTCAGAATGTTTCAAATAATGGGACCATTTCGAAGTATTTATGCAAGCAGTAAAGCAATTGACTTTAGTCTGCAGTTGCGAAAATTTGATATATACAGGGTGAGTCAACGATAGAGTAAAGTTCATTATCTCATTAGTTTCAAAAATTTTAAAGTATACAGCGTCGCTCAAAAAAGCGTGACGAATAAAACACATATTTTTTAAAATTTTGTTTGGAATTTGTTTTGAATTCTTCAACTTTTTTATTAATAATAGTTATTAAACCTTAACCTAATAGTTTTTCCAATATTTTAATTTCTCTAAAATCTCGATTTTTTTTTAAAAGGCAGGCCCTATTAGTTGGCCAAGAAAAAACTATTAGACCTGTTAGATTAAAAAATGAACGGGAGAAAGATCTTCGTTGGAGCCGTAGATAAAGAAGCAGACAGTTATTAGCAATTTTAGTGAAAATAACGGACAAATTTGAAATTCACTCGATGGTAATGCGGAGAAGCTCCATCTCAAGACAATTACCTGCACCATTACTGCGAAAAAAAACTGCATCAGCATCTGTTTCATTATTTATAACTGTGCAGTTTCCTATTACTTCAAAATGACGATCTAAAAGATCTTGGCATAGTTCCATATACAAGGGATAATATATCTGTTTTCTATTGGTGCGATTAACGGTGGATTGGGATGTATCAAATAAGCTAGATACTTGACGGCTGGGGATTATTCCGGTTTACCTCTTTTCGTTTTGCATAGTCAATACTACCACTAGCATCAAACCGTTCCATCAAACACTGAAGACATTTTCTAGTGGTTATATGTCTATTAGGGTACTTCGCCTTGTAACGTCTTACTACCGACAAAGTATTTTTTTCCGCCTCACCTAGTATATAATTCATATCAATTAAATCAGCTCTAGGAAAATCTTTAGCTAGTTTGTTTTTAATTCAATTAATTCAAATTTGGATCAGTTTCTATTGCTTGATTTTAACGTTGCAGAAGTTTACCCTTTGTTGAAAATTATTCTCTAGAAGTTCTTTGTGTAGTTCCATATGGAAAGAATGATTTGTCTTTTCTGAGCGTGCGATTAAAGGTAGATGGGTGATTTGTTGGGGGTGTGAACTGTATTCTTGCGGGGCTGGTTTGTTTTAAATGATAGCCGTTTAACACAACACAAACTATATTCAGTCACAACGCGACGAAGGTAGAAGATAGGGCGTTTAACAAATCAGTTTATTCGAGTTAATCACAAACACAATTTGCGTTAAAATGGAGATTAAATTTTAAACTTATAAAGGGATATATTAATAGTGAAAGGGGTTTAAAGGGGGGTTTAGCGATAGGGCGATTTTCACGTTTCTAAAGGGCGGTCGCGGTCGACTGACAATGGTGGTATAGTAGTGTCTGAAGTAGTAGAAATCGCGGTAACCAAGTTCATTGCATATCCAAATCGTCTAATGATACTAACAATGGAAATGGACTATAGAGCGTATCCAAGATAAGGATGTCTATCATGGGGATATTGAAAAACATAAGAGGTACGAAGATAGTTAAATTAGAAAAATGTCGCAGGATTTAAAGGTTAATAAGGCGCTGTTCAGGAAACTCACTTCCGAAGACGCGCCCATAAAACTAAAATTGAGGATTTCGATTTTATTTCTTTATGGTGTTATTTAAAGACATAAAAAACATAAAGCTGACTTCATTAACTTTATGTTGTCATATGGTCCGTGCACTATGTATTAAATATCATTTTTTATTAAGAATATATATAAGAATATAAGAAAAGATTTTTTTTTAATTTACTACAAATCTTAAGCCGTGGAGTTCGTTTATGAAACCAGTTCAATGCAAAAATAAATCCTGAAATGAAGGAAAAGTAAATAATATAGTCTGTAAGAAAAATAGAACGGACAACTACAATAGCGAAATCCATTGCGCATTTTATTTTGAGAAAATAAAAATTTCATCTGTTCAAATTTAGAATTTGTCAAGTGCTTAGAACTAATGATGAAGAATACTGATAGACACACTGTATATTGGTTAACGATAGATACAAAAATGGTATGAAAACATACTCCAGAACTGATCTGTCCTCAGACCATCGTTCTGTGGTGCACATATATCTAAAGTCAAAAAAAATATTAAGCAAAAGGTAAACATCACAAAATTAAAATATTAACAAGCACCGAAGGTCCAAATGTGGATTAATGAGGAAATACCAAAATTGGTTGCTTCTATGTTGTGGTTAATTCCCCCAAGGAAAGGAAGAACCAAAAACTGCTGCCATTTACTTAGCATTATGTAAACTTATTGTTGAGGTTCTTGTGTTTACAATCAGTTGCTCTACGTATGCAAAGATCATTGGGCAAATGTCATGTAGTTTTGCATATGTGGACCACAAAAATGCTCCGTAATTTTCGTTTATCAAGTGTATTCAATAAATAAATAATAGCATTAAATGTATAATTAAAACGAATCAATTGACAGTAACATTTATTTTTCTTTAGCGATGGCGATGGCCACGTCAACACGCAAATAACAAAAAACGAAAGTCACATCTCCGCCTCCGTACCGAAAACGAAAACCTAATTAAATGCCTGGTAATTAAGCTTAATGAGAATAATAAGACGCAAAATTTAATTTTGGTTTCGGTGCTAATCGTATTTCTCTAGGCTTCGCGTTCTATTTAATCCGATGCTCCTTATTTCACGCTTTTATCTTCCCCGTTCGTCCGTTTTCTTTTTTTTACGCAAACGCCGCATACTTCGCAAAAATGCGATGTAATTTTCAATTCAAACGTACCGAAATATTCGTTAGAACTGTTACCGGACCGCATCGGATATTGCAAAAAATATCGCCAAGAAGTGACCCAAAATGATATTATTCTTAGCTAAACAAGATTACACAGGCCAATAATTTTTATACTTTTGAAATTTGATTTCGATCTGACATTTGATTCTGTATAATTTAGGCCACTTAAATTTAAATCTGATAAGCATTTTCCTCTATCACCTAAGGTTTTTTATCAACTTTAATAGAATTAATAATAAATGAAAATCACGGTCGATTTAAACATTATTTTTATTAGTATAAGACGAACAACCGTCTGAAAAAATCTAAATAATAACAATAAATTTATTGCATATATATATATATATATATATATATATATATATATATATATATATATATATATATATATATATATATATATATATATATATATATATATATATATATATATATATATATATATATATATATATATATATATATATATATATATATTCTCACGTATTGATTCACGGATGGAAAAATGTGATGACACTATACTCCGGGATATCATCCGTTCGTTCGTTGAACTCCGACTGGAATCCTGCATCCGACTGGAATCCTGCAAATCCTGCATCCGACTGGAATCCTGCAGACGTTTCGCCAAAATCTCACTTGGCATCTTCAATGCTCGCGCTCCGAAAACACTTCGAGTGTTCGAGTGTTCGAAGTGTTTTCGGAGCGCGAGCATTGAAGATGCCAAGTGAGATTTTGGCGAAACGTCTGCAGGATTCCAGTCGGATGCAGGATTTGCAGGATTCCAGTCGGATGCAGGATTCCAGTCGGATGCAGGATTCCAGTCGGATGCAGGATTCGAGTCGGAGTTCAACGAGCGAACGGATGATATCCCGGAGTATAGTGTCATCATATATATATATATATATATATATATATATATATATATATATATATATATATATATATATATATATATATATATATATATATATATATATATATATATATATATATGTATATATATATATATATATATATATATATATATATATATATATATATATATATATATATATATATATATATATATATATATATATATATATATATATATATATATATATATATATATATATATATATATATATATATATATATATATATATATATATATATATATATATATATATATATATATATATATATATATATATATATATATATATATATATATATATATATATATATATATATATATATATATATATATATATATATATATATATATATATATGTATATATATATATATATATATATATATATATATATATATATATATATATATATATATATATATATATATATATATATATATATATATATATATATATATATATATATATATATATATATATATATATATATATATATATATATATATATATATATATATATATATATATATATATATATATATATATATATATATATATATATATATATATATATATATATATATATTTGAATTCAAAGGATATCGGGTAGCGGTCCGTGGTTAAAATAGAAAGCTCCTTTTTTCTTTAACACTCAATATTTCGTCAATTTATTTGTTGACTTCTTCAGGAGTGAACTCAAATTTAATGAAAACAACAGGTCAAACTATATAACAGACAATTAAAACAATCGTGAGAAATACTTACAAAATTAGAGTCTACCACATAGTTCCTCAAAAACCATACTTTACAGTTAAGGTAAATGAACGAAGCGACATAATGAAACAAACGGATAAACACTTAGTATACAATTCTTAATAATGGTAGGCAAAAGTTGCGCTAACGGAGGTAGCGAAAAAAACAAAAAAAAACACACAAAAAAAAAACAATCGATCTAAATAATGACAAAAAAAGGGCATCAAAATAACCTACTCCGTGGATCAACAACGCAACGCGAATACGCTACTCGGTGGCCGAACATTACATTATCTGTGGTTTAACTGAAAAATGTTACAGTATATATTGCTTATTTGTTGTGTATCAGACTTGTAATTAATTGAATCTTTGTTTTTGTTAATATGGCACATTTCAAGAAACAATCGGGCTTTATAATTATTGACACATTGCAAAATTTTTGGATTGCTGTAGTCAAATTCATGTCCTGTTTTTATGTAATGCTCAACCACTGCACAAGTATTCTTATGAATACGGCAATCACTTTTGTGCTGTGTTAAACGTTGTTTTAACCACTGTGAGGTCTGTCCAATATAACAGCCTTGACAACCCAAACACGACAATCGATATATGACATTACAGTTATATAGTAGCGGAGTTGGATCTTTCACTCTAGAAAAAAGTTTAGAGACTTTTTCAGTATTATATTTAGCAATTTTTATTTCCTTGAATTCTTTGAAAATATTTATGATAGATTTTGTGAGGTTTTTAATATAAGGTATCTTTCTGTAACACATCCGAGCGTCTGGTTCCTCTGTTGGACCGTCAAATGTGTTGGAGTTATAGATTAATCTCTTAAGTATATGTTTTGGATATCCGTTATTGACAAAAACATTGAAAATTTTTTTCAGGTTATTTTGAACAAAACTGTCATGGCTCAAATGTGTAACTCTGTTTTTTATGCTTATAATTGTATTATATTTTTGGTTCTGTGGATGAGAGGAATAATAATTAATAAATCTACCTGAGGCAGTTTCTTTCTGGTACCAATCCAAAATAATTTTTGTTAGTTCTAATAACCTTGGTATCTAAGAAGGGGAAATAGGAGTCTTTTTCACGTTCAATTGTGAATTGTAGGTTGGTGTTGAAAGAATTAAAAATGCTCAAGGTTATATCTGTTTGGTCACATGGTACCGCACAAAGAAGATCGTCAACATATTTATAAATAAAAGGTAATTTGAAAGGTAATTTGGGTATAATTTGATCTAGTAAATGGTCCAATACTAGGGTAGCAATTATTGGACTGATAGGAGAACCCATTGGGGTACCAAAAATTTGTTTGTAGAATTTTGAATTGAAACTAAAACAAGTGTTATCAAAAATAAATTTTATAAGTTTGAAAAAAATTGTCTTTGTAAGATTAGTGTGTTCTTTTATCTTTTTCCATTCATTATCCAAAATCTGATTTACCAATTCGAGAGGAATATTAGTAAAGAGCGATACGACATCCAATGAAATCAAAACATAATTGTCAGGGAGTACGTAACCGCTGATCATGTTGGCAAAGATAAATGAATCTTTTACATTATAGTCATTTGTTAGATACCAAGGTTATTAGAACTAACAAAAACGAAATTATTTTGGATTGGTACCAGAAAGAAACTGCCTCAGGTAGATTTATTAATTATTATTCCTCTCATCCACAGAACCAAAAATATAATACAATTATAGGCACAAAAAATAGAGTTACACATTTGAGCCATGACAGTTTTGTTCAAAATAACCTGAAAAAATTTTTCAACGTTTTTGTCAATAACGGATATCCAAAACATATACTTAAGAGATTAATCTATAACTCCAACACATTTGACGGTCCAACAGAGGAACCAGACGCTCGGATGTGTTACAGAAAGATACCTTATATTAAAAACCTCACAGAATCTATCATAAATATTTTCAAAGAATTCAAGGAAATAAAAATTGCTAAATATAATACTGAAAAAGTCTCTAAACTTTTTTCTAGAGTGAAAGATCCAACTCCGCTACTATATAACTGTAATGTCATATATCGATTGTCGTGTTTGGGTTGTCAAGGCTGTTATATTGGACAGACCTCACAGTGGTTAAAACAACGTTTAACACAGCACAAAAGTGATTGCCGTATTCATAAGAATACTTGTGCATATATATATATATATATATATATATATATATATATATATATATATATATATATATATATATATATATATATTATATATATATATATATATATATATATATATATATATATATATATATATATATATATATATATATATTAGTAATGGGTAGCAAAGAGCTAACAAATTCAGATATCTAGCAATGCGAGGTACTAGATAGTACGTGATCAAGGATTAAGGGAGGGATTAACTGCACAGAAAAAATGCTTGCTAATGAGCTTGCTCTCCGATGAGGTATTTTTTAAATTCTTGTTCTCAACGCGGGCAACGACACTTGAGGATCAATTAATTAACATCCATCCGAAATCGAATGTTATAGTACACATAGGGTCGGTGTCCGGAATTTGATAATTTTACAATAAAATAGCAAGGCCATCTACTTTATATCTATTAAACTTGGTCAGCCATACTGACCTTCTGACATCCGGTGTAATAATAATAATAATAAAATTAACAATAATAATTATATGCCAATAGTGACCAATACAACATCAACACTAAATCAGGGAATACAAACTTGGAAGGAAAAAGCACTTCATGGTAAATATCCTCTAACAGTCGAAGACACATTCGTCGACAATACACCATACTACATACGGGCGATCTTTATCCTGAAACTTAGGATTTTATGCTCGCAATACAAGTCAAGGTAATTGGAACTAGAAATTAGGAAAAACATATTGAAAATCAACATCATTGATAAACGTGGAAAATGTAGCAATGTAGCAATATACTTAACAAATGTTGTCAACTAATACTTATGTTGTGAACGATATGTTAGTTTTTCATGAAGATAGGGACGACATTTTGACCTAATTATTTTGTAATACAGACATACCGAATGCAAAGCACGTCGCTAAACCATGGAAATCCATTACAAGCCTTATACAAGAATTCTGGACAATCTATATCTTTTTAATGTTTTAAGAAATGATCTATATATCGTATCAGCAAAATGAAAATTTGATAGTATTAAAGTTTCATACAGAAGTGACTTAGTTTTTTGAGATGATTAATGTCGATGCTAATCTAACACTGAAAATGATCTCTTTATACATAAAGTTGTGTTCTCTAAATTCTAAATTCACATCAATAACAATAATGTGATTTCTACGTCGAACCCTATACACAGACACGATTTTTGTATTTTTTGCATACGAAACTTCTTGATATTGTTCAAGCAAGGCATTAACACACTGCTGCAGTGATTAAATTGAGATAAAACTAGTGTGTCACAAAGAAACTTCTTTAGTGTCTTGTGAAAGATAATGTCGATTACCATAGATTAACTTTAGATTAATATATGCAACATTTAATTTACTAGTAAACATGCTCTCTAAACTTCCACCCAGAATCCAATATTAGACTCAAATTCTTGCAGCTGTTAAAGAAGGGAAGAACAGATTGATTAATAGAAAATTGTGTTGTGTGATTATTCACACAATTATAAAATCTATTTAAATCAGAATTAATAGAGGTATTCACTTCATGGGCACTGTGTTCGGAGGAGGTAAGATAGATTTGAGTGTCACTTGCGTAAAGATGATAGCTACAATTTTAATAAACCTAAACGTGACAATCGAAAATGGTAGAGGGCCCAATATACTTCCTTGAGGCACTCCCGGGCAATGGAGTCGAAGTTGACTCGACCTCAGCTTGAGTCCTATCAGACCAAAAACAAAGAGATAAGCTCACAAGACATTGCGCTGAACTCGATGTAAAGTAATACTAAGTTTCACAACTATAACCCGTTCTAAACCCTGACTGCTTTGCAGGCAGGATATCATAACTCCTTAGAAAATCTCTCATCTGGTTTATCCGAATTTTTTCCAAAATCTTAGACATAGTAGGCTGTATACTAATTGAACGCAAATGATTAAACTCGGTAGAGTTTTTTATTTTAGGCAAAGGTATGATTTCTGCTTGCTTCCACTTGGCCGGAAAATATGAGGACAAAGTACATTCATTAATAAATATGACCAATATAAGCTGCACTAAAGTAATATTGATATTTTGTCATTTCCAGTTGCATTGGACTTTATATTTTTATTTCCTCGGTTAAGCTAAAACTAAACTGCTCAACAATTCCATCAATTAGGTTATGGCTATAAAAATTCAGAAGTTCACGATTAGGTGGTAAATCAGATGCAGTGAAGTGAAGGTAATTAAAGCGTTGTTAATATTTTCTGGATTATTCAGAGAATCAGGAATTGTGTTGTGTTTGGTTTTTAATATATCCAGATTTTTAATAATTTCGCTACTCTTTTTTATACATAATTGAAGTTTTTAAATTTTGTCTGGAAATATATTTTCTTTTCGCATCTAATTGCCATTGTTGTATAATTTCTTATAAGTTTAATGTAGTTGTAATGTGTGGGATCTCGAGAATGCCTAAACTTTTTTAGGGCTTGACTTCTTAAACTTTGTAGCAATTTTATATTATCAATTATCCGTGGAGAATGTTTGTCCCTATTTTTCCTAAACTTTTTAAGGGGCGCATACTTTTCAAAAACAAGCAGTATGTATTCGTTGAGAAACTTTTTCATCAATATTATTTGAGTAGAAAATATTCTGCTACATTCAGTTCGAATTCTTGTAGGTTAATATTTTTTATTTTCTATACATAAAACTGGTAGTCGAAGCAGGAGTAGTAGTTAGCAATTGATAGTCTGAAATATACTAAATAATGGTCTGCAATATCCAAATCAAGCATGCTAGTTTCATAAACATTTTGCATATTAGTACTTATAGGATCTAGAAGAAATAAAGATACTGAGGAAACACGCGTAGATTGAGTTTTTAGCTGATGCATACTAAAGGTGTGAAAAATTGAACCTAGCTCTAAAGCGGTGCATTAACATCGAGCATATTAGCATTAAAATCTCCTAAGCAAATAATGTTGTCGTAAACCGAGTATATATAGTATATGTAGTATATAAAATATCCTCAAAATGTTTGAAAAACTGGTGGATATTAGAATTAGGAGGTCTGTAAATATTGATTGACTAGAGGCGAGAAAAAAACCAGTCAAATAATAACCGAAAGAAAAAAAAAGCAAAAAACGTGCCATCGCAGTTAAACAAAAAAACAAGGTAAATTTTAGGTAAGCAACTATATATACTTACATGTGATATGTTGGCTCTCCCAATGTTATGTTATGTTATGTTCCAATTTTTAGAACATAAATATGACATCTCAAAAACTAATTAAAAAATGTTGCGTGGTAGAAACAAAAAAGCATTTTTTTCTATTAGTTTAATCTCTATAACTTCAAAAAATATGAAAACAAAAAATCACAAAATCTTTGTGGGCCAGTGTTATAGAATTTACAATTTTTTTGCAAGAATAAACATCGTCGTTGCTAGTGATTAACTGTCGCGCCTTTTACTTTTCCTTAACCTAATACGGCAGTTGATCAACTGTTTTGAAGGCTTGTCGTGCCTTACGTTTGCTTAAATTCCTAAAATTTCGCTGCCGTATAAAACTAGTTATTGGCATTTGAGATTTAGAAAGTTTAGTCGCTTCAATGCGACGATGGACAAAAATTATCTACGAGGAAATTCAAATTCGTTGAAAGTTTTCAAAAGCAATTGTCAAAACCACTAGTAATTTTTAATATTAATATGTGGCTTTATTTCTCTTTAACTTTAACTTAACTTTAAAGTAACCATTAATAACAATAACATTGACAACATTATCTATCGAATTAAATTTAGTAGCAAAACAAATCCTGTTACAGCCCAAAATTAAGCATTATATTAACTGAAGGCAATATACAACGCTTAAAGTGAGAGTGGAGGGAATTAAGGACAAGGAGATATCTAAGTAAAGGTTCGGTTAGGTCGTATTTAATCCTAATAAATTCGCAGTGATGCTATTTGGAAATGATAATCAAATGATAATATGAAAAGCAAAGCAAAAAGTCTCCACAACTAACTCTGTTTTGTCTTTTTGTAACAGTTCCAAAAATTTTGCACTTAGCCCAGATTCTCACTTAAAATTTAGGAATCACGTTACAAGGAAATTAAAATGTGCATGCAGTATTGTAGCATTTTATGCTACTTTTATTTTTGTAGCACACAAAAAGTATTTTACGCGTTCCATAACGTCACTATAATAGTAGTTTAAGTAAGCCATCGAAACTCATCACCATTGTTCTATGTAAATATGCACTGTCAAAGACAAAATCTCCAGCATTGCCGCGTTTCACCGTTAACACTTGTGTTTAAAACAAGCGTTTCCGTGTCAATCTCCATATTTTGTTAGGCTAATATCTGCCACTCTAATACACGGCACATAATCACCGAATTGAGCTCTATATTTCGCTATTTTTCTGATATCCTTATCCTGACCTAACGAGGAAGTTCTTAGTCACGTATGGGAATATCAGAGTAAGAATGTAACGAGAATTGCACTGCAATAATAGTATATTTGGAGCAAATTTGAGAATATTCTTAATTCCATTTTCCAAATTCATTCAAATATTTCAATTTTATTAAATTCTTTGTAAAAAATAGATTTTATTGACTTAGGCTCAACTGACAAAGTTTGTGAGGAAGTTGTCTTTTTTCTAAATCCTTTCGTTTCTAATATCGGATTGATCGAGGTGTTATTTTACCTTACGTTACAAAAAAAAATGGTGAGCATGGAATTCTGAACACATTATTTAAGTCGAAAATTTCTTATTAATTGAATTTTTGTTTATAGAGATTAAATAAATGCTTCAATGTGGCGACAAAAATAATTTAAAAAAAAGTTTTTTTTGCTACTGTACAATTCCATTAACCCCTTATATGTAGGATGAACTTTTGAGCCAGTTGGACACAATCGGTTAATTAATTATTAAATAGCTGAATATTTACATTAAATCGCAATCGTGGATGTTATTAAGCAACTGTTTACATACAGCTTGGACCAGCTTTTTGGAAAAATTCTTTACAGTTGATAGGAAACAATTTTTATGAAAAAAAGGTCATATATTTATAAATTGCTTTTTTTTTCGAGATACAGGATGTATGTATGTAAATTTTAAGAAAAGTAAAGACGAAAAATAGAGATAAGAAATGACGCAAATCAAGTTTCAAATTGAAAAACTTTTGAAATTTTCGTACTGCAGTAGAAACCCAAATATAGTAACTCGTCGGATACCAGGGCGACTTTATCAACTTTTGCTCAAAAAAACACCCACCCAAAGGTGACTTGTTCCTTCTGATATCCGATATAATAAAAAAATAAAATTATAAAATACTATAAAACATTTTAGAAATATGTTCATATGTTTTTTGTTTGCGTTTGTCCCCAAAACCTAGTATAAACCTGTAGATCTTTGCAAGAACCGCGTACGTAGTCCAAAGATATTTGGCGAATAGAAACCGATCTACCGTTATCCGATTGTTGTAATAAAAATTTACGTTTCGGATAAAAAGTGTGGACTAAGTAACTGGCAATGGAATTATTGGAGCACACCAGGATATTCCGAGTACACTTACGAACACAAAACAACAATAAACTTTATTCTTTATTCTAGTGAACGAAGTCAGAGGTCGAGAATCCTGTTGCAAATTTGAGATTTAAGTATACGAGGTCACAGATATTTACCGCGTACCTATTACATTGCAGTAGGCCACAGAATAAAAGGAAATGGCCTATAATCATAATAATAGCAAGATTATGATTGGAATATTTGTAATATCCGCGGAATTTTGACTAGTTCAACCATATAAAACTGGGAAACGGAAGCACAATCCCAGTAGGAAAATTCAATGATAGGTTAATTTAAATCGACTATTACAAGAGTAGGACAATGACAATCAAATAACGACATCAAAAATACGTGTATAAATACAAAAGTTAATAATTGGAAATGTCTAATGTGAAGTTGTATTTACATTTATTACTTAAATTGTTTACGTCAATAATTAATAAAATTAGGTAGCGTCCAAAAATTTGTTAGTCATCGAATTGGTGACTGAACATAATTTTTTAATTTAAAAAAAAATACATGTGAACTGCAAAAATTATTTATTTCGATTTTTCGAAATTTGCGTTTCATTTGCTAAATTAGCATTAACAAGAACCACTAAAGTGAAAATGATTTCAAAAGTTCTTTTTTTTTTTATTCGTAATCTACGTTAGGATAACGATATTGAGCGGTTTTCACTTGGTTATTGTTGATTATCTAGTGACGCAAAAAGGGTCACGTGATTAAGGTTTTGTTTTTTTTTTTTTTTTTGAGATTATAGTAGAAAACCCTGCAAAGTAAGCAATGGACTTAGTAAATAACTTTGTTAAAACTAGAATATAGAACCAACTATTTCAAAACCTAAAAACATCAATATTTCCGATGATATGGACAAAGATAAATTAAGCAATAGTTAATATCTCAGACCAAAATCTACTAAATAATCAAAAACAACGTAGGGCATACAAATCACGAAATATTTTAACGAAAATACGTCGAGGCCAAGGAAAATTGGTGGAATGCTGGGTGCCAAGAAATGGAAGAACTGCAGTAAAGCACAATGCGTTCGATTTGTGTAAGAAGATCAACGAAGCAATAGGTATGAGTAAACAACGCAACAGTTGATATTTATTAATAGAAACACTCACCCAGCCGCACACACTCACAACCGATATTAATGAGAAATTGAGAACATGGAAAAACTATATTCAGGACATCTTTCATGATACAAAATACGAAACAATCTAGAAACTACTAGCACATATTAGGAGGAGACAATACAGGCCATTCAACAGTATAAAAGAAATAAAGCTGCAGAACCTGTTACTGTTTATGTAGGTCTAGCTGAAGATGATTACTCCCATTGAGACTTTTAACAATATATAGGACTCTGGAAGAATACCTAAAGATATAATACCTACTTCTATTACGCTTCCAAAAAAGCCTAATACAAAAAATATGCTCCGAACCATGTATGAGCGATACATTAAAAATATACCTAAAGATAATTCACAGCCGATTATATAAAAAACGTGAAGAACACATGTTCAAAACCCAATTTGGATTCAGAATTGACTTGAATGCTCTATTTAGAATTCCAGCAGATATACATGTGCTGCATAGATCACGAATAGGCCGTTGATAAAGGAGAAAGTAGCAAAGAGTCCAAAAGTTCGTGTAAGTTTGGATAAGGTCAAGCGCAAGTGGTTTCGAACAGCGGACCCGCCAAAAGCTGACTAACAAATACAAAACAGGAATTTTAAGAGCTGCTTTAGGGAAGCACGGATAAGAGAGAAAGGAGACCAAAAGAAGGTATACAATAGACATTCGACAAGATAAAACCATATAGGTATTAATGACTTTCAATTAAGTTAATGTAATTTTAGGAGTGCAGAAGGTGTCTTCGTAGTTCCCTTCAATGCAGTACGCACCTCTATGCAGAGGTGGAAGCGATCAACAAGATCAGTCATTTTTCTCGCAAGCTCATATGAAAAAATTAAAATTTGGCAGACAGTGATAAACAATGATTTGACATTCATTGGTGACATAAGCCAAATTTTCAGACCTACCCTTCAACAGATATGGGCCCAAAGTATTGATTTTTTCAGGCATTAACAAGTACTTTGTACTTTTCGGACAGGTAGCTTTTTATATCTTATTAGAACCCACCAATATATGATAAATAATAATTAATTAATACATATGTCAAAATGGCAGTAGGCACTATTAAAGTTTAAAGATTAAAAAAGTTGCTGGTAACTCCTAGTACGGTGTAAAATGTCATTCTTTCCGGCTTTTTTCTGGACAAGGCACTGTGTACGCCAAATACAAGCAAATTTGGATGGAACAAAATTATTGCAGAAATACTGTGTTATGAATAATTATTAAAATGGTTGTATTTTAAATTTTGGTTTCTATTTGAACAGTTTTACGCCAGAAAAGATAAATATATAAATAAATATAAACATTTTCTGCAACATCAATGCAATCAAAACTTTGGTGGGACCATTAGGGCAAATTTGTCGCCGAGACCTTTGCTGAGTTCAGAAGTACATAGTACATTTTTACGTGAATCTCATGTGGCTATGAGATATGTCTCACCTTATTTGTAAAATAGTCTAGGGATGTTGGCCAATGAATGTCTGTTACTCCTAAGAAATGTTAAATGATACACCCTAAAAACTTGAAGTTTTACTTTTAATCCACAATTAATGAGGCGTAGGGTAAGTATTAGTAGCTTTCCGAAGGAAAAAACCAAGAATACATTAAAAAAATGGTGCTTATTTCAAAAATGTTGAGGTTCTCAATGTCGATTCTTAAAATTTATATAAATTTGCTTTGGTTGACGTCAGCTTTCACACAGGTTAATAAAAAATGTTCTTTTGAATGCGGAATGTAGTCCTCTGCAATAAGATTAACCCAAATATAATCACATTTTTTGTCGTAATAATAATTGACTCACCAAAACTGGTGGTGCTCGCTAATAGAATAGATCTTGTTGTCTACTAGATACTTACTTGGAGTGATCGATAGAACATAAGCTGAACTTGTCTTACCTGAAAACAAATAATATTTACATTAATACAATACATTTTCCATTTATTACACTTTATAAGCTGTTTTGCAATTAATATTTGAAAAACTTGGGGAAACAAAAAAAAAGTGTAGTCTGATTACATTACTCTGTCTCTATATATCAAAGTGTTTTTGATACTCCGAACTCTTTCGTTTTTTGTGAAATTTATCAAATTTATAATGGTATGCGTAATTGTTTGTTGGTACCAAGTGGAAAGGTGCGTCGATTGTTGATAAATCGAACTTGCTGACGTTTCTCTAATCATCCTGTTTGCTTCCTCAGAGCTCAACTGCAAACTGGCTAGCATTCTATTCTGCTGATTTAAACAAAATAAATAATAAATCCGAAACCACTGAGAATAGACAATAACAACCCTACATTGGGCGATTCACTATAAATAGGAGTATCTATTAACGGCATAATATACAAGATGTTCCATGCATATAGAAATATATACGTTTTCATTTCCCACATATTTATGAATATCCCTAATAATAATTTTAAATTGTTTCTTTTAGTCGTATCTATAACTTTTGTATTTAACAATTTTCTCTAAAACAAATACACGAGATATATTACTTTGACACACTATTTCGGCAACCTTTCACCAATATGGAAAAAAGTCCAACAGAAGAAGCTCTTCTTGGCAAAAAGACAAAAATCGGAAAAAAACGTCTCCAAACCAGAATAAAACCGCCAAGAAAAAGATTTTGAAGCTTTTTCCAAAAAAACGTCCCATTATTTTCGAAAATTAAGGAGGGAGGAGCTAAATACTACTAAATAGCCGGCGAAGCGCACAGTTAAGAGAAGATAACACCTCGCTAACTTCGGGCTACATATCGTAGAAGTGCTCTTAATTATTTCCGCAATTATATAAGCTAGTTCAAACGAAACATTAATCTGCCTTTTGTTGAAACAATTGTTTTAAAAAACGTTCTCCCGAAATCAGAACATTTATGTAAGGCACCTTTTTGTATCCGTAGAATTTAAAAACGCCATGAAAAAAACAATAACTGGTTTTAAAAATTTTTTTTGATACAATTACAATTTCAATTTTTGATCCATGTTGGAAAATAATATATTATGCAACAAGTGCCGTAAACCGCATTTGACACATAGCGAAGCGCAGCGGAGCGAGTTTTTATTAAACGAGTGAGTTAAAAAGTTTACCGAACGTGTTGCATACTATACTTTTTCTACGACCTTTAGTTTTTGGGTACATCTTTGCAAAACAACACGAATACATTCACTGACATGACCGTCAGAATTGACAAACGTCAAAATTCAAAGCATGGGAAATATTTCCGAAAACATTCGAATGCTCCCAAATCCGTGCGGTAAAATCCCGGAAATGTCCGAAGTGGCTCGAAACCATGGGACATGAAACTGGCGTGGAAAAGCGCCGCTTCCCGCACGCTAGATCGATGGGTAATTAGGTATTTTACAGACGGTACTCGAAAATAGTATATTATGCAACAAGTGTGGTAAATGGCATTTGACTCACGAGTTTATTTGACACGAGCGGAGCGAGTTTTTAATAAACGAGTGAGTTAAAAAGTTTACCGAACGTGTTGTATACTATACTTTTTCTACAAGCGTTAGTTTTGGGTCAATTTTCGCAAAACAACACGAATACATTCACTGACATGACCGTCAGAATTGACAAACGTTCAAAATTCAAAGCGTGGGAAATATCTCCGAAAACATCCGATTGCTTCCAAATCCGTGCGGTAAAATCCCGGAAATGTCCTAAGTGGCTCGGATTCATGAGAAATGAAACTGACGTGGTAAAGTGACGTTTCCCGCACGCTAGATCGGTGGGTAATTAGGTATTTAAAGACGGGAGTAGAAAAAAGATATTTTCTTAATTGGAGGTTGAAGTTTACAGGAGAAAAATAGATTTGACATATAGTTAATGAACTAATAATTAATATTCCATTCCATAATATTGCCATACCTAAGCATTACAGGCCTCCGGCACTGTTAACTATGTCTTTGGTTTAGTTTTAAATTGTTTAAATTTACGCTAAATAAGAAAACAGGATAACATAACATATTTACCTGAATGTCAATAAATAAGGGGGCGATTTTTGGGTCCATTTTAAAAAGAAAACTTCGTATGAACATATGTCCTAAACGTCTTTGAGATACAGAGTGGTAAAGTTTTGAAAAATAAAATGTATTTTTTTAATATTTGTAATACCACCACCAGATATTTTAATGAAATCTGCCACACATTATTTATTGTACCACAATTTTTTTTGAATACGGAAGTGGCGGGCGTACAATCTCCGATCATTTCAAAAGAAATTTAATTTCTTGATTTTTCTCAATTCCATGTATGGTATTCGCTTGGCATGTTTATAACAATATCGTTAATATGACATCATGGAGAATTATTAACATTATTGTTTCTTGCATAAGTAATTGTCTATCTATTTTATTAATATACTTCAAAAAAATAGAAGTACGAATACGAAGAACGTAAAGTCTGAGGTATTTTTTAAATCTTTATAATTATTTCTCATCATTGCAGTAGGCTATGTCTGTAAGAATTATTAATTCTGTTGTCAGAGGGGTTGTATGATAGTTTTTTGATAGTTCAGTTCTTCTCGTCTTATCAATTTGGTGTTTAAAATATTCGGGCAATGTTATTTTAAAAAAGAATGCTCCAGTTTACTAATGTTTCGTAACCCTAAGTCCCGTAAGTCATACCAGATAGGCAAACATTTTCAAATGCACATGGAAGGTTAACTGAAACAGGGAAAATAATAATTTGAAATGGGTCGAAAGTAGTTTTAAATTCTATTCAGGAAAATTCTACACTTACTAGAAAAATTAGAAATAATTTGAATATCTCCCACGTTTTGGGTTGGAAAATTTTGCACATTTAGCGCTAATTCTTAAGGATTTTCCCTTGCGTGTTAATTGTTGTTTTTGGACGAAATTGTGCATTATTATGCAGAAATTTCCATAATAACCATACTTGGGCCGATGAAGACCCCCATGCAGTTTTAATATTTAAATATTAAGAACAGTTTTCGGTAATGTTTGGGATGGAATTGTTGGAAATCACTGAATTGGACTCCTTTTCCTGCCAGGAAGGCTAAATGGCTTTAATTATCACCGGTTTTTAGAAGAGGCAATTTGTATTCATTTATGAGCAGATTTAATCTCTTTTCTTTTTTGCTGTCATATTAACGATATTGTTATGCTTATACTGAGAAGAGGTTTTTATTTTTGAAGCAAAAACCGTACATCGGATTGATAAAAAATTAAGAAAATAAATTCCTTTGAAAATTATTGAATATTGTAAGAATAATTTTTATTTTAAGAGAAATCAGTGGCGTACCATCAATGTCTGCCAACAATAGACAGCGTGTATTTTTAAAAAATTTAAAAATTGTGGTACACTAAATAATGCTCCTTTATACAGAGTACATGTGTGCCAGATTTCATTAAAATATCTAAAGTGGTATTACAGATATTAAAAAATATATATGTTTTTGAAAACTTTACCAATTTCATCTTAAAAGTTAAGGCGTTTAGGACATATGTTCATATAAAGTTTTCTTTTTAAAATGGACACAAAAATCGCCCCCTAATTATTGGAATTCAATTAAAAAACACCCTGTATATATCTCTCAATTAATAACCTTAATAAGCACCAGTAAATGTTTTAACGTGGCGTCTTTTCGCGTTCGAAATAATTAGACGATTGGAAACAATCCAGATTTCAAATGGCACCGCTCTAAATTTGGATCGATTGCGACAACTAAAATTGCAAAACTTTTAAAAATAAATTACGGTAGTTTAAATGGTAATAAACGGCATAAATCGTCTAACGTTTCGTCAATATGTCAGCCCCGTCTTCTCTATCAATTCTTCGAAACTTATTTTGCTAGACGCAATATGACAGCTGGAACGTTATTGTTTAATAATTAGTTTCGACTGCAGACGTTTCTAATTAGCGGTGTCTTCTTAGTTCCGATGATGGTCCGTTTCCATTGTCTTGTCGCTTTTATCCATTCGGTCGATTTGCATTCTGTCAAGCGGAGAAAGTCTCTTGGTAACGATAATCTGATTACTCAGCCATTGTTGAAATTACACGATCATAAGGATGCAACTGTCTATGTTCGTCATTTTAATTAAAGTTTCAGAAATGTTGCCGGACGGGCGACTTTACAACTGCCCTATCTGCGTTGACAGAAACTACGCAATCGGGCGTCGAAAACTATTTAGGCTTTGTTTAAAATAGCGTTATTAGATTATTTTTAGAAGGCGACCGGTGCGCACAAATGGCTTTGTGAATCATAAAGTATTTTCATTTTGCACAAGGTTTACGACATCTTACACCTGTTGAAAATAAGTATAGAGGGCGATCTCTTTAAATAAAAGACAAAGAAATAGATCAGTGGAAGTTGTGAAGAAATCAAATCTTGTTGGTGTAGGTTGTCGGAAAGGGATAGATGGGATAGAATAGGAAAGTTACAATTTTGTGTCCAGAAACACAGACATTCCACCACTTGCCTAAAATTACATCTGAGAATTAACCTTAAATCATCAGCCTACCTAAGTTCACTCAAATCAAAGCGATTAACTGTTAAATAACTGAAAAAAAAAACAATGGATTCCTTTGTGGAAGTGATGGTTCAAAACTTCCTTTGGTGAATTATCTGATGTTAAGACCTGAACTGTGACTCAAAGGTATCATAATAGATTTTTTATATCGTCGGATGGACAATTTTGATGGTGAGTTCGTCGATTCGAGTGGACTGTCAATTTGGCACTTAAATACGCAGGGACTCTCCACTTCGTTATATTATATAAAGTGAGAAAAAATTTGACACTTATATTTTTCTGAACATTGGCTTGAGTGTACTGGTAAACATGCTGGAGTTAGTTAAGACCAAACCTCTTTGTATAAATTAATTATACGTAGAATATGATGCTCAATTCGGAGACTGCTTTAGTGACGGTTTACAGATCGTCGACATAGGGCAATCCTGCTATTTTTAGAAAAAGCCTTTTGATTTGACTGATTTCCTCTACTCTAGCTATAAGAATTCAATTTTTAGGAGGGATTTTAACATTGATTTCAGGCATAATTCTAAGAAAATATGCGATTTACATTTAACTTACATTTTAGAGAGGTATGGGATTAAACCCATAACCCATATTCCTTCAATTTCTGAATCGCGTCTTGATAACCTCCTTACAAATAGAGATATAGATTTATTTTCATCGGGAGTTCACGACACTAATATCTCAGATATTTGTTCATTATATTTTCAATTCAAGTCAAATATTACTAGAAAACATAATACTAAATCTGTGAGAATTATAAATAAAGCAGGGCTGAAGCGCATTACTGAGAAAATTGGAGCAACAAATTGGGAATACTTTTTAAAGAAACTTCAACATGGTGCTGTAATACTTTTTATACAACTTCTGGAATCCTCCTGCGTCGGTTTTTGTTGAGTCAAACTAGCTAACGTTTCATCAATCATCCTGTTGGCTTCTTCAGAGCTTGACTGAAACTGGCTTGCATTTTATTCTGTACCTGCTTTTATATTGTTTAAGGGGGTGGAGCTGAATGGAAGAAGACAAGACAAAGACAAACCGGACATGAAATTTTATTCGATAAAACAAAAATCCTTGCATGTAATCAATTCTTCCACCAACGAAAAATCCTAGAATCTATAGAAATATAAGCAACCAAACATTCTCAACCGCGACTCAGGTGTTTACCTGTCACCAATATGTTTATGCCCCTCATTTAGCTCCGCCATACTTAAACAATATAAAAGCAGGTACAGACTAAAATGCGAGCTACTTTCAGTCAAGCTCTGAAAGAGCCAACAGGATGATTGGCGAAACTTTGGGTAGTTCGACTTAACAAAAACCGACACAGGAGGAATCCAGAAGTTTTATAAAAAGTAAATTTGAAATATTTCCACGATGAGTAATTAAGTAGCGATGAAATTTCGACGTTCTTACGGATGTTATCACAAACTATTCAACTGTGCTTTGTATTGAAGAATATTTCTAGCAACAAAACTGTAGTCCCGTGGTACAACGACTCTTTAAAATAAATTAAAAGAAAAATAATTCGAGCAAAACAAAAATATAGAACAAGCAAATGCGACATAGACTGTACTAACTATAAAATTGAACGCAAAAACTACAGAAACATAATAACTGAAACTAAAAAAGTTTAGTACGATCAATTAATACAATTAATATCAAATCTAAATAGTACAAGCAATATCAAGAAAAAATACAAACAGATGCATACAATATCTTGTGATGAGTATAACGAATATTTTGTTCAAATTGCGAAAAAAAAATCAATTCAATTGCAATCAAAATTCCATGGATTATCGAGAGCGTAGTAGAGGGAATCGATCAAGGAGTTAAAACCAATGTAACTATGTGTGATCTTTATTACAAAAACTTGAGTTTTACTGAGTTCGTAAGAAAGAGCTCTCTTTGTTCAGGTCATATCTGACTGATAGAAGGCAGTACGTGCACTACAATGTGAAAGAGTCATTACTTTTGTCAATCAACCATGCTCTGTTCATTCTGTACACCGTGTGCCAAATAACAACAACCCACTATACGATCTGGAAACCGATAGGAGATACGAAAAAAAGTTTCTTGGACTCTCCTGAAGATTTTAAATATTATAATTTTGTTGATACACGGTATCCCAACAGTACTCCATCAACTTCGTTATTTTAAATGGCACACCCTGTGTATTTCATATATTTCGTAATAATAATCCTTGGTTAAAATGAAGGTCACTTTCTTAAGAAACTCCTATTCAAATTTTACATAGTTTAGGCAGAAATTGAAGTTGTGTTTTTTTTTATAGCCCCATATAAAATTGTGTTGTGACGCTACTGATCGTATTGCAACGAAAACCACAACCTAAGGATATGATGCACTACTCAATCAGTTTGACAGATGCGCCTCAGCTTATACAGTTTTAGCGAATTCAATAAACCAAATCTCAAGATTTTCAAATGGTACACACTATATTTTAATTCAGATTTGAATTCTAAAAAAAAGGTAAGTTTGTAATTTATCTTATATTTAAATTTTACTTACTTTTTGACATTTTCAAGGTTTAAGATAACACTCGTATAAATTTTTGTTGAATTTTTAAATATATTAATATTCCTTTGTTGTTTTGATGCCACATAAAACGAGCATTTTAAGAAGAACATTTTTAACTAAACTTTATGGACCGAATTAACGAACTCTTTTTAGTTAACTTTTTGTTTTATAGATTTATTTAATCAAATTTGTTATCATGAATAGTTCGCCTATAAACTTTAATAATTTATTTTTGTTATTAGGTATTTTTATTCAAGCTAGATGAACTATTAAATGTTTCTTTGAATATGAATTCTGAAATTATATTAAATCTGTTAAAGTGTGTAGTATAAACGTGTGTAATATAAACGTATTAATGGACACCCTGTATTGTTAGCAATAGGTTTTATTCGTATATCTGGAGTATTATATCTTTAAAAGAAGTGGTATCATGTCTCTGATATTTAACAAATACCTAATATTGCCAACAAGTGACGCAATGTGGGCAGCTTTAAATTCAATAATAATTTATACGGGTGCTATCTTAAACCTCGAATATCTCAAAAAGAAAGTAAAATTTAAATAGAAGATAAATTACAAACTTGCCTTATTTTTTGTCCTAGAAATGATATCTATATAGCAATTTTTTAAAAAAGTTACCTTTATTAACCAAGGATTTCAAAAATGTCGAAATATACAAGGTGTTCTATTTAAAATAACAAAGTGGATGTGGGGGTGACACTTTTGGGGCACCCGGTATCAACAAAATTATAATATTTTAAATCTCCAGGAGATTTCAAAAAACTTTTGGACAAAACTTTTTTCGTATCTTCTATGGGTTTCCAGATAATATCGCAGGTGGTTTTATTTGGCACACGGTGTACATACATGACTTTTTTACTGCTGTCCCAAATGGACATTCTGTCCTTTTAGCAGATGATACATCTATAATCTCGCGAGATACTGATAGGCATGCGCTCCGCGGCCATAATAACTTGGCTTGGACTGGTGAACGGTGTTCAGATGAAATGAAACCAAGACACAAAACATTATTTTTACATCCAACAAATGAGATGAAGTAAGAGCCGGTAAAGTTTTTGGTGCAATGTTGGATGGATCTGAATCTTTATAACCTATTTACATCTAAGAAATTTTTAGAAAATGTTCCAATTTAAAATTGATTTTACAATGTTTTGAATTTTGGAATTTTCTGTTAGAATAAGTTTGCACCTATATATTTCTGTATGTTTTCTTTTTAAGCTTGTTGTACGACTCTCCATGGACTAGGTATATGCTATCTTCTAAATAATATTACCATTTTTCGAATGCCCGGTTTGCATAAAATTAAATTTTGTATCAAATTTTTGCATATTATCATGTTTTTAAAGGTTTGTAAAGCATTTTAGTAGATAACCTCACTTGACGCAGTCTAGATTTTTATTTTTCTATATGCCAAGAAATTTTTGATTCTTTTTTAGATAAGATGACAGAAACGCGTAGAGGACTTATTAAAGTGTGGCCTAATGAACGTCAGGCTGCAATACAATTGGTTGAAACTTGGATGATTACGATGCTAGATGTAGCAACTCTAAAAGTGTGAAAAATTTATGTAGTAAGTTTTCGGATAAATGGTCAAACGGAAGCCGCACTATGAACGATTTCGAAACTCGAAATAACGATTCCCTCATGACAGCTGTTGCGGGACCATCGAAACTTGGGCGACCTTTCAAAAATTTCACTAACGTAAGCAAACAATCGAAACTTTTCAAAGTAAGTCCTCTCGCCAAGTAAAATACAACGGAAGAATTAATCCATGCTACACATGGAAATTTGTATATGTCTGGTAAGGGAAATGCTGCTGCAGATCTGCAGAATTTATCTTCTTTACCAGCTGACCACTAAAATGAAAAAAAAGCTAAAGATTTCTGACGTTTCTGCCGAAGTAACGTTACAAGGTCTCGTCGATCATACCGTCCGAAGAATCATTGAAGTTCAGAAAGGTGTAATGGAATACCTAAAATTGACATCTCCATCAAAAAATAGCAAAATAACGTATAGTAAAGTTGTGACAGGACATATACCCGCCTTTTGAAATTCGACTGTCATCACCACTGGAATAACGTTTCGTATTTGTTCATTGACCTTTTCTATTTCCTGTTTGATAAGAGGTATATTTTTTTACTAAACAGGAGTTTCATTGGTCAAAAAAAATTTATTGACAATGAATGAAGATTCTGCCATACTAGACCATCCCCAACATTCATTTGCAACGGAACCAGACAAACCTCATATACATCGGTCTTTGTTTCATTATTTTCCATGAATTTCTGTCTACCGCGTGTTTCAAATTCGACTTTCACATTAGGATCTCGGCAGCGGTAAGAGATACAGGGTAACTTAAATTAGAGCAAAGTTGCGCATCGGTGAGATCAACTTCCGGGTTTCGTTTTTATTTTTTTATGACTTTATTTATTTTAAAACTTATGACTAGGTCAAAATCATCATCAATGTTGTTTGTTATTGTGGCCGTCATATTGGATTTTTGCAATGTTATTATTACCTTTTGTTGCATTTGCTCGATACATTAAACATGGTGTGGATATAATAAAAGCCGCTGCGTTGCCAATCGAAATACTTTCGAATGGAATCTCGAAATAAAGAAGAATTATTTTGACACGTGAAAAGCCATACGTGATTTCTTTAAATCAAAGCAAATACGCCGCTCTTCGGTTCTTTAAGTGAAGAAGTCTTTCCACATTTCGTTACTACATATTCGATACTGAGTGAGTACCTACGTGTGTAATATTAATATCCTGAAATTATGTTTAATTTTTTTGTATTGTATATTTGGTAAGGTACCTCTTTTAATTGACGCCTTATATCCCTGCGATGTGTGAATCATTAATATTTAAATATTTTTACGTTTGCATGTTCTATTGATAGTTTAATTAATTTCATTTAGTCATTTTACAATTTATTTCGATACTTTTAAATTATTTTAATTTCGCGGTACGTTTTGAGGCCTATACGTAAGTGCATAGTGCAAGTAGTGGTTTCCGTTTTTTGGATTCAATCTTGATCGATCTATCGGTACTCGGTAGGGCGTTGCAGAAAACCCAACCCGTTTTAATTCGTCACTCGTGATTTTCTCTCTTCACTGTTGCGGTCGTTTCTATAGACTTTATTTTGAGTGGCTATAATTAACAATTATCTGTTAGTGACAATTTAGAGTGTTCCAATCGCCTCAGCCGGCCGGCTCCCCGCATAATCCGGGACTATAAATGCGATCAAATACATACTAAGGCAAGGCTTTAATTCGTCGCTTTCCTATAAAAAATATACAGTTCACTTTGTCGACAATCTGGTTATTATTAGTTCGTCATTTAACAAACATATACACAAAATTATTACAATATTTTTGTTACATTAGAGTACTCAGTGCAAAAAAAACATTTGTAATCAATATTTCGTAACATGTATGATAATAACAAATAGTAATACTTAATACAAACATTCATATAATTTGTTCTTAGAAGTTTGATTAATGAACTCGAATTAGGTTTGTTATAATTGTAGCGTCGGTTTAATAAAGGCAAAGCGCACTTTGATGCTTGATTTAAAACCGTTTCAACATCAAGAAAAAATCCGATTAGTACAATTTAACCAGGAAAATTGCATTTCAATGTATCCTGAATAAGCATTAAATCTAGGACAATTGCAGAGAAGTAAGTTATAGTAAATCCAAAAATTAATTTATCCAGCATATTAAATATTTTTCAGCACTTCATACAAACCTCCAAATTTCTCGCCCTGGTAGTTTCGGGTTGGAAATTCAAAGCCAAACGTGCGTCCCATTAAAACAATAACATAAAAACCTATGTTGGCGGTTATCCATATGCTTCCATGTAATGCGCAAAACAAATCTATATATGTTTTTGCATTTTTGGATTCGGGAGTTCATTCTACGTAGCATAGGATGATTTTTCTCTTTTTTTAGTTTTTTCGAACTTTTATTTAATTTTTGAAAACTGTGTCTAAGAGGCTGTTACCATCATAAATAGTATTTACCGGGTCACCTGATGAAACTTTTCTTTACTTGTCTAATGACAAATAGAATTTAAAGTAATAGACTATTAATTTTTTAGGATAACCTAGTTTTTTTAAATAGCACGCTAGTGGATACAAAAACTTTTTAAAACCGGTATTTTTTTTTTAAACATCTTAACACCAAAATTTTCAAAATCCGTTAAAAAATAAGCTCACGGGAAGGAACAAACCAGATAAGTAACTACATTTTTATAAAAACAAAATATTACTTGGGTGACTTTGCTTCTATTCATCTTCAAGTCGGCATGATTGAAAATTCGGATAGTTTGTATATTTTTATCTGATTATCGACCTTGTTGTGTTATCGATTTGGATTATCATGGAAAACAATAATCAGTTTATAAATGGATAAAAAGTTTTTTTTTACAAAACTTCTGGATTCCTCCTGCGTCGGTTTTTGCTTAGTCGAAATTGCTGACGTTTCGCCAATCATCCTGTTGGCTTCTTCAGAGCTTGACTGAAACTGTTTGACTAAACCAGGATGATTGGCGAAACGTCATCAATTTCGACTATGCAAAAACCGACGCAGGAGGAATCCAGAAGTTTTGTAAAATGCATTACAGTAGCCTGGGGAAGTTTCTTTGCAAAACGGATAAAAAGTTGAGATATTTCTGATATACGGGGAATACAGAAAAAACTATCAACAGGCCCGTGGATTATATGCGGCCCGAGTTATGTAGTTAGAAATTAAACGTAACTCCCGTTATCCGGCACGTCGCCTTCTTGCGCATTCTTCCTTTAGAACGCTGAAATTGAAAATGAGAAATAAATAATAATAAATGAAATAAGTGAAGAAATGGAAATCAATGTGGGATACGTCAACGTAAATTCAGCTGCGTCGCTAAGAGAAATAGTATTAGAATTAAAGAAAACACGGTTATCATTCTTTTAAGTATAACCTTGATCGACATCTTTATGAAGCTGATTATGTAAGAAGACTTTGATATTGTAATTGGTCATTATATAAACATGACGAGAATAATAACTTTTTTAACGTATTTTGAACAATTTTTAAAATTAAATAAAAAATTAAAAAACCAAAAAAAAAGTGAGAAAAACCATCCTATTCTACGTAGAAATGATCTCCCAAATAAAAAAAGTAAAAAATATAGGGCGCGCCATTTAAAATTCGAAAGTTCCACTCAAATCGGAAGTGCAACCATTGACTACATCTTGTCAAAAAAATGGCCGTTTAAAAGTTATAGAGTGTTCCCACTTTCTTGTGTCACCCGGTATATTTATAAATTGATAAAAGTTAAACAAACCGAGAGGATAATCAGGAGGATGGATGAATCTAAGTTTTGGTAAGTTTTGGTTAGTCCGTAATCCAAAAATTGTTTTCTTTAGAGTACTTTGTCTCTTTAAAGACAACCAAATAGGTTTCACAATTTACAACGAGATTCCAAGAGCCATTGTGAATTATATTTTGCCCAACCTTTAATTAAAAGAATATCGATAGAGCATCAACTCGAAAAAATTAACAGAAGAGTTGTTTCAAATGTGTGATGGAGATTTCTAGATTTCTACTTGTGAGGGGCACGAGCAAAGAAGAATTACGGCAAACTTAATAGGGATGTCCAATAAGTAAATCGGGCACAATTTTCATAAATACGAAATAATTTAACGAACATTTGTTATTTTAAAATAAATATTTGTTGGTCAATTTTGTTTGAGGAGAGCATGTGCTACGAAATATCACGACCTATCAAATATTTTAGAGAAAATTGTCATTATTCCGGAAAGCATTTACCATTTTAATCATGTGTCAGAATATTGGTATTATAGAGGCTTTTTCGTTTGACTTGTCGCCAATTTATATATAAGAAGATGATTCTTTAAGCACAGGTATTATTAGAAAGGAAACAATATCCAGAGTGTGCACAAACGACGGCCCCTAATCTCAGCTTCCTAAGTGGTCACGTACACATTCATCAACTTTTTCTTGGGCATTTTTTGTAGTAAATAGAAAATATAAAGGAGGGAACAAAAAATAGATAGATGTGGAACAACCTATTTTTTAAAATCCAAACCTACCTAACTATTACCTTTTATGAAGTAAAATCGCCAGTTCTTCTGGCCTGGTTTGCCAGTAACGCAAGTGAATTGTCATTGCACATGGAGACAAAACGAGAACTCAGAAAGAAGTTCATAATTTGTTTAACGCAAATATCCAGAAAGACCCATTACCCAGACCCAGACCTATTATCTTATCGATTCCCTTCTACCAGTACACTGTCCTGAAAATATTTAAATATTAATATCTCCTATATCTGGCTGATTTGGATCATTTATAAATTTTCTCTCGATTTTACTCGCTGTGCATTTTGTAATGGGTCTTTCTCGATAATTTGCGTTAAACAAAGCGAAACACTCCTACCATTCCAAGTGGTACTCATCTTAACGAAATTTGTCCAAGTTGAACGGTATTGAGAAAGAGACATAAATTTAAACAACTTTTATGAATCATTTGCTTTATAAGCAACTTCTTGCCGTGGTGATATTTATATCAATATTGCAGTCAGTAAAGCATGAAATGCCAACAAATCGTACACCTTGCGTGAAATGCCGCCGTGTAAAATTTATAATTACGTTTTAATTATAGCGTTAATGCGATTTCTACGACAAAAACATTTATTTGTGGCGCCCGCGGAAACTGCAGAATAAATAAAGTCCTGCACTTTTAGGAAACGGAAATTTCACTTGTCCGAATCGGAAAGAGCGTATGACGGATTCGTGAAAAATAACTAATTTGCTGAATTTTGCAACAGAAATAATTAATGTTAATTGAAATCAAGGGGAAACCTCCGAAGAAATTAAAAGGAAAAAAAGTTGTGTTTAATAACGATAAACAATTATTATGAAAGTGAATGAAATAGGGTGAGAACTTGAGAAAGCGAGAGTATGCATATTGTATAGGGAACTTCTCAAGAGATGAATAATTTAAATAACTGTAGAAGGAAAGGCAAGAGTGCAGCACCCAGACGTATCTGCTGATTTCGATACTTATCCTTACAAAAAAAAAACAGAAGACGTATCACAAAAATCCCATATGGTTTAAATTAAAATTTCATATTCGTTAAGGATCCACACTAACAGCTAATAGTGCCGGTACATTTCTACCATTTTTGAAAGTAACCAGGTTTTTGGTTTAATTGAAAAACAATTTATTGTCGAATTTTGAAGGGAATAGGGCACGTCATTATATAATTTAGCTGCGCTGTAAATATACCTAAAATTTATTTTTTCTGAATGGTTTTCAGGGTATTATGTTTTTATTAATAAATAAAATCAATAAAAACGTTTTTATTTTCCACTCGGCGTAGGGCAGATGGGCTGTTACAACAAGACAAGTTTTACAAAAAATATCATAAATAAATAAGTAAATGAGCCAACAATAACAATAGATAAACAATAACAATATACTGTAAAAATGTAGTTGAAGTAGACAAAAACAAAAATTAAAATAATAGAACAATAATTAAGGCAACAAAATTGACAGGGCTACATTTAAGAAAAGTACAAAAATATAACTTTCTATATAATCTAAAGTTTCTTTCTAAAATTGTATTTAAAAGACTCTTTATATGAATTTTCCAGCAGGCTTATATCGGGGTATCGGTTTAGTAACTTTAAAGTAATTTTGGTCTATCGGCGACCGTAATTCTTTCAGCTTTTCATTTACATGGTCTTTGGGTTTTAGACTGAATATCCAAAAAGGGGCTAAATACAAAACTGCAATAGTATGTGTGACATAAGACCAACAATGATTTTTTTAATTTTTTTAATTTTCTGTTAAGATAATGTTTGTTTATGTACAAATTCCTTTAGTTACAATAACTTCTTGGATAATTTTAGAAACATGAGTCCTGAACCTTAATTTATTATCAAAAATACCATCTCAGTTTTATGCATTCGGAAACAACCCAGCCCAATCTTTAAAATGTCCTAAGTAAATAATGGCCGACTTATTTGGATTTATCATGAACCTGTGATTATGCGAGTATATTTTCTATTCTAAACTGTTATATAACTCCTTTAAAACTTCAGCAGCCTCATTGTGTGTCATCAGCGTACTGATGTATGATGCACTGCTCAATGTAATCAATCATATCCGAAGTGAAGATAACAAAGAACAAGGGTCCCAAAAAGACCCCTGAGGTACACCTCTGTCCAACACTAATACCTCCGACCTACTATTATCAATCTGTACTACCTGTGACTTTTTACCTTAAAGTATAGTACAGAAAGGAGAGTGACTAAGAGTGTCAAAAGCCAGTAATACTAGAGCTGTCGAACCTCCGTTATCGACAGCCAGCAGAACATCATCCAGAACTTTTAACAGCGTTGTTGCGGTGCTGGACCCCTTACGAAACCCAGAGTAATATTTTGGCAAAAGGGCATTTATATAAAAATAATGAATTATGATTGATTATGATGAATGATTTTTGTCAGACTTGACTAGGGTAATCATCATCAACATCTCGTAGACATATCTCGATATCTGTGAAGGTACATGGAGATACTAAGAGATACCAGATTTACTCATTGATTTTTAATAATGCCAGACCAAAATAATGGCGAGAATAATCCCTAAAATTACCTCTTTCAAAATAGATTCTACCACTAAATCGTACGATCTTAATAAATATATCTCTGGAAGTAGGAATTTTTCCGAACGATTTAATAAAATCAAAAATTTCACCACAGAAACTGCTACAATTCAGCTTGTACAGTTTATCTTTGATAGGCTCGATAAATCTGAGATTGAAGTGGGAATCTTTTTAGATTTATCAAAAGCCTTTGACTTCCTAAAGCTTGAGTTTTTAAACAAAAACTATATACGATGGGTGTCAGAGGTACCAACAATGACTGCGTTCTTCATACACTAAATATAGTGAATTTAAAGTAAACTTTGGCAATTTAGTGTGGAGTTATTTAGTCCTCAAATTTTTGTATTTAGGCTGCAAAATAGATAAGAAACACTTTACAGCACCTACTTTTTAAAGACCTTACCGTATATTTACTACTACTTTACTAGTAGATTTTTAAATATTAAGCAATAAGTAGCATCGCGGGTAAAAGTTACTGTGTGTGAAAAAGAGAGGCACAAACTTCGCCAAAGATTCGTGATTTGATATGTCATTATGCGATGACAGTTTTAAGCTGATTTTAAAGTATCACGACAATTTTAAAAACATAAATATAAAAGCGAGGCATTTTGATAAGATGTGTAAGAAATTTGTTTACGCTTTCCAAAAGTAACTAGAAAGCCAGAAGCCAGAAAACTAACCAATTTTTAACTTAATATCCTCAATAACAGCAACATGTCCGGTGTTTTGTTGAGCTAATGAGCGTAGGGAAATGCGTAACTTTATTTAGGTGCAAAATTCTAGATTTAGAACATTAATAGACAAAGCCATTGAAAGAAATTCCACAAATAGTATTTTCGGTAGGGCACCTACCTCATCGATCTGGATAAAACAGTTGAAAAAATATATTTTTAATAAAGTTTAAGTTAATAGTTAAATAGTACTATGAAAGAATATGGGAAGAATGTCTTCATTTTCTGCAGAAATAAATATATGTTTTTGTAAACAAGAGAAATTGTATCCTAGCAACAGGACAACACTTACCCTTAGTCTTTTTGGGTGCCCTCAGGCTAGCCCACACGTAGGCTTTGGTTTTGATTTTGTCGGTTTGCGTGAAAAAGTCGATCTCGCCACCGAAATGACGACCCTTGTTTCGCCCTTTGAATCCCATTTCTGCGCCGCGATTGTTATTGACGTCGACCACGCTGGCACCAAAAAAGGACTGCAGTTTGTGCAGGGGGCCCATAAGGACAGTCTCACGTTCGGAAGAGAAAAAAAAAGAACTAACGGTAACAATATCGCGACGCTTAAAACACAGAACGGCTCATCACCGACTGATTGTCCCGATGAATCAAGCCCGGTCGTACAGTAAAGAAAGTCGAAGCGTTTTGGAGAAGGTACAACGTAGTAATATGCGAGAGCGGCTTCGATCAAACGATTTACTTTCTATATAGACAACGCGCCAATGTTCGCATAGGAAGTGCTTCCCGCGTGACATATTATGGTGTAATTTATCTATTTATTTGTTTATTGAATTTGGGATACAAACTTACGAAAGCGCTGAAAGGCCACTAGAAATAATCATTTAATTAAGCAAATTTTTGAGGAATATGTCAAAATTTTTAAAAAATATGTCAGAATTTCTGAAAAACATATCAGTGTCTCGTTGGTTACATCGCGAACTCGTAAACAATGGGTAATCTTTAAACTGGAATGACTAAAAACCCAAATATTATGAAAAAACAATATTTGTTTTGAGTTTTTTTCATTACTATGACCAAAATTTTTATTGTTAAATATCAGTTTTTGTTGATCCCCGTATTTTTTAAGTATTCATGAAAAAAAAAATTAATTCAAAAAAGTTCAAAATTTAAAGTTTTTATTAACACACATTAACAAACTTTCTAATATTAATGAAATAAAATTAAAACATTAAACATTAAAACATTTTGACTTATTTCTCATAAATTCTAACACGTTTCTCAAAAATTTCAGCTCGATCTCAGAAATTCTGAGCTATGCTATGATTTGTGACTTATTGTTAAAAAAATTACCTAAGTTAATCTACATTTTATTTTTGGTGGCCTTTCTGTGCTTTTGTAATTTCCATAGGTACATTTCAAGATATTCTTCGAGTGCTTAAGATAAATTTCAAGGAAAACACTTTATTATAGAATTCAGTCTAGCCGACTTAGGTAGTTTGATTTCTATTTCTTCAGAAAACTTGAAAAAAACGAAGTTTTTTTGATATGTTTGAAAATAGTCACATTTGTCATTTGCAATTCAGGCGGTAGGCAGGATTGTGAGAGACGTAGTGGAGGACTTTGTGTGGGTGGCATCTAGCTGAATTGACTTTGTGTGACCTGAGCACGGCCTTCCACTGTATCTTTCATGAAATATGCGTCGTCTTACTTAAAATTTTTAAAAAGTGTGTCTCTTATCATAGTGAGGTTTGAGCCCTCAAAGAAGTAGAATTTGGGGTCCCTCAGAGTTCAGTCTTAGTTTCTTCGTTATTTGTCATCTACATTAATGATCTCCCCGTTCAAGTGTGTACTGCATTGCGATGATAGAACTTCTGGGAAAAATAAAAATGAGTTAAAAGAAAATACCGAGTACCTAGAAAAACCGGCAAATACGTGGTTTGAAAATAACGGCCGAAAGCAGAAACTTGATAAAACCCAACACCTAACTATCTCAAGCAATCGATCAGCAACTGATGGTAGTTTTGTTAGCTCACATGATGTTGTAATTGATAACAAGTTAAATTAATCAGAGCCCATAAAAAAAGGCAAACTTAGTTCAGATCTTTTTGTCTTGCGAGAGCTCGAGAAATTGATTGATTCTGTTTTTTACGGAGCAGAGCTAAATAAGGGGCATAAACACCGTCTTCGAAGACTGATTCCCATATTGGTGACATATAACAAATGTTCGGTTTCGTGATTGTGTTTGGCAACAGCTGATGAGTTTATTTGTCTGGGTCGTGAGGCTCTTTCTTTGAGCCTAGCTGATATTTTTCGTCCGGTCTCTCCAATGGATTCTTTGCCGCATATGCATGGAATGCTGTAAACTCCAGGCATCTCAAATGGAATTTTGTCTTTGACGGACCGAAGATGTTGAGAGATTTTTGGACAAGTGGTAAATCTGGTTTTGACATTATAATTCTTTAGAACTTTTGAATTGTGGTCAGTGATGTTTTGAATGTAAGAAAGGACCACAGAAGCAACTGTAGGATTGCTTTAGGCCTCATTGCTATTAGAAGGTTGTGGTGAAATGTATTTTGTGATGGAACGCTTAAATCTTTAATGTCGAAATTATTAGAGAGAGGAGCAGAGGTAAAGAGTTTTAATTCTGGTTCAGTGAGTCGGGGTGAGATAGTTTTACGGCTCTGCAAACAAGAGAGTTGATAATCGATTATTTTTGGACCGGATGGTGATGTGACCATGCATTAAGGTATCGGTCTGTGTGCGTAAGTTTTCTGTAAATGCAATGACCCAATGTTAGGTCTGATTTTGTATTGATAAGAATATGAAAGAATTGAAGTTTATTATTAGTTTCCAACTCAATGTTAAAACGGATGTTAGGGTGTATGGAGTTTAAGTGTCTAAGAAAATCAACTAGGGTTTCTTGACTATTTTAATTTTATTCGATAAAACTAAAATCCTTGCATGTAATCAATTCTTCTACCAACAAAAAATCCGAGAGTCTATAGAAATCTAAAAACAACCTAACAATCTTAACTGTGACTCAGTTCTTTATCTGTCATTAAAATGTGAAACGTCAGCAAGTTCGACTCAGCAAAAACCGACGCAGGAGGAATCCAGAAGTTTTGTAAAAAGTGTTACAGTAGCCTGTGGAAGTTTCTTTGAAAAATTATGTATTTAATTCTTACTAATTGCATTTATACTGTTGCCGAGCATATAGATCCAGGCTAAATCTAAACACTGACTTCGTCATGGATAAAATTTTATTAATAATTTCTATTCTTCTTTTACATCGTTTGTATTCTAATTTAGTTTTATGTTTTTTACTCCCTCTCCGTTTATCTAATTTATAGTGTAACTTTTTGTTTTAATTGCTACAATTACTTTATTGTAAAACGTAGTTAATAACATCTTTTTTCTCATTTCTTGTACTTTTGCAACTGTTTCCCACTCAGATATGTTAATTTGTTTTTGCAAAATTTACATCGAATCTTAAGCAAGTTAGCATAAATTTTTTTTCGAAATGAAAAATTGGAATAAAAATAAGGAAATTAGATGCTGTAAGATATTTATTGGATTCCCTGCATAAACAGAAACTATTTTCATTGCACGCACCACATTCAAAAAACAACTTTTGCATTAAACATTTTTGTTTGAAATAGGAGAATACATAAAAGAATACAGATATAATAGGATCTCACAATGGTGAGATACCCAGTATAGCTTCAGGTAATTTACAGCTTCAGAAGATTCGAATTTGAGCACAGTTTGAACAAGTACTCGTATTAGTAGTTCATATCTAAAGTTTGAAATACAATTCCTGGGTATAAAACATCAAACAATACGAAAACGTGTTACCACAAAAATCATAATACTGGGACCGAATGTCTATTGTACAAGTTTATTTGTTTTAACCAGAATGTCGTTTTGAAATGCGTTTTCAGCGTTCGCATAAGGTGGCGTTATCCCAGGTTTTCACTTTTCATTATTTCCGACGAGCAATAAATGGTATTAATCTGTCTAAAACGTTTCTTATTTCCCAACCCTAATTGTTTTAGTAGGTGTGTAAATGTGGCAGTTATTAATTTCTCATAGCCGTTTTTTCGTTATACCGAGTGGACTCGTGTAGATGGCCTATTAAAAGGATTTACTTTAATCTTCTGAATATTGGTATGAGTATAAAGTGTGTCCGAATAGTGTGTCAAAGTATTATATATCGTTCATTATTTGTTTTAGAGAAAAATGGTAAATACAAAAGTTATTGATGAGACTAAAAAAAACAATTTACTGTTTAATTGTCCTTTCCATTAATTTAGAAGCCCAAAAAGCCCAAAATATTATTGAGCTATAAAATAATGTTTTATTTGAATAATTTTTAATATTTTTTTATTTATTCAAAACCTGTCAATTTTGCATTAGTTTTCTCAATTAATTTGTTATTAGTTATTTAACTTGCAACTCAACCACGAATTTGTTTTTGGAATAAATTTTTATTATTAAATTATTATTATACAATAAACAATAAACCTGCAGATATGAACTAAAAGCCCCTCTTTCTGGGACAAATAGTTGGTTTTCTTCTTGATATCCAACCGGCAGATAACAGCCTGAAAACTTTCTGCCTCAAATAGTTGCCCATCCTCATTAGATTCCAGTCAAAATCAGCTTTTCCGACATATATTGTAACTAAAACCACATAAAAATTGCAGATACCATCAGCTTAAAATGTCAGTTTCTGTTCCTAATAGTTACCTTTTCTTTTCAAATTCGATCAAATAAAGTCAAAGTCGGTATGAACTTAAGACCCCTCTTTGTGGGACAAAGATTTGGTTTTCCTTTTACAAGCAACAGTATCCCGATAAAATTCAGCCCTGTAAAAGGACTCTTGAGAATTTGATGAATCGTTTTACTCGAACTGGATGGAAGTGTTGCATATGAAAAAAACGAAAGAGTCAAGACTGTAGTGAACAAGGAAAATGAATTTCAAGTATTACTCAGTGTCACAGAAAACCAACATGTACCACTTCAACAAGAACTCAATGAAAATGATTATCAAATTAGATCAACATTTTGTGAATGGGCACAAGAAAAAACTTTTGAGCAAGATGTTTTTTTTGAATATGTGTTATTTACAGATGAATCGACATTCCATAAAAAAGGTGTTACTAGGCCTAATTTACACTATTATTCTAGCAATAGACCCAATTTTTTGATAATACACAGTCAAGACAAATGACCTTTAAATATTTGGGATTCTTCATCTTTGAGCAAAGGTTGCAAAATATGCTAAGAAGTATTCTAATCGAAGTGGGGCATAGAATGTTGTTCATTCATGATGAGTTCCTGCACATCTTGCCTATAAAAACATAAACTACTTAAATAATTTACTTCTACACCCTTGGACGAGTGGTCCGATTAGATGACCACCTAGATCTCTTGATCTAACAAAGATAGACTATTGAAACAGAGGATAAAAGAAGTCCTTCAAAGTGTTAGTCATAAAATGCTAGAGCGAATACTGCCCAATCGTTTAAAGACCGTGCTAGAGCGCGTATCGAAGTCGCTGGGATATATTAACAGCAATAAATAAAGTGAAACTTAACTAAACAGTTCTTTTTTGTCATGCAGTTCCTAGTTTTTAATTAGATTAGATTTTAACAAGATAAATAATGAACGATTCTTATTTTAAAAGAAAAACACCATCTAAAAATTAATAACAACCTTTTTGAAAAGAAGTAGGACATAGCAACCAGATAAGTTGTTGAAAGTGTCCTCGATCTTGAAACATACGCGCTTCTGCTCCTTTTCCCATATTATTGCATACTCTTTGAAGTATACCTTCAATGTTTTTTTTTAACGCGGGAAGCTCTGATACGACCCTTCCGATTTTCTACAGTGTTAACTGGGTTGCGATAAATCAGACTTATATGTTGGGGATCTAGGCGGTCATGTTTGAGGTCCGTTGCGACTTACCCATCGGTTATTGAATGTGTGATTGAAATATGCTCTTACTGCAACACTAAAGTGAGCAGAAATGCAATCATGCATGAATCACATTCTGTTACTATTTAAATATGGTACTTCTTCTAGCAAGATTGGCAAATCCTCTTGTAAAAATCAGCGATAATTATAGCCGTTTAGCCTTTCGGGTAGGAAAAATAATGCAATTTCCAACAATTCCAGCCCAAACATTTACCGAAAACTATTCTTGATGTTTAAATTCTACAATTGCATGGGGGTTTTTATCGGTCCAAATATGGTTATTGTGGACATTTCTGATCTGACATCTGTAAATAGAATTTCTTGGTAAACAAGGGATAATGCACAATTTTATCCAAAAACCATTGACAAAAATTAACACGCAAGAGAAATCTTTGGGAAGTAATGCTTCAACTCGTTGAATACGATATGGGTACAATAGAAAATCGTGCAAAAGTTTTCAAACCAAGACGTGCAAGATATTCAGATTATTTCCAATTTTTCTAGCACCAAGTTCAGGATTTTCATCAAAATAATTTAAAACTGCTTCTTCAATTTTTGAAGTTCTTACTGTCCGATGGGCCCACTTTATACGATTATTTACCCTCAAAGTACCTGTTTCAGTCAACCCTCTATGTACATCTGAAAATGTTAGCCTATCTGGTATGACTATTAGGAAAGCACTCTTGATAGAATCGACTAGTTTCCGATGCACTGCCATCTGCCAAACCATACATAAAATGCATATCTGCCAACTCCTCAGTAAACTCCACCATTCTTTTTTAAAATAACTATGCTCGGATATTTCAAACACCAAATTAATATGACGTGAAGAAACTGGTGTCAACACTTGCCTTAACAACAGAATTAATAATTATTACAGATACAGCCCACTACAATGATAAGAAATAATTATATATATTTCAAACATACATTTCAGAATGTACGTACTTGTTTTTTTTTTAAGTATTTGAATAAAACAGATAGACAATTACTTCATTAAGAAATAATAATGATAGTAATTCTATGCATGCTGTCATATTAACGATATTGTTATGACCAGGCAGAGAAGAGATTTTTATTTTATTAACAATTTAATTAAATTAAAAAAATCAAGAAATTAAATTTCTTTAGAAGATTCGATTAATAGTTTTTATTTTAAAAGAAATCAGCGACTCTAGATATATAGTGCGTGTGTGCCAAGTTTCATTAAAATATCTAGAGTGGTATTAAAGATATTAAAAAAATGTTTTATTTTTGAAAACTTTACCATCCTGTATACCAAAAGTTAAGACGTTTAGGTCATATGCTTTCAAACATCGCCCCCTAAATTATTGATGTTAAATGAGAAAACGCCCAGTATATAGATGTAAGAACATTGTCATATTTTGTGTTTAATAAAGGCACGGAGGTACCGAAACAGCTGTCAAAAATCAACCGTGAAAATCTGAACATATTTTGTTTTAATTTAATTGTATATTTTACCTTCTTGGTTGAGAAAACACTGCGTCCAGTTGAAAATAAAAGTCGCTTCTATTTTCAATAAAAGCCTTATCCGTAAGGGCGGTTTAAAATTTTAATTTTGCTTTGGCCTCTTAGGAAAACCGAAGTCGAAAAGCGACAAAAATACGCTGCCGCATTCATTGTGGTCCTGTTCTAAAGTCGTCCACCGGTAACGGATATAAAAGAAGGCATAAAAATATTTGATTCATATGTTTTCCAAATGGACCGGCGTTACAACGCGTCATAACCGGAAACGGCACTTTAGGCACGGCTTTATAGGCAATTTCTAATTTTATTTACAAAGCAAACCGCATACGGATTTTTATTGCCAGCGTTACTTTAAAAAACCGCGTTTGTGGCCGTACGATATTTCCTCTCGAAAACAAAAACATATAATAAACGGAATGGTGCCAATGAAAATCAGTCTCGCTTGACATATTTTCAGGAGCGCCAAAGCCAAAAGGCGGTCCGGAATTATTAATGAAAGATTCGAGTACACGGTGTTCCAAAAAACGTACCGCTAATGAGTTTAATTATTTTTCAAACGGCTTAAGACTTACTTTGTTCTTAACTTTTTTATTTTCGAATACCCATTATCCTCTATGAGTTATTAAATATGTAAGCAGTATGTAACACTGGCCAAGGGACTATAAAATATATAGGTTGTTTCACAACAAATGCAAAAAACTCAAGATGCTGAATCCTCCTTTAAAATAAAGGGAAGTAGATCTGGCGGATAAATACTGTTTTTATATCTATCTTAAAAACGAAAGTAGATAAAAAGATTAAAATATTGCTATCACAGAAATACCAAATGAGTTGAGGGTTTGAATTGGACCATCCCTATTATTCTGCACTAAATTTTAGAAAACTTATGCAATAAAATATTTTTTTTAATTTTATATTTTGTTTTGATTGTAGCTTGCAATTTATTGATAGTATTTACAGTGCCCGAATAAAATAATAAATGCAAATCAATAAATCAAATAAATTATTGCTTAATTTCACATTGATTGATGAAAATCAAAATTTTGTTTTACCTTTGGGGTCTCTCTTATTCATCGGCTTATTATGGGAATTGCATTAAAATTTTATGTTATGTAGTTTACTCAAATAGATTAATTAGTGTCAGAAATGTTTTATTAGTAAATTATAAATAATTGATAAATGTTAGTACAAAGTACAACTGTTCGACAGCATCCAACTAAATTATTTTAACTGACAAATTAAATTAAAAAGTAATAAACATATGAATAAATACAAACAAACAAACAAACAAACCTAAGGCAAAACAAAAATACAATTTTTATTGTAATTTGTTCAAAATGCTCGCTTTCTGATACAATACATTCAATTATCGAAGGCATCATTGTGTCCCTAATATGCTGCCAATGCCTGGATTATTTTTATCTCATACATTTTTTTCATTCTATTTTTTATTTGGAAATGGTTAGTGCTTTGAAAAATTGCAGGTGATAAAAGATTCTAAATAAAACATAATATAATCTTTTAATATTATTTCATAAGTTTTCTTATATTTGGTTAAGAAGGATGATAGGGGTGATCCAATTCAATTCCCTTCACTCATTGTTACAATTTTCCATTTTAATATCTATTTTCGTTTTGAAAATAAAAACATTATTTTTGCGTCATATTTGTAGCACGATATTTCTCTAACGGTTTTAATAGACTTTTAAATTTACAAATATTCAATCGTTATTATAAGTGCAACAAAATAGTTATTAGAAAAACTCTACAACTAAACATCAGCTATTTTTGTATATATTTTTTTAATGATATAAATGATGATAATGATATAAATGAAGATTAAAAAGTTTTGCTCCCTATATTTAATACAGTCTGGATCTTGTAAATCTTGTAAACCAGTAAAAATGCTAACATAATGCTAATTATATGCTTGCTTATCATTACTTTATTTTTCGAGCTGAATTTCAATTAATTTCACAAACGATTGTTGGAAATATTTGATATAGTTCTTGACATATCGGCGGATGGGCGGAACTTGAAACAACTCCACAATAAAGACTGAATTTTACTTATTACTTAAAATTACTTTAATATAGATAATTATCGCTATAGTCAATGGGATTGCTTTATATGGGCATGGGATATACGTCTTGAAAGGAATCAAATATCTTTTTTCCAGTTTAAACTCAAAATTACGCAACTGGAAAAAGTTTTAATCCGAGTTGCAAAATATAAACATAAATATACAAAAATATCGCTTACCTTTAACGTTGTTCGACGGTTTCTTTTCTTTGGCTGAGAAAATGGGTTTCTTCGTTTTTACATCGACTGCGGACGCTGTTCCTTGTATGATATTGCCATTTTTCTTGTCTGTGAAAAAACAAAATACATACTAATTTATGAAACAATGGAAATTTGTACGGTGAAACAAGACAAACCTCGCATTTACCGATTTAGGAGTACGACTCTTTAAAATCTACTTCAATTCGGCAATTCGGCCTCATAATATTTTGAAAATTTGTAGTAATGATTTTTGAAAAAACAAATATTAGCACTGACCAACCATATAAATTTTAATTAAGAATTAATGATCAATACATAAATTTGAAGTGGAATACGCCAGAAAATACCGAATAACCCAGAATTGTTGCATGTTAAATGAAAGGTGGAGGTCGATTGTTACAATAAATTGGGTGAACGGTAATTACAGCCTCGAATATAATAATGAAAAAAAAAAACACACGTAAACAAAAAACGGAATGTTCAACCCTAGAATTTTAATTTTCAAAGCCTTCCATCCAGATATCAATGACCGAAGTCTCCGGTTGAAAAAAAATCTGTGCTAAATGGATATGGGTTTTAAGAATGCTGTGAATACTTTGTAGGAACCAGCGACTATTTTAAGTAATTGGCAGAATACAGGATGTTTAAGGTAAATACAGGGAGTTAAATGTACCCTTGCATCCCTTTTCCATGGATTTAGAGCTTTTGCTACACACAGTGCTATATAGCACGGTAAAATTTGGTATGCACGTATACAATTAAATTATGTTATTTTTTCAATTGGTAAGAGTAATACCTCTTTTTAAAGGTCTTTTCACGTTCTATTCACATACTAATTCTGAGAACATTTGATCCGTCAGTTTTTGCAAAACCAAAAATTAAATAATTATTATTGTAAGGTTGCGTGTGAATATAGCATTAGCAAATATTTAACCGTTTTGTCAGCGTCAAGTCGAAGACCTGTTAGGAAATGGTTAAATATCGGATTAGAAAGACGTTGAATGGTCGGTCGTCAGACCTAACACCCCTGAACTTTGTTCTTTTTGGATATTAAACAATAAAATTTATGCTATAATTCCCCAGAGACGTTGCGTAATGTTAGAAACGAATTTATTTTCAAAATGCACGAAATGCTAATTTCCAGCATTTAATAAAGTAGTTCATAAAATGAGGGAGCTATTTATTTTTTTACAAAAACTGAGGAATCAAATGTTTTCCAAATTGGTATTCGAGTAGAACGCGAAAAGACCTTTGAAAAGAGGTATCGCATGATCTTTCTAAACATAAAAAAAAATACTTTAAATAACGCCTTCCGTTATTTTGACATTTTGAGATATTGTTTTTATTTCAAAAATTAGAAATTTTAATTATATACGTGGATGCCAAATTTCACTAAATATTTCAAACCGTGTTGGAAACAGCCAACAACGTTGAGTCAAACCCTTGTTCAAAGGAAAAATTCTTTCTTTCCATAACTTGTATCATATATCAAGATCTATAAGACGGCTGTGGTGCTAGATCTTTTTTTTATTATTTGTTTTAAGCCAAACCCAAGGTCTATCTGCTCTGAAACCTTGTTCTTCTTCTTTTTGATTTTCTGCCTTTTGAGTTTACTACATCTCTAAGAATCTTTTCATTTAGGCGACTAGACTTGCTTGTTACCAAAATGCGCCTGTGATATTTACATTCCCGTTTATTTAATTTTTTATAAATGGATAAGTAGGGAACCTTCCACTGTTTTGGTACCATTTAGAACTTTATTTATACACCAGTTGAAAGTTTCAAAAACTTGTGTTCTTCCGCATTTAATAAGTCTGCTGACATTCCTTGCGGGCCTGACGTTCCGCCATTTTTTAATTTACGTACAGCTCTTTCAATTAGTACATTCAAGCATATAACAGTATTATATTTGTTTATATGGTATTATAATTGTTCTTGGTATTCTATCAAGTTGTCAGTTAGTATTAGTTGTATACCTATGCGATTGTACTCATTACATTACTGGACTATAGTACACCGGTAGCCACTGCCTAGAAAACGTCAACACCGTTCGTCCCCCAAAAAGGACTGACTATTCCGCACTTCTTTGCGTCTCCGACAATTGTTAATAGAGGGTGCTCCGCACGTCACTACCGTACAGTACAATTAATTTTGGAACCATCACAGCTTTGCCCAGTAAAAAATAAAGGCATTTAACTTTTTTAATAGATATCAATATTAATGAGCACATACTAACAAATATAAAACAATACTCCTAGCGTTATTAGGACAACCTGTATGCTATGAAAATAATTGTCTTTTGGTCACAACATTCCCAGCTTTATAGCGTGGAACCCTGTCTGCATAATAAATTGCCCTAATCAATTGAACGGACGTGGCTAGGTTCCCTACAACAACCCATGACAATTAGATATTTTGTTACAGCGTTTCTTTCTGATAGCGCAGCTCTTGAAAATAAAGCTATAATTGACGAATTAAAATATACAGTGCCCCCGTAAATGATGGGACCATTTTTTGTACCCTTGTATATAGCACAATTGAAATTTGGCATACGCGTATATAATTAATATGTCTATTTTTTGACATAAAAACAATATCTCAAAATGACAATGATAGCATGTTAAGTATTTTTTTTAATGGTAAGAGGGTTCAATTACTTTCTATTCGCATACCAATTATGAAAATATTTGATTCGTCAGTTTTTGCAAGACAGTCAAACGAATGCTTAAAAGTGTGTTATTGCTTTTCTATTATTTAAGCGTGATTTAAAAAAACAAATAGTTTCATCATAAAACTTAAAATAGCGCCCTGCTGGCATTTTTACATTTTGAGATATTGATTTTATGTAAAAAATTAGACATTTTAATTATATACTTGCATGCCAAATTTTACCGTGCTACATACAAGGGAACAAAAAACAAAAAAGGGGTATGCATTTTAAATAGGATAGAGCAGCACAGAGTTGCCGAAAATCGTATAGCAGTCCCAGAGTCGGTTCAGCCCTAAAGATACCTACGTTTCCTGCAGATAACACCATTTTAAATACATATAATACACACATTAAATGGATTAATCATAAACATGTTTTGAATTTGTTTGTAGAATATGTTAGATTAGTTTTAGTAAGTTTAATGAGGAAGTAATGACTGAAATGAGTCGTCAAAATGGCTTATAATACAAATTGGAGCTTGTTTACTCAGTTAGCAAATTTGATCATGCTGTTGTTAGTTTTTGTATTAAAGCCTTAAATTACGCTAAGCCGGTTAATAATCGCAAAATGGTGTGGAGAACAGATTTCAGAAACTTAGCTGCAAACCTTTCGTTCGTTCGTTCCTGATAACGACGTTATTAACACTGACACATTTTCTATCTACCCTTGATTATTACATAGGCATAAGCTCGAAAACTCATTTTGCAAAATTCAATTCTGAAAAGCCTCTAAGACAACTAGATAACTCTTTAGACAAATAAAACATAAGAAAACTCTATGGCATAGATTCAAAGCCTTTACTGCCGATATTGATCTGAACAGATGAGTTTCTAATACTTTATTCGTGGAGAATCTACTTAATCGCTCTAAAGCGTTTTATTTCTACATCAGATATCGTGTATCGTATGGGGTATTTCTCACTGTTATTACAAATACTTTGGGAGAGATCTAATATGACCAGGACTTTATTTTAAACGTATTTGTATCATATTTTGTATCATGCTCGAAATCAAGGGCGAAAACCAATTGTTTGTTCCAAAAAGAGGGGTTTTAAATACATATCTGCTTTTCTAGGGTAGATTTGGGTGCACTAAGAGGCGAAAAAGCAGATTCTGACAGGGATCTTATCCAAATTGGCAACTTTTTGACTCAGAAAGGGGGTTTAACGTCAATATCTAATGGTTTATAAAGGTTTGCGTTACTATAATGCCCGAAGACGCCGGTTCTGACTAGTATTTGATATTGACATGAATATGTAACTGTTTGTACGTTATGAGTCGGAGGAGCCGATTTTGACTGGAATCTGTTTGAATAATGGAAGAAACCCCTATGCTATCAACTAAAGAAAGTGGGTTTTTAAGTATTTATATGCAGTTTTAAAGGGGATTTCAGTGCGGAAAGTTATGAAAATGCTGATTTTGACTATAATCTGATCGAAATCAAGAGCGAAAACCAATTATTTGTCCCAAAAAGAGGGGTTTTCAGTACATATCTGCATTTCTAAGGTAGATTTGGGTACAATAAGAGGCGGAAAAGCAAATTCTGACTAAGATCTTATCGAAATCGGCAACTATTTGACTCAGAAAAGCGTTTTTACGTCGATATCAATGGTATATAACGGTTTTCATTACTATAATGCTGTAAGACACCAATTTTGACTAGTGTTTGAAACATATTGACAACAAAAGGTAACTGTTTGGATCAAAAAACGATAGTTTGAGCTGATATCTGCAGTTTTGATGCGGTTTTAGGTTCGATATGCGCCGGAGGAGCCGATTTTGACTGGAATCTGTTTGAAAAATAGAAGAAAAGCCTACTACCAATCCTAGAAAGTGGGTTTTTAAGTTGTTATCTGCAGTTTTAAAGTGGATTTCAGACCGATAAGTTATGAAAATGCTGGTTTTGACTATAATCTGCTCGAAATCAAGAGCGAAAACCATTTATTTGTCCCAAAAAGAGAGGTTTTAAATACATACCTGCTTTTCTAGCGTAGATTTGGGTACGATAACAGTCGAAAAAGCAGATTCTGACTGGGATCTTATCGAAATCGGCAACTATTTAACTTAGAAAGGGGGTTTTACTCCGATATCTAATAGTTTATAAAGGTTTTCTCTACCATAATGCTTAAATATGAGAATTTCTGACTAGCATTTCAAAGATATTGAGATGAACATGGAGCTGTTTGTGTCAAAAAATGATAGCTTGAGCTGATATCTGCAGTTTTGATGCAGTTTTAGGTTCGATATGTGTCGGAGGAGCCGATTTTGACTGGAATCTGTTTAAAAAATGAAATAAAAACCTACTATTAGTCCAAGGTTTTTAAGTAGGTAGTTATCTGCAGTTTTAAAGTGGATTGCAGTCAGATAAATTATGAAAATGCAGGTTTTGACTATAATCTGCTCGAAATCAACAGCGAAAACCATTTATTTGTTCCAGAAGAGAAGGTTTTACACTTCAGGTTGATCTATGTGTAATAGTGATTAATGATCTTGCGTGGTCTGCAAATTTATCAAACATTTATCATTCGCCCAATCTTGGAACCCATAGCTGCAGGAGGATCTTAGTCAAATGTATAGGTTCGCGCATGACGCGCCTTTTGGGTTCTTAAGAAATGATGCGGTCATTCATGAAAGATAAGGAAATAACAATTCAGGATATTAAACCGTCTGCATTTTATAAGTAACAGGACATTCGTACAATGGAACAGTTTACCCGAAGTTGTTGTGTGTGTACCGAGCTTGTCTGTGTTTAAACGTCGCATGGACAGCATTTTATTAACCTTTCAATATCATTTCCTCTTATGTGATGAACAGTTGAGCTTAAGTGCAGTTGTGGATGGCGCTTCAAAACTGAGTGATGTTAGTAAAAAAACAATTTTTAACATCAAAAAAGAAGCGAAAGAGAATATTTGAATATGATACTCCATGAAAAAAGCGAACAGGAGGAATCCAGAAGTTTTGTAAATACTATTACAATAACCTGTGGAAGTTTCTATGAAAAATTATCAATAAAGATTTTAAGTGTGGATATCTTGGCCTCTCGTTTGTACTTTCAATGGAATTATAGTCGATATCGCTTTATTTGAAGTTATGTATTCGAAAGCCATTCGTACAAAAAGCATAACTGTGCAATGTCAGTAATATTGGTGTGATACTATTTCAGGTTTGTTTATAAAATCGTGGAAAAGCACTTCTCCCGTTTGACAGAAAGCTTCTTTTAACAGTTCTTCTTCTTTGCTGTAAATGTAAATTCTACTTTAATTCATGCACCTTTCGAAGATCGCTGCTTATTGGAAACTCTGTAGCGTATTTTAAGTGCATGGTTTTATAGCCTTTCGACGTTTGTTTTTTTTTGGTAATGCCACACTTGAGTTACAAATGAGACGAATACATTTCTCGTTCTCCATTCAGTGTTATAATGGTATGTTTTACTTCTCTTAGCACTGGTACCTGGCGCGGACTACCTAAAATGTCTTCGTCTACGTCTTGGTCGCCTCTGGTATATGCTATAGATCGTGGAAAAACGAACCTCAAATATGAAATTATAAGTTGGTGTGCTAAAATTTTCTTATAATGTAAAAACAAATTCCTTTACGAACTCACGCTTGTTTAGGAACCATAACCAAAAAACTCTTATAGTCGTATAGTATAGATATATTACTATAAAACATTATTTGAACACCCTATATAGCTAATTTATTAATTCGGACGGAAAATTTATCAACAAAACCTTTATTAATTTCCGCAAAAGAGTTCTGTTAATACTTAGCGATGGCCACATATATGGTTAAAGGGGGAACAGATTTCAAAGTTTTTTATCCTAATTTAATTCACTGCGCTGGAGTCAATAGGATCTCCGAGGAAGTAAGAGATCAGTTCCCACTAATTAACGATTTCATTAACAAAGTGGAAGCAATATTTTTTAAAAACTCCTTTAAGGGTGCCAACATACAAGAAGGAAACACTTCCAGATGTTTCAGTGACGCGTTGACGTAAAATGTTATGTCGGAATTTGATAAAAATTCAAAAATTCACAAATAAATTGTAAAGACTTAATTAATAATTTGAATGTTCATGTTACTTTTTTGAAAGCGGCAGCGTCGCAGAGTTAAAAATATTTTAGATGGATAGAGCATGTCAATCAAGGTACAGTATACAGTATACAGTTTTATTGATAAATATTACAACTTTTCAACCCAACTCACTAAACTTCATAACAAGGATTTACCACAAATAGTCTGTCTCAATCTTCATCGTGCTGGCTTTTGCCCACAATTATGGAAGTTACCTACCTATAAATGGCAATAAAACTCTGGTCCAGTAGGGATTAAAGGACAGAACATTAGAGAAAAAGATTTTTGAATTTTTTTTTGTTTATTTATGACATTAAATTGTACAATAAGTTCATAGCTAGGAATATCTATACATAATTACATTTTTATATGTCTAAATCTAATTATGTTTCACTATCAAAATCGTCATTGAGATTAATTATAATAGTATTTACGTTGTATTGTATAGAAAAATGAGTCCTCAATTTTTATAACGTGCAGTACTGAATTTTAACACCTTTCAATTGGAATGTTATTAATTACATTTTTTAACAAATTTATAGCACTGAGACTTAAAGTAGGAGTAACATTTTCTGTTCTGACCTTTGATTTCACTTGGTTCCACAAATACTCTATGGGGTTAAACATTCGTAAGATGTAAAACTGTATGCTCAGCCTGTTCAGTCGAATTATCGCATACACACTGTTTTTTAATTGCATTTGAATTTAGGACTTCCAAAAGTTTCGCTTTTTTGTAACTGAATTCAAAATAAATATCATTTTCTAGCAAAAATTCCTGGATTTCAATTTTTGAACTTAATGAGACTATGTGTAGCAGACGGCTTTGGCAGCTCGAGTTATACACAGCAATAACACTGTTATTGGAAATATTTTTTAAAAGATTCATTTAAAATCCATTTTCAAAAAGTGTGGCACTTGTACCCTCATGATAATCCAAGCTAGAATCCGTAATATTCTTTGAAGATCACAGCAAGCAGTATTATGTATGATGCGTTTTCCTTTACTTGAAGGTGCTTTCGTCTGAGTGGAATCAACAATGTCGTCTGAAACGAACTAGTTTTTATCAAGGTAAATTATGGATCTGTGGTCTAATCTATATTTTTTAATTGCTGAATGTAATTAAATTTCCAAGTGCGTAATCTGTAATCTGTGTGACTCCATAACTACTTTTGTCTATTTTGAGGTACTTAAATCCCATTTTAGAAACAATTCTATGGAGGGTAGCACGACTGGCATATTGGTTTCATCTTCCTTCTAGCTTCTTTTTCAGTTTATCCAAGGTAGGAACAACTTCGCTTTGATGAAGACAATATATTTTCCTTCTTATCAGGTCCTGATCACAATTCTCTATAAGGTGAGTTTGTAAACGTTTATTCCTTTTCTTCAATTTTCTATTAAGAATATATTAATAATATCCTTATCGACGATATTTACGTTTTTGTAAGTAGACAGGACTCTTTTAAAGTTTCATACACATTTTTCACAACCTGTTTTGGTCAAAACTCAAGAAATCTTTCAGAAAGAAAGAAATATACCTGGCCGACCCTTGCCTTGTCACTCAAGTAACAATTTTTTTGCTAATAGATTTACCCAATAACAATAGGTAATGACATGGTTAAAGGTTTATTTGGGAGGGTTCGTCAAAAGCCAACAGGATGAAGACTAAGACAGACTATACGTTCGCAAAATGTTTTGAATAGATAAAATCAATATTGCCGTGAGTAAAAACGAGCGCGCCAAGTCGACGTTATTGAATAAAACGACTCGCCCGCTGCAAATCAATAAATCTTTAACCGGTATGCACAATTTCGCACGCCTACGCGCTTATAATAATTGCCGAGCCGTTATTAATAATAATTAAGATTGCGCCTATAAACACACGCAAATCGGATAAAATCAGCAACCGATTTACCGTTAGTTCAAGCCGGAAACTGCCCGTATTTCTCAAAACTAAAACGATAAAATGATCTATTTCAATGCACCTACTTTCGTTCAGGTTCTGATGATTCCTGGGCGATAGCTTGTTGGGAGTCAGCACCTGCGTCACTTGGATCGTATCCCTCTTTTTAGCGGAACCTGGAACAAGAATACACGATTATTGATAATGTCACGCTTGACAGTCGAAGAGAAATTTTAAATTTCACGGTTACTGCGCATTACAATTTGAGTCTCCCCTTTAAAGCGTTATTTGGTCGACATTATACCTCCATTTCGGAAAAAAATATTAATGGTCTCTGAACTCTCACTTTAAAAGTAGAAAAAGACAGAACCATCCCTTTTCCTAGATATGTTATGTATAAGAAAGAACACACCAACAACTGAAAACGGACTGGTACCGGAAGATTATATTATTATTTAAGTGAACGTAAACACAAATAGAAAATAAACATAATAAATAATAGAATAGAATGGTTATATAATCCTACACATCCTGCAATCCTTCAATAAAAAACTATATAACATTTGGCGACAATACACATATTTCACACAATATGGTAACATAATATAAAATATACATTACTTGATTAGTAGTCGAAAAAAACAATAAAAAATAAATATAAATCCTTAGAATGCTATTATTATTTTTTAAGATATTCTTCTATACTATAAGATCAATTATTTACAAAATAATCTTTAATTTTTTTTTTTATGGATGTTATGGTTTTAATATTATCGGGCAGTGTATTGTAAATTCAGATAGCATAACATTTTGGTGTTTTTTCATATAAAGTAGACATGACTGGTAGACATCCTAGGACTATTAACCTGGCTTTTATCAAGAAAAAGTTGATTGCTATTTCTCACAAAGTTCACGATATATACAATGTATCTCACTGCACGCCCTTGTGAAATATTGGTTTATGGATCGATTTTGATTTCTTTCTGTTGGATAGATCTCTGATAGATCTCTGAGATCTCTGATCTGTAGCACTAAAACCTTGTTTTGCTTATTGCTTCAACTTAAAGTCATAGCCAACTGGGACTTATTAAAAAAAGAGAGACAAGTACTATTAGAGAATTCAATATTTGGATATCGTTTACGTCCGACTTGAGGCTGTTAATCCCTTGTAAAATCTTTGATTACGGTTTGATTCTAATAACTTTGTTTTTGTTGGATAAATCTCTCAAAAACGCACTAAAAAGTTGTTTTTTTTTTTTTCATCAACCTAAATTTGTGGCTAATTGGGACTAATTTTTGATGTCAAATATCGAGAAGGGCTATCAGGAATTTCTTTAAGAATAAAGTGTCGACGAATTCCTATTCAGGACTACATAAAACCTAACTAGTTCGTTTAATCATTACTGCTGTAGAATGTTTGTTTATAGCTCAATTTTGATAATTCTTTTTTGCCCTATAGATCTTACTAAAGAGAAATGAAACGGTTTTTCATATTGCATCTACTAAAGACATGGCTAATTGACAGAGTTTTTTCAAGCGGAAAATCGAGAAGTACTTTTAGAGATTTTTCCAAATTGCAAATAACAACAGATTTGTATTCAGGATTACGTGGAAGTAACAAATGAGCAAAGTTTTTAATGTTTTCAAAAAATAATTATTGTCAACGATTTTTATGATCTTACAAACTTTAATTATACAAATTGCAAAAATAATGATAAAAGAGTCTTTATAAGGGACATTTATTTTTTAGTATAGTCTTAAGAGAACGGCATTAATAAATCTTATTATTCAAAAGGTATAATGTAGCCAAAATTAAAATATAAATTAGCTTGTGAATTTGAGAATCGAATATTCACTTCTTCATAGCAAACTTGGATTTACAAAGGAAACAGTATGCCCACGTCCATCAATTTTGATATTTCTGTTATTTTCATTAGATGAAAATCAAAAATACTTTTTAATTAAAAAAATATAGCGTTGCAAAATCTGCTTAGTTCATATGTAATCCTCTCTAATCATCTTTCATTTTAAGAAAATCTTTATCAAAATTATCAAAATTGGCACATAAACAAACATTCTACAGGAGTAATGCTTAAGCGAGGCTCCCGCGAATTCGTTGTCACTAACTATCCAAAATTTTCAAAATCAAACCGTAATCAAAGATTTTACACTCTGTATTGAAACATTATAACAATTTCTTAGTTCTAAGTACTCCTGAATAAGAATTCGTTGCCAACTTATAATTTTTTAAATCAATAATAGTATTTCTCTCTTCTCCCTCTTTTCTTAAATAGTCTCAGCTAGTCATGACTTTAAAAAGTTATCAAAATCGAACCATAAAGAAAGATTTTACAATTGTGTATAGTTCTTAAGTGGGAGAAACTGTATATAAAGATGGTAATGAAATCATTCGATTTTCTAGAAAATGACCTCTACATGACGTCTGAAAAGGCAGATTCAGGGTGCACCTTAGTATCTGCTTTTGTTTTATAAAATACACCACCAATCTATAATATAATGGCGATTGAACAGGAGAAATATAGGAGACCATCAGTGCTACTAGAGGCACTTGATTTAGTAGTTATCTTATCTTATCTAGTATAAAGTATTACCGATATAAAGACCTAAAAATGTTGTATATTCTAGGTTTGGTGGCGATATATTATATAACCTTATCAACAGAGACTCACTTAATTGTATACGCTTATTAAATATAATAACGCCCGTTTTTTTCGCATTTAGTGCAATTGTTTTCTGAACACCATGATGTCGTCCTCTCTACACTCCTACTACATTTATTTGATAACTCGTCAGCTGTTGTAGAACTTATAGTCCCTGACCCTTTACGGATTCGGACATTTCATTAATATAAATAATTATTAATAGCAGACCCAATATTGACCCCTTGAGTGTGGTCGTTCAGACAGAAAGAATTCCAGAGAGTGTCCGGAGCTAGCTCTGAGGCACACTTGTTGAACATGGTTGAAGGTGGTCTATTGTGTCGAAAGCCTTTAACAAATAGAAAACATATTGACCACCTTCTCCCTTCTGTCCTGATTATAAGAAATAAACGATATGTTGGCTTATGCAATTTTTGACTTCTTAAATAACCGAAAAATCTGTCATACAAGACTCTTTCGAAAACCTTTGATAATGCAGGCAAAACAGATGCAGGTCGGTAATTATTTAAGTGTTTTTTGCCCCGTTCAAACTGTTTGGAAAAACGCCGAACTCTAAACATTTATTTATAATGTCACTGAGTAGGTACGATGCAATCAGCCACTTTTTTAGGACACTAGTGGGAAACTCATCCAGTCCCGATGAGTATTTAGGTTCGAAATTTTGTGCAATTTTAAGGACCTCCAAAGTGTCGATTTCACTCACAAACATGGAGTTTACAGCACACCTCTGCTTCACATCGCTATTTAAAGACTTATTTGGCATATTGTTTTCTTTAAAAAAAATAGACAAACAGATTTACCACAGATTGTGGGTCACTAACATCAGAGTCGTCACTATATATAACTAGATTATTTAAATTCACGTTTTTTGGTAACCTCATTATATATGGCCCACATAACTTTTGATTTGTTTTTTAGCTGTTTTTATTCTATTTCCATTTTTATTTTTTTCATTCTGCGAAATTAATTTTTCGTATTCTTTTTTCTTGTTATATATTTCTATTAAATATTTATTTTTACTTTGCTTATAATGAAGAAAATCTACGTTTCTGCTTGGTACACGTCTCTTTTAACGGAAAAGAGATACTAAAATAATATAAGAAGAATTAGTCTCTATATATTTCACAAATACTATTATTTATCAAAAAATGCCTAAAAGTGTGTATATTTTCATTATTAAAATATATTTTATTTTGTCTTAATTGATTTATATATTTCACTAAGTGGCAGTTGGCAGGGAAGAAAAGAAGTTTGGGGGCCCTAATATGAAAAAGAACTAAAGATATTGTCAATATATGTTCCAGAGGTTTCTCTGGTAACATTATTTATATGTTAATTCAAACCAAAACGAATCTCACTCGGCTTTGAAACTCTCACACTATCTAAAGAAACACAATTATCCTACTAGGTTGGTTCTTGTTGGTAAATATTCTCTTGTGGATTACAAAATATATTTATTAACAAATTGTGTTATATTTTATTAATTTTAAAATAAAAATGTAAATTTTCACTCACTCGGTTGGATATGCGTTTGGTTACTTTTAAGATTTACCGCTCATATAAATAGTTGTTGTCGAAGAGCTTATGTCAGAATAAAACATATATATAGTAATCATCACTTTATATCAAAAAAGGTAAAGACTTTACTTTGCGACTCGCTTGTACTATCATTATTAAATTACTGTGATGTTGTTTACACAAACTGTTTAAACAGTTCTGAAAAAAGAAAAATTCAGTTAATTTAAAATTCATGTCTTAGACTTATTCATGGAATAAAGAAGTACCAGCCAATTTGACACAAACTCTTCGGAACAGGGTGGCTTAGCTGCTTGCTTTTTTTTATAAAATTATAAATTTCACATGCCCTATGTACAGACGATTTGTATTCAGAACACATGTGCATAATTTAAATATCAGGTTTAGAATAATGATGGCTCCACCATTTCTTAGGACGATAATGTTTGAGCGTAGTTTTAGCTTTAACATTGCCCGACTTTTTAACTCGCTCTTAGACGCATTCCAGGCATTGTCTGTCTCCAATTTTAAACGAAAATATAAAAATTACATTTAGCAACGCATATATGCATAGTTTATAGTTTGTTTTCTGCAATATATAGAGCTTTTTATTTATTTATTTATATAAGTTTTTCTAAATTACTTGCTTATATTACTTTTAGTTTTTTCATTTTTTTTATATATATGATAGGTACACTTCTTGGCCTAGGTTAAGTTTATAAATTAATTAATTTCCTACTTGGTTAAGTGGATCAGGGAGTTACTCCTGTGAGTTTCTCATCTGAATTTCGCCATTTTTCGAAAATTCGTTTACTTAGTAATAATTTAAGTCTAATAACTTCTGAGATATATAACCGTTGCGCAACTTTTCACTAACCCTATACTTTAATTCTGGCCTCAATAAAATATGGTATGTATCCAAGGAAAGCAAAGCAACAAAAATGTAAGACAAAGCATTTATTAAAGTAATAAACCATACATTAAATTAAATTGAAACAGAGTCCCAATGCCAAAACAAAAATTCGTTGTTAGAATGTAATTTTATACCAACGCTAATAAGGCATATTAAGCACAAATAGTTAAGTGTTTGATTGCTAAACGACTTTCTGTTACATCTTAATGGAAATATTGCAGTAGAAATTTTTTGCTAATAAATGATGTGACAATTATTATCATACGCTACAACATATTGAAAATAAGTAATTTACGTTTAAATTGTGTCTGAGAAAAAAGTACGCTTAAAACTAGGGAAAGCTAATTATATTTTTCCAATGAAAAAACAAAAACCTCTTGTAGAAACATTTATATACTTTCCCGAACGGTTGGAATTGCGATTTTTTTTTAAGTATTGACCACAGAAGTAACACCCAGCAAATGAACTCTCTAATAAAATACACAATCGCGCCACAATTTACATTTACATCGGGTTCCCGATACGGCCGAATATTTCAGCAACGCCAAACAATATTTGCAACGTATTTGCTGTTTACGGGTTTTCCATAACTTCAAGTTTAATTTTTTTACGGGCCTCTGAAAAATATTAAAAACAAAACTTAAAGACACAAATGGTTTGGAACCACCTATACTTTTAAAATATCATAATGTAAAAGCTTTCTTTTTTTTTTAAATTACATTGCAAAAGAAATATATTTTAAAAATAAATAAATACAGTACACTTTCCAAACTCACAGGAAGTCAAAATATTGACGTTTATGTAGTGCTCGAATGTTTTTTTGTCATATTTTGTCGTCATTGTTATAGCTAGCTAATAACAAAACACATAACATAAGTCTGCTAAATAGGTATAGTCCAACACACGATAAATTTTCATGACTTGTCTGACCCATCATGACTTGTCTGGCCCATCATTTACAAGCGAATGGAGGAGAGTAACTAACCAAAAAGAAAGTACCATTTGAACATGTAGATACTACAAAATAATCGTTTTACGAGTATATGAAGCAAAAGGCTATATAATACTTATATGTACTTCTTTATTATTGGACAATTGCATATAATTAAATTTGAAACAACAATTAACAGTTTTTAAAGCAAAATTTGTCTGTAAGTCTTCTAAGAAGATCAGAGGGCATTTCAAGAAATATATTACAAGTATTTGTAATCCTGGGCGTAGATAACGCAAGAGATCATCGTTTTAGTTCTTAGTTTTAAATGGTTTCAAAATTTTATTGGATTAGAACAAGCTTTTTCTTTAACTGAAAATCTTTTTGGAAAGAGATAAAGACATGAGTCGCGGTTAAGATTGTTTGGTTGTTTACAGATTTCTATAAAATCTAATTGGTGAACCGTCAGAGAGTTCGATTCATCAACAACCGATGCAGGAAGAATCCGGAAGATGGTAAATGGTACTATGGTACCTGTACCTGTATGGTACCTGTGGAAGTTTCTTTGAAAAAACTTGATACCAATTTATTGAACTAGATATTGCAGTTGTTTCAGACGTTCTTGGCTTTGGTAGTTTAAGTTTAACTTGTGCTAATCCTATTGGGTACTGTTGCTTAAGGAAAGACAAGTCCATTTCCTGTAATTCTCGGAACATTTATGAAATATTTTTCCTCCATCATTTCTCCTGCTCCTCAGTCAGTCAGATTCATAAGCTTAGCTCACATCTGAATCATTCGCTTGTTGAACTACATCAAATAGTTTATGTTTCAATTGGTTCTTCTTTTGCTTTTGCATATTTTCTTCTTATAGTCTATCTTCTTCTCATGTCTCTGTTAGAATACATGAATTCATGTTTTTTCAATTCGCCTTCCTTTCACCTTAGATTTATTTTGCTCTACTTTGGGACAAGACTGTATTGCGCCTGGAGATATGACTTCTGATCGTAATCAAATTGATGAAGTTCTAATAACCAGCTGAGTTGATGATGGCGCCTCTGTTGCTTCTGGAGCCTTTGGATCGGTTACAGCTGAATGACTATGTTTATCTTTGGCACATTTCGTATGCTTGTGTATGTGCTTAATTGGATCCAAGAATGACATGGATGTCATCTGACCCTGACTTGTTGACCAATTAAATACATTAATGAAAAGATGCTTAAATTTTGTTCTTGGGAACACATAGAACATTAGGAATTGCATTTTTATACTCCACTTATTATAGCGCAAAATATAACCAGTTGTTTCCGTTCAGTGGAAACGCTGGCTTCATCCAAATTGTAGGGTCTATCTTTCGATATCTTATACTTTTCTAAAACTCTCTGTAAATTATCAAAAAATCCTTCACATCTTCACATTCCAGCTAGACGGATATTTAACATTTAATTTTTTGAAATATTAACAACAATATATTAAAGAAACTTCCACAGGCTACTTACTGTAATACTATTTTCAAATCTTCTGAATTCTTGCTCTGTCGGTTATCATAAAACAAACTTGCAGACCTTTCGGAACTTAACTGTAACTGGCCGCATTCTACTCTGTACCTGCTTATATATTTTTTGAAGAGGGAGGAGCTAAAGGAGTGGCATGAACACTGTCTCATGTTGGTGAAAGGTGAAAAGACCTGAGTCGTGGTTAAGATTGTTTGGTTGCTTAAAGATGTCTATGGATTCTCGAACTTTTCTTGGGTAGAAGAATTGATTACATGCAAAAAGTTCAGTTTTATCGATATTGAGATCGGCGGCTCCTTCATCTTCTTCAGCCTAGTGGATATTTTTCGTCCTGTCTTTCCTTTGCTGCATGTGCATGGTATCTCAACCGAAATTTTGTCGAACCGTAGATTTTGAGAGATCTTTGGAAAAGTGGTAAATCTGGTTTTAGTGTACCTAAAGAAATTTTGATATGCGATCAGTGATGTTTTCAATGTAAGGAAAGACAACAGCGGCAAGTGAAATAACATAAGTATCATCAACATAGAAAGGTTGAGCAAATAACTTCAATAAACAATTACATCAGCATATATCGACATACTAAGGATAAACAAATCAATTTACCTCAAGAATTACTGTTGAGTTAATTGTAATTATTCGTTTGAACCTATCGCATTTTTTTTACAATAAAATTGATATGTGGTCAAGGAATACAATCAATCTTTAGGCTTAGCGCCTCAAAAATTTGTAATGTCAATATATTTGTAATATCAATATAAAATTTGGTATGGATTTAACATGTTAAAAAATATATCAGCACTAAGTAACAAAGTTGATATCCATAAATATGACTGAGCGTACGGCGTTTCCAGCAATTTTGGGCAATGTTTGCAAAGCAATTCATTCAATTAAAATGCGACACACAACAGATACCCACACCTATGCCATCGAAAGTTTCCTGTAAACCCTGACCTTGCAAACGCACCTTCGAGATGCCGCATTGAAATGAGATTAATGCGTTGGGCTCCCATAACGATCTGCCCTACATCCTGGCCCGATTGCGCTCGTACGTTATTTAGGCCTGCTCGTGTAGGTCGACCCAATTTCCTATTATGTTTTACAAATGATTTTTAGTGGGCCTCATCGTTATGCAAACGAAACGTTCCGGAAATACAGGGTGGCTCAGGTTAAACCGTCAAACGTGGAAGATGTAGTAAAAATAAGACGTTTTTTCCATAAAGATAACTAACTAACTCCAATTGTTTTCGAGATACGGAGTATCAAAGTTGTTATAAAAAATAGGGTTTATATTAACTATTCAAAAACCTTTTTTCTGATTTTGATTAAACTTAGCATGGTAATTTTTGGTAATAAGGGATTTCTAACACAATCCCAATAACAATGTAATACCAGTGACGTCACGAAGGTAATCTAATTGATATTTATAAGAAAACCACTGTATTGCATGTTTCTTTTAGATGAAGCTACTTAAAATACTTTTTGCTTTTTCCGTTTTTTCTTAACGCGTTTAAAAAAATAAAAACGGTTTCCGTTTCCGTGCCTAGGCCACTTTAAAGGATACCTAAAAATCCAAGCAAAAAATATTTGATCTCTACTAAACTTCTACGTTAAAATAAATAAAATGTTGGACGTCTGCACTTTATCTAATAGGAAATAGCTTATTACAACATCATTATTTAACATTGGAAGAAAATGCGCCTTCGTTGATAAGATTTGTTTTATTTTATTAGAAAATGGGTGAGAAAAATTCAAAAAATTGTCAAAAATAATAATTTATTTTATTCTTTCTGCTTCCTAAATACGTTTTTATTAATAATTTCACAACATTTGTTATTTTCACAATTTTCTGAAATTGTGTAGTTATAAATTGGTTAAAATTAGCCTATAATATTAATATTATATTAATTTATTTTAGTAAGTTTTTTATGACTATCGTCGATTACATGCTTTTCTTCATTAGTAGATTTTTCTAATAAAATTTATATAAAATAACAATTTTGGTTTAAAAAAAATTAAAAAAAATTTAAGTGTTATTGAATTGCAACAAATATAAAATTTGTGTTTCGCTACAAAATTAAAAATCTTGGTTAATTTTCCAAATAAAAAAAAATGCCAAATAGATTTGATTTTCAATAATTCGCGATAGTATTTGAAGTTATTGAAAAAAAGGAAATTATTAATATTTTTCGAACAAAAAACTTTTTTGTCTTAGTAGAACTTGTTTTGATATTAGGGCATAACTTTTAATTCTAAACAACTTTCCTTTATAATATTAGGGTTTTTTTTTCAAATAAGGCTACTATACTTTTGTGCTATTTTTGTATTTTTGTCATATATTTTATGCTGTTTGACTTGCAAAATATTTAAAGTACACGCAATATGCGACGGATGCATCATAATGGAAGATGGCGATATTAGTATTTTAGTTGTGCAGTTAGTCAAAAATTTCTCCAGTGACAAAAATGATCACGGTGTATACCGAATGTTTAAAAAACACGCACAAAAAACATATTTCATATAAATTATTCACAAAATCCATTTTTACGAACATTTTTTAAATCTTTCTTCACAATAAATTTAATTATTTAATTAATTAATTAAGAAAATTAACACCAAAATAATGTTGAAAATGACCACCTGAGAGATGATATTTTTTTAGATGTAGGTATTTTCCAGAATCTTTTTTAAAAATATTGAACCACCCTGTATCCTGTTTTTTTGTTACTTCACGCTCTATAAAATACTACACCTGTGGCGATCTAAATAAAGGTTGGATTTAAATATACGCACAATACCAAGCTTTAACTTTTTTAGATTCAAAAAGAGTAGAAAAGTATTAAAAAAAAGACTAAGCTAAATCATGTTTTTTATAATATTTAATTTCCTTTGGCTATATTCGCGAAACGCTATCTCTTTAACTGTTGAGTCCAAGTTTTAATCTGCTAATCAAATTTATATTTGTAATACAGAATTCTGAATTAAAACGAAAGGAATTCTGTGAAGCCAAATTAAGTCGACATATATTTATGTTTACAACCAGTTTTGGCAGTTCATCTATCAGAGAAAGATCAAGGTGAATTAAAGATCATGTTCCACCCATGAACCTTGGTATACTCGGAACAAATCATGGTCAATTTGAGGCATATTCTCTCTTTTAATAATAAAAAAAAATATTGCAGATTAAAATCTTTATAGTATCGGACAAAATAGTCCCGGGAGCCCTGGATCGTTTTTCAAAATGGTAAGCAACAAACTAATTCTTTCGCAGTTATTAATACGCTCAACTTTTTCCTGTACGAAAATTGCTATATTATGTAGCTAACAAAATATGCAGGTATCAAATCATGTCAATTTAGTGACAATGCAAAAATGATCAGCAACAGTTTAGTTTTTAGCTAAATCTTGAGATAATTAAATACATAATTTAAAATTACATTTGTCCTATCAAAAATAGGTTTGGTATAGGGTGTCCAGCCCCTCAAAGTTGTATCAATTATTTATTTATAAAAAGTGATGAGCAACAAGCTCTTTTCGTACTGTAGTTTGCTAATAATTTTTATAATTAAATAGTCACAATGTCCTACGAATAAAGTGGTAGGTTTTTTAAATCCTCCATTTAAAATTTGCTAACCTCAAGGATAATGTGTTACTTATTAACAACTTTTCAGTGTAGGATTCAAAAGTCCTACCATTTTATTTCTAGAACAGTGCGACCACTTATTTGGCAAATTTATTAGCAAACTACAGTAAAAAAAAGATTGTTGCTCATGACTTTTTATAAATAAATAATTGATACTACTTTGATTTTATTTATCAATATCTTTATAACAAAACACAGAATGCAGACAAAAATTGGAATTTCGCATTGGTTGTTATCTCCTTTGTCTTTTTCTTTTTCAGTTTGATATTTATTCGGTATTTTAGAAATAATTAAGGCAAACGGCGCTCTGTTGTAAAATGCCACATAGTATTTCCTATTCAAATGACCTTAAGCAAAGGGTCATTGAAGCCTATAAGTCCGGTGTTTCAAAAGATTTTGTTTTTAAAATAATAAACAAATCATCTGTCTGGAAGCGTAGTGATCTTAAAAAGAGGGAATCAACAACGACACAACTGGATCCACGCGTCAAGAGAATTGTTAGAAATGAAAACAAACTTCCTGCAACACAATTTTTGGCATCTTTAAGTCGTAGAGGCGGTATAAGTGTCACCACGGGCAATCCAAAAGCGTTTGGTTGAAGCAGATTTAAAAGCACGAAGACTCACAGTGAAAAACAAAGACGCAAAATTATTGTTTGCACACGAATATAGGCAATGGATTTCTTTTCTGACGAATCAAAGTTTTGTATATTTGGATGTGATGGTGTAAGATGAATACGCCGTCCAGATATTAAAGGCTTGACCCTAAATAAATGCGCTGCGACATTGACGCTTCTTTGAAAAAGAAGCATCAACATTGAAATTTTGAATGGGACGTTCCTGTACCTATTTTCGGCGGTTTTCAAAATGTAATTATTTTCTTTATCTTTACCACAAAAACATAGCTTCAATCAACTGTTTATTACTTTAACACTGGAGCTAGTAGAAAGTTTGAATTGTCCACGTAGCTTAGCTGTATATTATTTGTTAATATCGAAATTAATTCTATATCATACTAATCAAAACTAATGATTTGCCAACGAGATAAAATTTTTGTTAAGTGGTTCACTCTCCACATTATCACATATTCTAAGGACAAATTAAATTACATAAATCATACATGAATGATTTTTAAAATAAAAGCAAGTTTAGATGGTCGACGAAGCAAAATTTTCGGAAGAATGAAGACTTTTGATCTGTCGACAATACTAAATTTAGTTTAAATGTGTTTTGTAACTACTTTACGATGAACCATTGAATGCGGTAAAATATCTTCAAATATTAAGAACAGTGGTAAATGATTTCGAGAATCTTAGCCTTCAGGAACTTCCGACTTCTTCATACCAATTAGATGGGCCACCGGCTTACTGCACTGAAGAGGTGTCACCAGAACTATAAGAAGTATTTAATGACCCTGGTTTCGAAGACTGAGCGTGTGGAATTGGCAAGATCGTCCGATTTCATACCATTAGATTTTTACCTATCGGCTGCGTTAAAGTCCCGCGTGTATTTGACACCCACGCAGATCCACAAAAAGTTTGCTTTGAATCAACGGACCCTTCGGAGATAAAGAAGGCTACTACCATCAGTCCACTTCCATGGATTTTAAAGTGTTTCGAAAGATTGGATTAATTTTTCGGTGTGCAATTTTTATTTTAATTACCTAATATTTTGTTGGCGTAAATATTTTTTGAAATGAAAGTAATTCAGTTTTCGGAGAAAATTGCTTTTATTTCAAAAACCAAAGGCTTTAGGTATAGGGACATGATACCTCATTTAAAATAGAAATTAATATATAAATATGTGATTAGTAGTGAAAATAGTGTACATAATAACCAAAGCTAGCGCCAAACTGGACGCAAGGATCTACCTCTGCGGTTTAAAGGAAGATGACCTACAAACGTCGTTACGCTTTTTCCCGAAATAGAACCACTGCTGACTAATTTTCACAGGCGAGATATAAAGATTTTAACCCGAATGACTCAAAGTGCCTTCCTTTCGGTCTTTTGAAAACTTTTGGAATAAGATAAAACGCTTTTCGTAATCGAACTCTACTTTGCGATTGCTTGTGGTTGTTTAAACTTTTAATTTTTTTTAACTCCAGGGTGTTTTGCCCAACGTAACGAGAATACGCATGCTGCAGTGCAAAATTGTGCGTCTGAGTCCTTAATCGAACATTTACCATTTTTGGTAAAGAAAAGCATTACTCCTTTTTTCGTTCCCTTCGATAAGCGATATTCGAGGTTTCAAATTTCAACCCCAAATTGACGGCATAAACTTTTTCAACAAATCACTTTATTGTTAGTTAACAATGTATATGTCAAGCATTCTGATCCATGAGCAAAAAATTTTCACTTATAATCTCCCTAGGGAGACCCAGTATATTAATATCTTGGGTGGATGTTTCTAGCTTTGTTCCTGAAAGTATGCTCTTGGGACTTGAATACAGTCTTAACTATACATTGCTATCAATCAATAAAATCAATACTACAATAGTATATACACAAGACAAACATTAGCGTGTGAGTGGAATCACTAGGTATCAAATCAATCAGATCAATAAGATTATTTCAAAAGTGTCAATCACTCTTAATTATCAATTGTTTTGTTTTGTAATTAAATGGTTTAAAATTTTGAGTTTCTTGTATACAGGGTGTTTTCTAATTGCATGTCAATAATTAATGGGCCGATTTTTGAGTCTATTAAAAAAAAACTTTTGGGATAAAGTTTTGAAAAATAAAATATAATTTTTTAATATCTGCAAAACCACTTCAGATATTTTAATGAAATTTGGCACACATGTACTATGTATCAAGAGGCATTATTTAGTACACCAGTTTTATTTTTATAGTGGTGAGCGTATGTAATTTTACATGTATGATGGTACGTCAGTGCTTTCTTCAATGAGATGTATGGCTTTGGCTTTAAAAAAATAAAAGCCTCTTCTCGGTATGGTCATAACAATATGGTTAATATGATAGCATGCAGCGAACTGTTATCATTATTATTTCTCACTTAAGTAATTATCTATCTGTTTTATTAAAATACTTAGAAAAATCAAGGCACGAATACGAAGTACGTAAACTCTAAGATGTATTTTTGAAATCTAGTAGGCCATATGTGTCAGAATTATTAATTCTGTTGTCTAGGCCGTTATTTAAGATTAGGTTTTAAGTTCAGTTCTTCGCGTCCTATTAATTTTGTGTTTAAAATATTCGATTATTTTTATTTTAAAAAAGAATGGTCGAGTTTATTAATGAGGAGTTGGTAGATGTGCATCTTATGTATGGTTGGGTTGATCTCTGTGCACCGGGAACTAGGTTAGGATTATATCAAGAGCGCTCTCCATATATATTCTAGATAGGCGAACATTTTCAAATGTACATAGAAGGTTGACTGAAACAGGTACTTTGAGGGAAATAATAATTTAAAAGGGGCCCATCGGGCTGTAAAAACTGAATAAATAAATAATCTGAATATTTCGCACGTCTTGGCTTGAAAAATTTTGCACGATTTTCTATTGTACCTGTATCATATTCAACGAGACCTAGCGTTAGCTCCCAGAGATTTTCCCTTGTATGTTAATTTTTGTCATGGATTTTTTGACAAAATTGCGCACTATCCCTTGTTTGACCAGGAAATACTATTTAGAGATGAAAATAACATTTCCAGAAATGCGATCAGAAATTTCGACAACAACCATATTTGGGCCGATAAAAACCCCCATGCAGTTGTAGAATTTAAACATAAAGAACAGTTTTCGGTAAGTGTTTGGGCTGGAATTTCTGGAAATTACTTAATTGGGTCCTTTTTCCTACCAGAAAGGTTTAATGGCCATAATTATAAGCGGTTTTTAGAAGAGGATCTGTCAATATTGCTAGAAGAAGTACCATATTCAATTAGGAATAGAACTATAGTGTAGTAAGAGAATATTTAACTCACACATTTAACAACCGGTGGGTAGGTCGCGGCGGACCTCAAGCCTGGCTCTTTTATCTTAAAAGTCTGGTTTATCACAGCCCAGTAGAAGAACTGAAGGATCGTATAAGAGCTTCCTGCGATTTAATAAGAAACACTGGAGGTATACCTTAAAAATTGCGCAGCAATATTAGGAAAAGCTGAAGCGTGTATGCTTCAAGGTGGAGGACACTTTCAAAAACTTATCTAGGTTTTATGTTCTACTTTTTTTAAACCTTGACAATTTTGTCATGTTGATCGGAGATTATGTTATTTAATGGACCCAAAATCGCACCCTTAATTATTGACATCTAATTAGAAAAAACCCTGTATATGTTGGTGGCATGTAGTACTTCCTGCGTACAGCTGCCGTATATCGAACAGGTCACTCTCTTGAAACAGTAAATTTGTTGGATATAATTTTGGTTTGCGAAATATTATTTTTTTAAACAATTTTCACAGAGTGCTAAGATTATTATTAACATGGTTTTCCGGAACTCCACCCCAGCCATGGGTGCCCCAGCCAGAGAAAAAGTGCCTCAGTATTTTACCTGTTTCCACTCGTATACTAAGAATGGTAAAACCCACTTATTTACGTACCAGTATTCTACCTTTGTCTATTACGCTCCGGTGTTGACCACTCAACAGAGGTAGCATCCATTACCTGATATTTACAGTACTTTCCTCTACAAAACAGGGTCGCAGTTTTGAACATGCTTTAGTTACTTTGTAATTATTACTTGTGGGCTTGTCTAAAAAAATTACAAAACAAACTTTCAGCATGCTACAGACGAAATAATAACTGAAATGGGTCATCAAATTTTAAGATTACCTCCGTACCATTGTATATTTAATATCAAAGAATTGGTGTGCAAAATATGATTTAATAAAAATCTTGTAAGTGAGACAAGGAATGATAATACTGCAGCAGTATCTGTTTGGAAAGCACCTTTCCAGGTAGTTACCAAAGGAACTCTGATCAGTTTGTAACACATGCAGAAAATATAATAAAAGAATACTAGGTATCACCATTTGTTATTAAGGATCACTTTTTGGTAATATCAGTGCGGATTTTAGGATTTTAGGATTTTAGCTCTGAAATATACTTTACTTGTATATTAACTCTTGGCAAATTATATTTTATGCGGCATGATATATTTTTTTAATTCTTCGTTTGTTTTTGGGATTGTTATAACAAATTATTATAATTTTTTCATGCCGATTCACTTACTCAAATAGTTGCATATCGTTTAGGAACAGCCTCATAAATTAAATTAGATAAGTTAATAAATGACAAGTACAACCGATTCTGTCTCTCTTATTCCCATATAAGCGTGATCGTTAATGACGGCTGTCTTGCATTGATCAAAGAGACATTTAGGGCAGAACAAGTATAGGTTGAAGTATAAGTGGAAGCAAGATGAACAATCTATTTTACTCTGTCTGGCATTTTATTGCCAATTATGCCATCACAAATTGTACCGACTATATATTTGCGATGTGTAAATCACAAGCTGTCTATAGTAATACCCAGATATTTTATAGAATACTTTTCAGAAAAAGTAATATTGCCATTTACTGCTTAGTTGCTATTGTATGACATGAAATTCACTTATTTGGTTTTATCAAAATTTAGAATCCGTTTGTTGAGTTGATACTAGTTTTTGAGAATTACGATATCCTCAATTCAATCAAAAGTTGAAGTGATCTCCACATATCTGCATTACTAATTATGATACTATTTGATTAAAGTTGTAACATATAATTTATATATAAGGTAAATAACAATGAAAAAAGGACGCTGCCCTGCGGGAGGCCATGCTGTACCACTCTCGGATCACTTTAATATTGACGCAATGTTGTCTTTCTGATAAATATTTTTTAAGTAATTTAACGCTTTAAGCAACTCCACAAAGACCGACCCATCCTTACTCCATATTGCAAATCTGAAAGTATCCTATATTTGTTCGTCTCTGTTTCCGGTTTTGAATAAAGGTTTTATAAATCTTTTATTCAGCCACTTTTTATTTATAATATGAGCGAGAGGTTTTAATATTTGACAAGATATTTCTTTAAAATTTCTTCTTCTGATCCCAACCGGTAGATTTTTTTGGATTTAAAACTGCGTATTGCGTTTTTGAAGTCAATGATACTAACTTTCCGTTTACAATTTGATGCTGTTTCGTCATTTGTCATTTTTGAGTATAGCCATTACGAAGCATATCCTTTTTAATACTGCTTACTTCTAAATCGAGTGAGTGTCTGGATGATTTTAGTTGCTTACAAACGATAGGCAGCCATTCTTCTCTTTCTCAAAGCTAAATTGAATTAAATTAGTCTGCACTTGATAACGGGTAGTACATCTGTATAAAATATGTGCAGACTTTTCGAAAACTTGCTTCAACCTTTAAAAAATGTGTTTCAGGTTCCACTATATACGAAAAGTTTGATCCTTTTATCGAAATATTCTTAAAAGATAGACTACATGATTCATAGTTCGCGTGTTACCTTTCTAGAATGACGTCATGTTGGTTCCAAATAATGTATTTCTTATTTATATTTTAGCAACGATCCCTAACTTAAACCTATTCAGCGATATTTATGATTGTTGTATGGCTAAGTCGTGTTGCATTTGAAGCGCGTTCAAGATTATCAATTTTTAGCTTGATCTTTTGCCGAATGAAAAAAAGCCGGCAAAAATTTATAAAGAGTCATAACAGTTCAATGTTAATTTTGACGAATATATCTTGAAAGACACATAAACAAAATCGGCTTTGACTGTGAATACGCCAACTATAGCTACGAACTTTTCAATACTATAATAAAGATGTATTTAGTAATGAAAGTGGGCATAATGATATCGGATAAGCAAAAAACTAATTCTGTATATATATATATATATATATATATATATATATATATATATATATATATATATATATATATATATATATATATATATATATATATATATATATATATATATATATATATATATGTATATATATATATATATATATATATATATATACATATATATATATATATATATATATATATATATATATATATATATATATATATATATATATATATATATATATATATATATATATATATATATATATATATATATATATATATTGATAAACGTACTCTACAACTTCCAAAATACATACTCAATTAACGATGTGACTTCATCTACAACGTGGAGACTTCCGATTTCGGAAATCACAACGTTTCCTATGTAAAACTTTGCCAGTATGACCTTGAGGGCCTTAGCAACGTTCCTGCAAAATTTTCTAATGAAGTCCCAAGGTCGACCATTTATCCGTACATTATCAATTTTAGTTCAGACGTAGATCGTTGGCGCTCGCTTCGCAATTCGCAATGTAATCTTGGTATGTCTGTCGCATGTATTGACTTCCCTTTGACTCTCCGCAGTAAATCATACGTTAGGACTTCACTGTATGTTTAGTTGTAGTACTTTATGGCTTCCTACGAGGTAGTAAAATGGCAACGTAGCATTTTTTGCGTATTTCAAGGCCGTTATTTTAGGCGCACAATATACTGAAAAGGATTCATTTCGACCGTATTTGCGGCGTATTTGCGGGTAACGAACGAAATTTTGTGACTTCCCTTAAAAATGAATGGAGTACTAAATTAATGCCTTCTCTGGTTTTGGATAAGAACAAGAAAATGTTCAAAAAGATATGATGAAGATATGATAAACACAATTTGAATATTGGCAGTTTAATTATTTTTCTGTCTTTAATAATAATAAAGGACTTTTATTATACAAAATATAATTTTGAAAAATTTTCTTCCGCTTGTTCGCCTTGACAAGTTTATTTATACACAAAAGCTGCTTAGGCACATTAACTTCAATAAAATAAATGAATTAAAAGGAAAACACAAAATAAAAAGTAAGAAACCTGAAATATCGTAGATTGGTCTTATAAAAATCGTGTGGTGCAGGGGGTGGTGGGGGTGAATTTTCTAAAAATTGTCAAGAAATTATTATTTTTTTGTAATCTACACCATACTGCTCTTAAATTGACAAAACCGCTTTTCAATATTTTTATTAGAAATACTTTATTTTTTCATTTTAAAAACACCGCATAATGCTTTTATGTGGGAGTATCTTATGAATAAAAGCTTGCTCTGAAATCTCATTTTTATGTTATCGTCTACCTCGCTGTAACTTGGTTTATCAAAAAAGTGTTTCCTATAAACGATATGCATTGAAGGTCAACGAATCCGTTATTTTTTTTAAAACCTCAATCTGATGGATAGTTTTTGTTTTTAATTAGCAAAATGTGAAACCATGTCGTGAATATCACGGAAACCAGCGAAGCAACGAGGAAGGGTCAGATTTGCGAGGACGGTCAGGCAATAGACTTTGCGGTTCCGACGTGCGCTTGTACAACCACTTTCGCAGCGAGGATGATTTTATTTATTTTTTATGTCTACGTTTTAAGTGTCAAAATAGTTTTCTGAAGTAGTGAAGTAGTTTTTAATGTGACTAAAATATATTTATTTTTGTGTGAAAATGATAAATAATAACGCATTAGTTATAATTTTCATCCAAATGGATATTAAAATCAGTACATGTTCTAATTGCGAACTTGATTCAACAATCAAATTAAAGGATTTAACGAAAAAAGCTGCTAACACTAAAGGAAAAGTTTTTTACTTCCAATTATGTGTACCTTGTCAATAAGGCGGAAAGCTCATAACGTCAAAACAAATATCCAAACAAAAATTAATTGAATGTGCAAAAATCCGCATGAACATCTGTTAAGGCAAGGATCCTGATGCTCTACATATTTTTTTGAATTTTAATGACATAAGGGAACAAGTTTACAATGACATAAAAACTGTTACAAAACCTATACGAGTTTTAAATTGCGTATTTTGCCAGAAACGTTTAAAAAATCAAAAGCTCTGACAAGTCATGACTAATATGGAAAAACAAAATTAAAACTCGAAGAAATACGACATTAAATGCTTCATGCTATTTGACAGAATCACGTAAAACAATAAATAAGCTCGCACATTGGGATTTTTGGTTAAAAAAGTTAAAGACATCTTTGTGGATCGAAATAGTGAATTCTCCAAGAAGAAATCTATACCTAGAAGAACCTAGAAATTTTTTGAAACGGTTTTCTAAGGAGCAAGTCATTGAAGCAGTAGTGCATCACACTAAGACGGAAACGTCCAACTATTAATCCTTTGCTTCGTCAGCAATGACGAAGATTTGCCAAAATATTAAAACGGAAATAAATGGCATAATCTAAATTTAAAAATTTGAAAATTAAGGATTACAAAACGCATATTTCAAATAATTTATATTTTTTAACAAGTCTTCTTGGCTCGGAAACGGAAATACTTAATATTTGTCAAGATGATGAGTTTAAATGAAAAAAGAATATACCCCAATCTTATTGGTTTGGGACTCTTAAATTATTAGGAGACCAAGTCAAAAAAACTGGTTGAAACCAGCCACGCTTGTTGTCACACAGTATCTTATACACAAATGTCAATAAATGAAACTATACCTAGAAACTTTAAACTTTTGCCACATCATGTAAAATTCAATGAAAAATTTCACATGTACTTATAACCGAAGCAATATTACAAGAGTATATATCAGTTCTAAACACCTGTCAATATAAAAAAAGGTATAGAGACATTCAATTTTCTGTGAAATAAGATTTTTTAATTTAGACATTTAGATAAGCGAGACAAAAATGATCCCTGACCAACACGAAGGGTTTTTTTTAGATTAGCTTTTTACTTCTACTTAATTTTAGTTGTTATTATGGATATAATTTTAATTTTTATTCTAGCTTCTATGTACACTTATGTACTATTGGTTTAATATACAATGTTGCAATGTCAAAAATAACAAAAGAGTATCATCCCTATCAAAAAATTCGACTATGAGGGCAAATACGTATCACATTCGCTACGAAAGAGGGTATACAAATAAAAACGATCTTAAGCGGCCGCCGCAACCGCAAGTCTGTTATTAACTGACCGTCTTTGCAAATTTGACCCTTTCTCCCTGCTTCGCTGGCGGCCGTAATGTTCACGACAGGGCTTCATATTTTGCTAATTAAAAATAAACGATCCATCCGATTATAGTTTTTGAAAAAGTAGCTGATTCGTTGATCTTGAATGCATATGATTTATAAAAAGCATTTTTTTGATAAACCAAATAGTTTTCAAGTTACAGCGAGGTAAACGATAACATAAAAATGAGTTTTCAGGGCAAGCGTGTATTCGTTAAAGATATAAAAGCATTATGCTGTGTGTTTTTAAAACGAAAAAAAAAAAAAGATTTCTAATAAAAATATTGAAAAGCGGTTTTGTCAGTTTAATGGCTGTATGTTGTAGATAACAACAATATAATAATATTTTTTTGTCATTTTTATTATAAAATTCACTCCCACCAGACCCTGCACCATACGATTTTTGTACGACCAGTTGGTTTTGTATTCTTAGGGACAGTGTAAAATTGCTACACATTTATGTTTTTAAAATAGGAAAATAATCATTCAGACCAGCCTGTAGAACTCCAGAGTTTTTGATTAAAGTTACATCAAAAACACAAATGTAATCTAGCCATTTTAATGACGTTTTTGTAGTTCTCGTAATTTTTGTAAGGTATTTAATAATATACAGAGGGTTCAAATGAATTTTTTAGGGGTGGAACTATTATAAAATAATTTTTTAAAAATGTGTCTGGATTGTTAGGCCTTTAAAATTTCTTAAACAGCAAATACCCCTTAGCCTACGAATTCATTATAAGAGACAAAAATATATATAAAAACAATTTCAGTTTGAAATGTTTGTTTGCGTTTTGTTTACGTTGACGCAATCAAATGAATATCAATATTTTTGATCGCATTATTTAAAAGGAAGTTTGAATTAAGATTCTAAAATTTGTAAAATGTCTTTATAAAATTTTTATCTTGACATCAATTTATAGAAGTTTATGCCTCTTTAAAAAAAAGTATTTTGAAGATACTCAAACTTTTTATTTAGCTTACTAGAGGCTGCTATTTAATATAAGTAAGTTCTTTTTAATTATGAAAAAATTAAATATATCCGAAACAATACCATATGTTATAAAAGATTTGTTACTTTTTGGCTACAACACATTACTGTTATGTAGTTTTTTCATGAAGCAAAAGTTTACATCTTTTTAAAAAATATGCAGATCATCAAAAAGTAAGCCCCTTGCAAGTGACGATGCGGCTACAAGAAAATTACGTTTAAACGCACCCGAAGCCATTCATGACATGCAACGGATTTAATTTTTTTTGAACATGTTTCATATATTCAGCGAAATTTATATATACCAGAAGCTCTTTGGTCCTCGTGACTTGCCGAATATATAATCTCACTTTAAGGCACACCTTGTCACTTAATTATTTTTCTGTCTTTAATAATAATAAAGGACTTTTATTATAGAAAATAAACAAATATAGTTTTCCAAATTTTCTTCCGCTTGTTCGCCTTGACAAGTTTATTTATACACAAAAGGTGCTTAGGCACATTAACGTCAAGGAAATAAATGAATTAATAGGAAAACATCAAATAAAGAGTAAGAAGCCTGAAATATCGTAGAATTCGCGAGATCAATTAAATAGGTAAATGCTGATAAAGGTTATTTTCAGGCATTGTTTATTTGTATTGGTTCATTTTCAGTTCTTAATTTATACTAGAGTTTAATTAAATATATTACTGCTCTTTTATTAAAGAATGAAATACATGTTTACTATGTTTACAATTATATAAGAGGAGGATCTTTTGAATAGTTCAAAATAGTGTTATAATATAGCCCGAAAACGACAGTTTGACGTATATTCATCTATGCTAAAATGCAGTCTTTGCTGCAAATACTTTGGAATATGGTTTTTATAATTATGAAAAATAAGGTCGCAGAGTGCAAATATCGTGTAAGATGTTCGGATACCTTATGTTAGTCTTGGGCAATAGTTCTGTAATCGCTCAACTCTGTTAAAGTTAGTTTGCTTTAAACACTCACAGCCATTTACTTGTCACAGGACGACTGAAAGCCCACAAGACTTTTTTCTATATGTGACTGAATTTGATGCTTTATGAAGTTTTTCAAGATTGTGGGCAGAGTTTGCAAAATGTTTAGTGGAGTTGATTAAAAGAGTCTGAGTTGTTTGCTTTATTTAATAAACCCTGGAACTTAACATAAAGGAGCGAGCCATTGAAGCAGTAGTGCATCACACTAAAACGGAAACGTCCAACTATTTATCCTTTGGTCCGCCAGGAATGACGAAGATTTGCCAAAATATTAAAATGGAAATAATTGGCATACAGAATGCAGAATTTAAAAATTAAGGATTACAAAAAGCAAATAATTTATATTTTTTAACTAGTCTTCATGTCTCCATCGAAACATGTAATGCCAGCAAAGAAACGGAAATACTTCATATTTGTCAAGCGATCATCTTTGCGAGTTCAAATGGAAAAAAATATTTATATATATAAAAAACTTGTTGAAACCATGCACGTTTGTGTTCACTCAATATCTTACACGGATAAGCGTCGCTCAAGAAGAAATTCAAATTTATTTAGAAAGCGATTACGTAACTGTCTCTAGACAATTGACGATGAGTTGGAAAATTTCACATGTACTGATAACCGAAGCAATATTACAAGAGGATACCTCAGTTCTAAACACTTGTCGATGTAGAAAAAGGCAGAGACATTCAATTTTCTGTTAAATAAGATTTTTTAATTTAGGCAAAACATTTCAGGCGTAACGAACCATTATGTTCCTGTAAAAGAAAATTTATGAAATGTATTGGTTCCTGTAAATGTGTGAAATCAATATGTAGCAATAAGCGAGACAAAAATGATCCCTGACTAACACTAAATATCTCTAATTTATCGGACACTGAAACAAACTCAGACTGAATGAAGAGTAAAAAACGTAATGACAATTTTCTTTATAAATCAAAAACCTACTATTTTTGCCGAAGATATACGCTAATATTGGATTAGAATGGGAAGAAGGATTTTTTTTAATATTAACTTTTTACTTCTACTTAATTTTAGATGTTATCATAGATGTAATTTTAGTTTTTATTCTAGCTTCTATGTACACTTATGTATTATTAGTGTTGCCAATAAAATATAATACAAATAATTACTAATGTCAAATATAATAAAACGGTACCATCCCTATGTAACAAGTAATTAATCAAAAAATTCAACTATGAGAAAAATACGTGTATCATATTCGCAACGAAAGAAGGTCTACAAGCAAAAACGATCCTAAGCGCTCTCCGGAACCGCTAAGTTGCTTATTGCCTGATCGTCCTCGCAAATCTGACCCTTTCTAGCTGCTTCGCTGGTGGCCTTGATATTGACGACATAGCTTACATTCTGATAATTAAAAAAAAAACGGTCCATCCGATTGGGGTTTTTGAAAAAGTAACAGATTCCAAATAGTTTTCATGTTACACCGAGGTAAACGATAAAATAAAAATGAGTTTTCAGGGCAAGCGTTTATTTGTGTGTGTAACTAATACCTCGACCAATAAAAAAGAGAGTTTTTAATTATACTCATCCTTTTTATTTAGTTTTAGATAATAAAAATTTAAATAAACCAAAATAATACTCAAAAAATATTAAAAAAGTTTGTGACAATTTGATTTCTAAAATTCATTGCAAACTCTTTACTTTACTGTTTTGTCGTATTCTCATAAAATCTTAGCAAAAGTTGACATCTTTTTAAAAAATATGTAGCTCCTCCAAAACTAAATCCGCGGCACGTCACAAAGCGACCGCCAGCAAATTAAATTTAAATGCACTCGGAGCCATTCGTGACGTGCAGACGTGCAACGGATTCAGTTTTTGTTTGAACCACGTTTGCAGTATCGAGCGAATTCTATATAGAGCTGAACCTCTTTACTCATTGTGACTTCCTTAATATACAGTCTAACAGTAAAACATACCTTGTCACTTCTTGTATATATGAGAAACTTGGCATCATCGCGGAGTCGTATATGGCAGAAGTGAGAAAGAGTGTCTGATGTCCAATAATTTTGAAAAGAAAAATAGTTACCCCTCTTATGCGAAACCATAAATTTAAGCCCCCCTCATCATATATACATCGAAAGTTTTATAACATACGTCCCGAAAATAGTGGATGTTAGGCCGCCCGCTTCACGTAGCGGAAGTCCCAACATAACAAGTATCAATATATATATATATATATATATATATATATATATATATATATATATATATATATATATATATATATATATATATATATATATATATATATATATATATATATATATATATATATATATATATATATATATATATTGAATTGATGAAATGATATTTTGAACGACCCAATATACAAACTAATCACCAGAGATCCCACGACATATTTGGAAAAAACAACTAAGTCCAAAATTCTCGATTCATCAATAAACGAGGATACAAAGAAGAAACTTATCCCGAGGGAAAAATCGAGTCGTTGCCCAAAATTCTACGGGCTCCCAAAGATCCATAAGGACGGGGTTCCCCTGCGTCCAATCGTAAGCGCCTTTAACTCACCATTATGCAAGCTGGAAAAACATCTGGCCAGTGCACTTCAGCCTATAGTGGAAAAGGCAGATTCCTATGTTAAAAACTCAGAACATTTCACTCAGATTTTAGGTTCTCTCAGGATGGACAAGGACGACATTATGGCAAGTTTCGATGTCAAATCCCTCTACCCGAGTATTCCAGTAGAAGAGGCACTCTTGCTTATAGAAGAAAACGAAGATCTTCCGCCATACATAATGGATCTGTCAAGACATTGCCTGAAAAACGCTTACTTTATGCACAACGGGAAAATTTACCGACAAATAGATGGAGCAGCAATGGGATCATCTCTCTCACCTGTGATTGCCAACCTCTTCATGATTTACTTCGAAAAGAAAGCAATAGAGAAGGCAAATCTGAAGCCAAAACTATGGACAAGATACGTTGATGACGTATTTGTTGTATGGCCTTTTGGCAAGGAGGAGCTTTTGAAATTCCTAGATCATCTGAATTCCATTCACCCAAGGATTCAATTTACAATAGAACTTGAAGAGGATAACAGTCTACCCTTTTTAGATGTGCACATCACAAGGACCGAAGATGGACACTTGGAACACACTGTCTATAGAAAACCAACACACACTAATAGATATCTGAACGCTAAATCTCATCACCACCCATCACAGATACAGGCAGTGGCAAATACATTAATTGCTCGGTCCTTCAGGCTCACAAACGAGAGGAACAGAGATAAAGAACTGAAGAAAATTAGTACCTGTCTTCAACAAAACGGATACCAAAGGCGCACCATCAGCAAGGCAATCAGTAAACAACAACAGCCGCAGCAGAGAGTGCAGGACGAGACCCAACGAAGATCGATCGCTGTCCTGCCATACATCAAGGGGGTTACTGACAAAATCGGCCGAATATTACGGAAACACGACATATCAACGGCATACAAACCTGACCATACCATCGGAGCAATACTAAGAAACCCAAAACAAAAAATTACTCTGGAAAACCAAGGAGTATACAGTGTAGCATGCGGATCGTGCAGCCTGACGTATGTGGGACAGACCAACAGAAGAATTTCAGCCAGGCTCGAGGAACATCGTTTAGCCATAAGAAACAAACAAACAACATCTGCTTTGTTTCAGCACCAACATCAGACAGGCCATAAAATTGATTTCGGCACTTGCAAACAAATAGCTAATATTCCTGATTTTAGGACTAGGATTATACGAGAGGCCATCGAAATAGAAAAGTCCGGACACCTCAATACGAGAGACGACGCTCTGCATTTATCCAACACGTGGAGAACGATAATCAAACAGCAGAGCGATGCGCAGCAGCCAACGGGGACATCGCAACTACGATCGGGCGAAATTAACAACGCGACAATTCAGGGGGCGGAGCCACCTCCCCCCACGCACAAGCAGCACCGTTACCATCTCCGGCGCAGAGTATAAATACCGCACGCACCGCCGATAACCTCCCAGTGTTCGAAGTGTTTTCGGAGCGCGAGCATTGAAGATGCCAAGTGAGATTTTGGCGAAACGTCTGCAGGATTCCAGTCGGATGCAAGATTTGCAGGATTCCAGTCGGATGCAGGATTCCAGTCGGAGTTCAACGAGCGAACGGATGATATCCCGGAATATAGTGTCATCATATATATATATATATATATATATATATATATATATATATATATATATATATATATATATATATATATATATATATATATATATATATATATATATATATATATATATATATATATATATATATATGATGACACTATATTCCGGGATATCATCCGTTCGCTCGTTGAACTCCGACTGGAATCCTGCATCCGACTGGAATCCTGCAAATCTTGCATCCGACTGGAATCCTGCAGACGTTTCGCCAAAATCTCACTTGGCATCTTCGATGCTCGCGCTCCGAAAACACATCTAAAAATTTATTGATCCCAACCGAATTTAATATTTCGTTTTTTTAGCTTTTAATTGGCAGAATGTCTTAGTCAGTGTACAGGGTGGTCTGAATTGCGGTGTTATAACAGATAGGGATATTCCGATACTAGCAAATACGAGTAGGTACTCGATACTTTTGATTCGATACCAACTATTTATAGCATCGAATCAATCTTGCGATACTTACTCGGTATCGAAACAAAAGTACTTGGTATCAAATCGAATCGGCCTCACCATTTAAAAAGAAAAACGAATGCATCAGACTAACATAATCACTATCTGATCTGTGGTGACGTGTTTTCTCGCGCCAACAAAGCCGAACTCGTCCGCTTCACTCGACCGAGCCCGCGCCAAAAGCCAGAAAGACGTCCGCCCGTCATTTTTTTCATTGTCAACCAACATAAATTGTCAAATATACAAGAGATTGCTTACGAATAATTTTATTTATTGTAATCATCGGCTTATTATTCCAATGTTATCATGGAGTTTTTTGTTTAAAGTACGTGCTTGACGTGACGCAAACGTTTATAATAAAAGTTTTCTTTTCCTTCTTAATTTTGTTTTAATTATTGTCCTTCAACGTTCATTGTTAGTTTCCTTAAAATAAATAAAAAAATAATAAAGTGTTAAAGTATCGATATGAGTAAGTATCGATACTTTAGTAGTAATATTTGAGTAGTATCGAAAAAAGATTTGAGTACTATCGAAATGAGTAGGTATCGATACTTTAATGGTATATTCTAATTACTGTGTTTCATTTATTAGGTCAAAATCACTATAATTTAAGTTGCTTTAAATTGGCCTTACCTTTTTTAAAGTTCCAGTTTTTATTAAATTATTTTAAAGGTTTCTATGTGATGTCTTCTTAAACCTATTGTGCACGGCCTACTAAAACACAAACAAAAATGCTCTATATGTCCGCGTTTTTTAATTGAAGATACAAACAAGTCTGTATTGCTGAAAACACAAAAACTGTGATTACCGTATAAAATAAGAATGTATTCATTTATGAGAAAACGGAGAACTTTAGAAAAAATCTGAGTACGCCACTGCATTTGCCTAAAAAAATGCCCTAACAATATTTTTATGCGAACCCAAAACTGAAAATTTCCATAAATACAGAAGAAGTTTTGGATAAATTTGAAAGTAAAATTGAAACGGAACGGGACCCATGTTGATATAAAAATTTTGGAGGATTCTTCCTATGTTTTTCGCATCATCCTGTGCATTGAAGTGATTACCGTATAAAATAAGAAAGTATTCATTTATGAGAAAACGGAGAACTTTAGAAAAAATATGAGTACGCATGCATTTGCCTAAAAAAATGCCCTAACAATATTTTTATGCGAACCCAAAACTGAAAATTTTCATAAATATAGAAGGTATGGACAATTTTTAAAAGGGGCAAAATTTGAAAAAACTTGGTGGTTCAGATATCGCCATGCAGTTGTAAAAGTCAAATGTTTCTCAAAAATCGACCCCTTGACAACTCTGTACAAATAGTGTACTTGCAAACTTTGTAAATTGTCGATAATTTTCTCTAATTCAGTTAGTGAAAAAATATACTTTTTTACTTTTTACATTTATTATTTTTTCACAGTTTTTGAAATAAAAAATCTTTGGAAGACAATATATAGAGCCTTTAAACCTTGCTTGCTCATTATGCAATTGAAAGGAGAATTTCAAGCTGAATATTGGTACAAAAATTTTATATCTCCACAATGAGAAAGTATATTTGAAAATTGAAATTTCTAAATTTATGTAAAAAAAGCGGTCACCATGGAGATCACTATAATTATTTTAAAATAAAAATACGGAAAATGAATTCTCTCGGGAGGCACAGCTAAACCTAATGCAATATTTATGGTAAAACGGTGTCTTTAAAGCTATAAATTGAAACTGCCTTAATATTCTAATGAGTTTCATAACGGCAAATAGTTTAGCTTCTAACGGCAATATCGCAGATATCAAGTTATACCAATTAACAGTAAAACGTTAATAGAAAATTTTCCATACAAATTCGTTTCACCTTGCATGCCGAATTTTTCCTGACACAATGACCACGTAAATGAGCGAAAGTAAAAATTAATGACATAGTACCTGTACCAACAAGAATGCACCAAATTTTTTTGCGTACAAACAACATTCGATTCGAAAACACTTATGTTTTATGACTAATTTAAGAAAAAAAAACATCTTTTTATTTATATATTTTTTTATTTGTCTTGTCACATTTAACTTAGAATTTGATTTTTTTTTAACAATCATAAATTTTGATTTTAAATCACATTGAGTTCCTATTAAGAGCGGCAAAAATTTAAAAAAAAGATTGATTTCAATTCGTTACCAATTTTCGGACATCAAAGGTTTTCAAAAACCAAAAATTGAAAATCCAGATTAATATTTCAAAAAAAAGTTACGGTGGTTCCAAAAACAAAAACGAAAAGTTTCTGATGCATTGAGGATCTTTTTTTTTGAGATGGCCTGCCCGAGATTTTTTTAACCGAATTGGAAAAGACCTTAATAAGGAACATACAGGAATTCTTGGAAAACCTTCCGACACTTACTGGTTAAAGCGTTAACTACGTCAAGTAAAAATAACAATTTAATAGGTTAAGTTAATCCTGATAGATTATGTCAGTACCTCGTTTATGCACCTCCCGTTTCATAGGAAATTAAAACTTATAAATGTGTTTGTAAATAATAAGAGTTTTAAAACATAATATGTTTTTTTGAGGAGTGAAATCATGTGGAAGTCAACCCCCTGAAAGCAGGACTAATTGTACTTCAACTGGTTTGTACCTACCAAATTTACTTGAAATCAAATGGATGACTGTTTATTTATTTATTTGTGTATTTTTTCATTTGGATGCCTTGGATACGTTTACAAAAAGATGGTAGCTATATAAAATAAAATAAAAACTAGGGGACATTGTGAGTAATTGTTCCAAATTATGAGATATTATATGGGAAATGTAAATGTAAATATAATGAGGTATTATATAAGAATTTTGAGGGCGTTGGTGTATATAAAATTATAATGTTCTCACCCCTTGGTTTTTACAATGACGCTGATTGTGGTGTCTGGCTAATAAACTGAAACTTTCTGTTTTACACTCTATACCAAACATCCACTTCATTTTAATTACTCTCTAAAAATACTTACTATAATAAGTGATCTAGCAGTTGTGTTTGATGAGAGGTTTGATCAGTTGGTAACCAGTGCCTCACAACCTTTGATTTTGTACGGGATTCAAGTCAGAGAATCTTGGTAGGGATGCTACTGACCGTATGTTTCCTAACATCGTAATACAGGTAGAATAATTCTACCAATAATTTGAATTGCAATAATACCAGCCCAAATATTTCGTTAGAAATGATTTTAGTACTTGTACTAGGATTACGTTCCACTTGATAAATTCTAGTTGCTTCGCTTCACCATAATGGCAAAAGAACATTTTAGTGGTGTGTAAAAATTAATAAACACAACATCAACCATAACGAGGAAACACTTAGCTTTTTAGAACTATAAACGTAACAAATTACTAAATACGTATCGAAAACTTACAAAATATACTAAAATTTTAGTTTCTAACACTTTGACAAGCCAACGAAAATTTTCAGAGAAGGACATGGCATATTAGATTTTTTTTCGTATTAGGTTTGAATTAATAGAGATAAATAAAATTGTATTTATCTGATTATAGAGATCGAAACCAGCAAATGTTCAAGAAGCAGCTTTTATCAGCTTTTTTTAGAAAAGTTGGGATAGTGGTCCAAACTCTTTTTGTAGTAAAACATGTGCTACTTTACATAAATTAAGCTTTCCAAATTTGATTGGAATTGCTACGCCGTTTTGGATAAATTTCAAAGTAAAATTGAAACGGAACGGAACCCATGTTGACATAAAAAATTTTGAGGAATGCATTGAAGTATCGATTAGTGTTACAGAGAGCACAAATGTATAAAAGATGACATATGGAGCTTTTATTATTATAATTTAATATTATAATTATTACGATCTTTAAAAGGAAAAACTGTATTTATGTTATTCATATTAAAATCGATGTTTTTAGTAATAATATATAATAATAAGTATCAAACAAAACATGCGCTTAAATACTACAGAATAATTCGAGCAATAGCATATTAATTTGAAACATTATTCTTTGGAAGGTTGTAGTAACACTAGATTTTAATATAACAAAGCATTAGTTTTAAATTTGGTTAATTCTAATTCCGCATTGCTTGAAAAAATTGTTGATTGCAAAAAATCGGCATACGTTGTTTCGTCGCAGCTGCCTCCATTGTGAGTTTATTTTATCAACTTTTTGTTTCCCAAAACCCGATACCACCAAACCCCCACACAGATGTCAACGTTTGAAATGAAATTCAAGATGTCGAACACCTGGTGGTGAAACAAAGAACGGGTTATTTACGTGTAAGATGTTTATTGTTGGCTGGATGGAAAAAGAACAAAAAAGTTAATCACCCCACGTAGATGTATCAAATACCCTTAAAGCAGTACTTCAAACATTTTTCCCAATAGCAAACATGAAGTCAATTCACCTTAATGATGAGAATAGTCCGTAATGAGAGCTTAAACTTCTCGTCCTAAGCAGACAACGTGTGTTCCGCGTGAAACCACTTTTAGGTTTTTTTTTAATGCTGCACCACCAAGTTTTTGCCAAATTTGCGACAAAAAAGTAACACCCAATCGATAAATACAATATTCAGAATGTACAAATTTAAGGGGTAATGCTTACTTCCGCTTGAAGCATTACCAGGGATTTCTTTTAAAGAAACGCTATACGACCAATCAATAAAATGTTCAGAAAGTTTTATGGATTGTAATGCTAACTTCCGCGCAAAGCATTACCAGTGATATTTTCAATGGAACGCGGCACCACCAATTATCTCAGCAAATTTACGAAAAAACTGACAGCCAATGCGTAAATATCGAGAAAGTACAATTTTTAAAGATGATAACTTCCATATGAAGAATTGTGATTTTTTATTAAGAAATTGTCCCACTATTTTTTTACGACAAATTTATAAACAAAAAGTCCAATCCACAACTAAAATATTAAGGAATTTCAAGCTTTAAATGTGGCAATGCCAACATTTGCGTAGAACATTACTAGGGTATTTTTTTTGACAAATTTATGACAACAAAGTGAGACCCAGAAAGTGCAAGGTTTAGGCTGGTAATGCGAACCTCCACGTAAGGCATTATCAGTAACACCCATAAAGTGAAAATTTTATGAGAGGTAATTCTGGACCACCAATTCTTTTCTTTTACGATAGAAACGTACTATAACCATATATGCAGAAAGTGTAAATTTTTGAAGCTCATAATGCTACCTTCAGCGTGAAACATTACCAGCGATTATTTCAAAGCAACGCTATGTCACAATTTTTTTCTTCTTCTTCCATGTAAAGAATTACCAGGGATTTTTTTCATGGCACCACTGTATGACAACAAAATGACACCCACAAAGTGCAACTTTTAAGGGAGGTAACACTGGAACACCATTTTTTACTTTGATGACATAAGTCCTATACATAAATCAAATATAATGCTAACTTCCGCGTGAATCATTACCAGGGATTTCTTTTACCACTATTACCACCAATTTTTTATTTTACGGCAGAAATGTGTTACAAATATATAAAATATTCAGAAAGTGCGAGTTTTAAGGGCGGTTTAATGCTAACTTCGGAGTAAAAAAATACCAGGGCTTTTTTTATAAGAAACACTTTAGCTCCACTTTTTTTGACCAATTTAAGACAACAAAGTGAGACCCAGAGAGTGCAACTTTTAAGAGAGGTAATGTTGGACCACCAATTTTTTTCTTTTACGACAGAAAAGTCCTATAAATATACAAAATATCCAGAAAGTGTTAGCTTTAAGGGTGGTAATGCTAACTTCCGCGTAAAGCATTACCGGCGAAATATTTAATGCAACGCTGCACCACCAATTCTTTCAACAAATTTACGACAAAAAAAATTTAAAATAAATAAAATATTGGGTAACGCTAATTTTCGTGTTATTTTTTTTAGAGAAACTTCATTTACGACAAATTTACAACAAAAAAGTCCAATCCACAAATAAAATATTTAAGAAGTTCTTAAAGCTGGCAATGCTAACTTCAGCGTGAAAAAAGTGCAGCTCCATTTTTTTTCTTTTATGACAAATTAGCGACAAAGAAGCGAAAGTGAAAGAAAGTGCAAGCTTAAAAACGGTGATGCAACTTTAGCGTACACTCTCTGCAGGTTTTTTATAAATCTCTGCGCGACAACTTTTTTTTGCTATGAATTTATGATAAAAGGATGACCCAAGATCGCCAAAAGGGAAGCAACGTAGTTTTTTAAATAAAGCTTCAGAAAGTGAATATGATAGTAATACCAACTTCCGTGTGAAGCTGGCATTAGCACAGATTTTTATATGACAACTTTATTACACAAAAGCGACAATTAACGCATGCATAAGTTATTAAGAATTTTTTCTACTCCCGTTTGTAAAATACCTAATTACGCACCGATCTAGCGTGCGGGAAGCGTCACTTTTTCACGTCAGTTTCGTTTCCCACGAATCCGGGGATTTTACCGCACGGATTTGGGAGCAATTGTACGTTTTCGGAGATATTTCCCATGCTTTGAATTTTGACGTTTATCAATTCTGACAGTCATGTCAGTGAATGTATTCGTGTTGTTTTGCGAAAGTGTGGCCAAAAACTAACGGTCGTTATAAAACATTGCCGTTTACCGCACTTGTTGCATAATATACTATAAAAGGGCTAATGCTAATTTTACCTTTGGAAGAACCTGCCACAGTCATCCACAGTATTCGGAGCATGTGGCGAAGAGTTAAGCAACATCAAAATTTTACATGTGGCAGATCGCTAATACTAAATAACACATTTTTCCCGAGTCACCTACCGACCGTACCCAAACAATCAGATATTTGTGTTCCGTATACACCCATTTTTTTAAGGAAATTTGCTGAGGGATTTGTTAGGATGTACCCAAGACGTTTTTTAGTCTTGCGGTAAAAAGTATTACAATCTTTGGAAATTATTAATTTATTACCGGATATTTTTGTATAAGTATACTACTATAGAGAATATACCACGACATGACTGCCATAGCTTGAGAGTGTGTTGTAGATTTCAAGTTAAAATTGTCAAATGAACATATGCCCGAAACGATATTCTAAACCCATTTATTTTCTTTTTATATTTTTTATTTATTTGTATTTTATTTTATTGAGTTAGTTGTTCAAAATATCTACCCAATTAGTGTCTACATACGAGCTGTGTTCAAAAAGTAAGGGAACTTTTAAGTAAGCATATAAGCATATAAGGACCATTATTGACATTGTTTAACAGTTCCTGAGCCTTGCTCCTTCGGTAGTCCTTTTGTTCAAAATTAAGCAGTTTCGGAACAAATTTTGCTACTACACGTTCCATGCCCAAAACTTTGGAAAAAATTGCATGGCACGAACCAATAGAGGTGACGACGTCTTCAGTCACTTCTCTAATATTGACGATTTTTCACGTCTTCAACGCTTTCATCGGCCATTAACGTGCTGGGCGTCCGGATATATCTTATAGTGTTATAGTTAGTTTTCTATTTTATAAAATTACAGTAGATTAATAAGATTCAAGCAGACTTTGATTGCTTTTTGTTAATTGAACAATTGAAATCATAGGAGGCATAGTACGTCAAGTTTGACAGTTAAGTGTTATTTTGAAATTTATTATTTGCGTTTATTTTTCGTTCCGTAAAAATGCCAAGGCATTTTCAAATCGAGAAATGAGAACTATGGTGCGTGTTTATGCCCAATGATTTGGGAGCTTCGGGATCTTTTCATCAAAAAAAGCACAATCGTTAAGTGCTGCTACTAGTTCTAGTAGCATTTAGAACATCAGCATTTAGAACAATAAAAGGAGAAAGTCTTTATCCTTATTATTTCACACAAAAAAAAAATTCTACCCAGCTGAGAAGGCTACTTTTGCTTTTACTCGTAGAGTTATTTTTCAATTTCACAACAGACATTCATTTGATATAGGAAAAACATTTCCAGCAAGAATTCAACGTGTGCGCAGGCATAGTAAATAATTGTGTACTAGGACTATTTGAATTACCCCCAGATGCAGCGACATTTTTACATTTCTTCCAACGCAAGTTTTAAGATTTGATCGATGACTTACATTTGGCTATAAGAAATGCCATGATACCTTTGTTTGACCAAACACCACCACATTATGCGCTAATTGTAAGAAATTTTGTGAATATAAACTTTCCTCATAAATGAATTGACAGAACAAGTATTTAAACTCATTTTTTAAACAAATTGCTGATTGTTTTTCGTAATACCTAATTATGAAGTTACATTATAATCATTTCAAACAATATTTTCCTTATTTCGGTTTATTATTGGTAATGGTAATGCAAAACAAACTAAGTTTATTTTGTTCATAAAAGCCTTGTTTCTTTTTCGGTATTCAATCACTATTAATGAGTTCATTGAAAAGTGCATTTCATTCAATAATACATTTTTAATTAAATAATAATAATAATACATAGCTTTGATAACGGCTTGAATTTACGAGACATTTATATGAAAAAGCGAAATACTTCGATACCAACAATATGCTGGTATTATATGGCCCATTAACACCGTAGATGCCGGGTGGTTGCATGATTAGTGCATAATTGTTTATTTCCGAGGACGGAGTATAGAAAATATTTTAAGACGATGGTATCATAACATTTAAGTCGGATTCATAAGATTTATCCGTATACTTCTTTACATATTACGATATTTTCAGTCATGCTTAGTCTTATTGAGTACTTTTTTATTCAATATTCAAAGGCACTGTCTGAGAGATGCTCCATTGTCCCCATACTTTTTGACGCCCTATATAAAAAACTTCATGATATATCGGCCCGGTCAAAAGTACTCTAAAATCACAACTATAATTCATGGGCGAAATAAATACAAGTAAAGCCCAGAATAAATATTTCTCAAACTAAATTAATTTGATTGTTATACATAACTTTATATCGATTTTTTCCTATGGGCTACAAAAAAAGAATTAAACAAAAATTTTGATAGATGAAGGAGGGCGTCTAGAGGTGTATTTTTGGATTGCCCAAATGAAACGGAACACCGTCGTCACATTGCCGTATCTGGTTTTTACCAACGAATACAGCCCGATAATATAAGAACTATACCACGACCTACGAAACGTAAAGATGAACGTTAAATCACTTTTAATGAGTGAATTAATGTCAGTGACGTACCTGCGTGAATGAAAAATGAGCTACAGGACGGTAATCCGTTTATATTTCGGTATCAGGCTTCAGTAGGAAAAAAGTAGGAACGATCGTTAAATTTTTAAGAACGGAGATAATAAGTTATTAAAGCATATAGCACTTAGATATTCTTTTACTAAGATTATATTATACGGACTTTCAGAAATGATGTTATACTATTTTAGACTCTTACTTGATGTGGTACAGTCAGTAGGTTAAAAATAGGTAAGCTTTGTAGCGACACACTGGAAAACAATTGTGGAGTACCACACGGTTCTGTTCTGGACTACTACGTTATGCTATTTACGTGCTTAGTTTGCAAATTGATAGCCTTAAAGCTCAATACTACGCATTTTCCGATGACACATCAGAAAATGAGAAGGGACTAGGAAGACTAATAAAGAAGAACCTTAATATATATCTCAAGTGGCTGTACTAAAACAAATTGAAACTAAATATTAACAAACAAAATTTGTAATTCTTAAACACAGAAACAATACAGTAAGCAATATAAATCTAAACATAAGCAACATCAATTGGGATTAGATTGGATTGGATTGTTATGATGACGCATTTTGATAGCCAGTTATCTCTATAATAGATCACAGGTTGTGACTTATTCAGGAAACACTTCTCTTTCATTAAATATTACAACCGGTGTACCTCACGGTTCTATTCTAGGTCCCTCTTTTTTTCAATCTCTGTGTCGTACTTCCCTTCTATATTTCAGTGATGCACCCAACATTATTACGCAGCTTTACCTGTCATTTAGTCCCGATGAAAGCATTCAATCTCTTACAGCTCTTAATTATGATCTTGAAAATTTAAACGAATTCTCCAAAAAACACTGCTTGCAACTCAATCCAAATAAATCGGCTATTGTGATATTTGGTAGGAAGATTGAGATAAAAGATTTTGAAAATACTCAGAAACTAGATATTTTAATACAGGATGAGCCAGTTAAATTCTACCAAACTTTTAAAAATCTAGGACTGACCTTAGATCAGGATATGCGATTCCCAAAGCATGTAAGTTGTTGCCTCCAGAAAGGTTATATGAATTTAAAACAACACAGAAATGTCCTAATCAGAGACGTAAAATCAATGCTGTGCGACTCGCTGGTCCTTTCATAGGTTAATTGTAATATTGTTTATGCTCCATGTCTAAAAAGCACAGATATAGGACGAATACAGGAATTTCAAAATTCGTGTTTGCCCTTAATTTACCGAATAAAAAAGCGCAATCCGGTCAGTCATACCTTAAAATTGAATGGTTGACTAAATATGCACAATAGAATGTACCTACATAGAACAACTTTCTACTTTTGTATTTTGACTAGTAAAACACCCTTGTATTTGTATCGCAAGATACGCTGCAGGCCTAATGCTCACAAATTAAATATTCGACAAAACAGAATTATATAAACGGTCTTTCTAGTACTAGATTTCAAAATTGCTTAACAAATTGCATCTTGAAGTTAAAGAATCAGTTTCGAAACAAATATTTAAGAAAAAAGTGACCCAGAAAATATATTCAGAACAATGCCAATAGGGCTGTTTAATAACCGTGTTAACTCGTGTGATTTTTTGTTGTTGACAAATTTCTTATTTTCCTTATGTTTATATAATTGTTGAATAATTGCCACTTTATTCTTACTTTATTATTATTTTAGTTATTCTCTTTTGCCTTTCGTGTTATTATAATTTCTTGTTTGAATTTGTTAAAACTTATATGGTAATTTTGTAATTGCGTTCATCTTCTTGATTGGGTTAGATGTAAGAACAGACTTCCAGTTATTTATTAAACTTAGTTGTACTGAATCTCGCCCTTCTTTTTTGAATGAAGGCCTTTATTATTATTATTTTACCTCGCAGTCAAGTTGCAACTTGCTAGATGCAACGAAATTTGAATTAGATGCTACAAGGTGTTCAAAATAAAAAAATATTTTTAATTATTTTAAATAGAAAAATCTCTATTTTCTTAAATGGCAAAAATGAAAAAATCTTACAAAAACCTTTTTTTAAGTATGCCATACGCCTATTTTTGACTTTTACATATTTACTGATATGATATGATATTGATATGATTTATGTACTGGGTGATAAAAATACTTTGTTAGCAGTAAGACTTTACAAGGTGAATTATCTTATTGGACGTGTACCAACTAGACAAGACAAATAGTTTTGAATATAAAAAACGGAAAGTGGTAAATCGGAATTCTAGCAATAAGGAAAAAGAATTGTAAATTTTACTTCAAGTTCAAGACACTTTCCAGGTCAGTAGTCGTCAACTAGCTAGCTTAAGTGATACATGTCAACCTACTGTCCATACTCATAATATCAAATATCAATCAATAAAATAATACCCCTATCGTAATGATTTTGTAAGAAAACTAGTAACTTTTAGAAAAATTATAATATTGGAAAAAGCTTTACGTATGTATTATTATTAATAAAAAAGTTGAACAATTTCAAAACGAATATAAACCAAATTTAAAAATAGCGAGTTTTATTAAAAAAATATATATTTTATTCATCTCGCTTTTTTACGGCACTCTGTATACTTTAGGGTAGTTTTAAAAATTCTTTTATAGTTACCATATTCTCATTACTTTTGAAACCAATGAGATAATGAACTTTTTCTACTACCTTCTCTAAAATATATAATTACACACCGATCTAGCGTGCGGAAGCGCCAATTTAACACGTCAGTTTCGTTTCCCGCGGATCCGAGCCCCTTCGGACATTTCCGGGATTTTACAGCACGGGTTTGGGAGCAATCGGATGTTCCTGAGATATTTCCCACGCCTTGATTTTGATGTTTGTCAGTTCTGACTGTCATGTCAGGGAATGTATTCGTGTTGTTTTGCGAAAATGTATCCAAAAACTAACGGTCGTAGAAAAAGTATAGTATGAAACACGCTCGGTAAAGTTTTTCAGTCACTCATTTATTAAACACTCGCTCCGCTCGTGACAAATAAACTCGTGAGTCAAATGACTAACCCTGTACATATTCTTATTTTTATTTAATAAAGTTGTGTAAAAAAAACAGCTCTCTGTGAGTTCAAATGGCAAAAAAATAAAAATAATTAATATTTCGAAAACCGGCATAAATATGTATTTAGAAGAAATAATCTGAAGAAAGCAATGCATCTACAAATGCGAGCTTGCCACATGTTATTTAAAGCGGCACCGTTGAATATTTTAAAACAAACCACTTTCGCGGAGTAGTGTTCAAATTTTCAAAATATATATTTCTGTAAATGCGGTTTCAAATAAAAACGCTTGGCAACGTCACTGGAGGAGTCAGCTTTCTGGTCTACCGTAAGGAAGCCTGGCTTGGGAAAGATTTACGACAAAGTCAAATAAAGTAGTTGAAAAAGACTGACGGCGTTGTTTGTTTAGGTTATCTGGTGCGCATAGCTCACCTGTTTTACAAGGCATAAAAGTGATACATACATAGCATTATGGTTTACTGCGTGGGAAAGTGTTTACGTGAACGTTTTACAACCGCTAATACCCTGTGGAACAGGACTTCAAAGGAATGGTACATTTTTTTACAACATCGCACACTGGTAGATTCGCTCATTAGCATGACAAAAAAGATTTCCATTTCAATCTTTTCACATAAAATACTGTAGTTAGATAAAGGAGTTCATATTATTTTTAAAAAATAATAAACTCAATGAAATAACCACCATTTTAAAGAAAAATAAATTATAACATGGCTGACCTATTTTATTGCTTTTGTGGATTTTTAATAATTTCTGATTTATTTATCACCACTAAATTTGCTTCAATTTATTCTTCAACAGAAATGCTCTCATTTAAAAGAACATTACTCTCAAATTTTGGAGATTCTAACAAACTTAATGTCTCTGCAAGAAATGTTTTCTTTCTTTTAAATTATCTGTACTAGTACTTTTTCCAAAAAAATGTACTGTAAATTGTTTAGTAAGTTGATTTCGGTCTTCTTCTGCCTCTTCATTTCCATCAGTCACAAAAAAGGAGGGATGATTATACACCCGCGATGAAAATGCTATTATAAAAAATCTGAAAGTTTAACATCATACCTTTCGTAACATTTATAAATCATATTTTAAATTTAATAATTTTATTTTGATAGTGGTGCCATGGAGTTAGAGCATAAAGTATGATACACAGTATTTTTCCCACTATAAGTATTAAAAGAACAAGACACTATTCACAGTTATACCAGTAATCATTTGTTTTCGTAATCATTTGGTTTCAATCGTTTGTCACATCTTTACAGTTCAAAAAATTAAATTCAAAGAAGAGATGGGCGAGGTACCTGCCTTTTAAATAATGAATTAGTAAATGAAGAGTGAACGAAAACCAATCCATCTGTTTACTAAATTTAATGGAGCATGATTAACAAACAAGATACATTTATGTTTTTGTCAAAAAATACATGTAGATGACTCTTTTGACCTTGTCATAGAGGAATCATATTAATCATATTGACTATACCTAATTCATTTCCAAATATACATGTAGGAGTCTTAAGTACACTATCGAAATTCATGAAAGCACAATTTCAAAAATTGTGCCAGAAACCTGTCTTGCAATATGTAATTAATTTTTCAAAGAAACTTCTATATCAGGAAAAGATTCAAGATATTCTTACAGACAGATCATATCGCCATCTTAAAAAAGATCCTACGTCATCTATCATCTTAAATCTGTTGTTAAGGCTTCTTCTCTATCAGACTCCGTGAAAACCCCCTCATGACTCTAAAATTCCTCGTCTTTACGGACTCCTAAAGATTTACAAACCAAGATTACCCCTTCGACCTATTGTCAATACAGGAATTTCGACCTATTGTCAGCACCAACATATTCTCTAGCAAAATATCTAGCTTCCTCATTAAAACTCGTTACAGGGAAAACTGATAGTTTCGTACTTAATTTCTTTCACTTCATTGAACAATTAAAAAGCATTACATAAGATACACAAGATATTCTAGTTAGTTTCGAGGTAAAATCCCTCCTTCCAAAAGTTCCAATTCATGAAACGCTCAACATCATTTCAGATATATTATCCGAACATATTTTTCTTATAACGGTCAAATTTTTGAACAAACGTCGGGAACTGCTATGGGCTCCCCACTATCACCAGTCATCGCGAATATATTTATGGAAGCCTTTGAGAAGAAAGCGCTCGACACCTTCCATATAAAACCAAAATTATGGAACCGCTACGTCGATAATACTTTTGTTATTTGGCATCATGGTCAAGAATTCGTAAGTTTTCTTAGACATTTAAATTCTATATACCCTAACATACGTTTTAGCATTGAGTTGGAAACCCATAATAACCTCCCATTCTTAGATATTCTTATCCATAGAAAATCAGACCTAACATTGGGTCATTGTGTTTACAGAAAACCTACGCATACAGACCGATACCTTAATGCATGCATCACCATCCGGCTCAAAAATTATCATGATTGGCGAAACGTTAGCAAGTTCGATTTAGTAAAAACCGACGCACGAGGAATCCAGAAGTTTTGTAAAATGCAATATGTAATCATTTAAAGGGACTTCTAAAGGTATATTTTATTAAGATTAATAAGTTCAGTCACTATTGGTAATCTTCCAACAAAACAGTCACTTCTGCTTTACTCTAGGACATTGCAGCTTTACTTTTTGAAGTACAAGCAGAAAACGATAGCTAAAACATCAAAAAACTTCAAAACACACACGATTAAACAAAGACAAAAGAGAAATGTACAAGTAAGGACACGCCGTTGTTATTTGATGTGGTTTTAAGGCTTCTGCGCCGATTCTAGCCGAAAGGTGTTATGAAAATATAGAACATGTTTTATATTTTTACTTTAATTATTTTCACAATCATTCTGTTATTTGTGGAACCGCTTTTCGAAAAGCTTTCGCAAATCTATTCCTCTATTATTTGACTAGACGACACGACGCCATAATTATAATTAATTTATATGTATATATATGGACGTGACTCAATAGCCTAATATAGCCTAACATTATAGGGGGAAAAGTTGCATGATTCATGCAACACCCCTTAAAAAATTACAGTGGGCGCGTTGCATGACATCCCAGCGAATGTTATGTCAAGCAGAGTTAAATCGATATATACATAGTTCTTTATTTCACAATTTTTCAAGAATAAGAACAATAAAAACAAATTTCTATGATTGGCATCCCATTGACAAGCCAATAAAGCAATTTATAATAATAATAATAATAATAATAACAATAGAAATAATAGCAATAATAGTAATAATAATAATAATCTCATCACGGGAGACGTCGAAATCGCCTTCAACACGGCACCATGGTGTGTTGTTATATTGGAAGAGCATCGAAATCGAAACATAGCCCCTTATCTGTATAACATGATAGCAAGCTACTTCGAAGATAGGCCTTTAAGCATAGGTCGGGCAGCGCAAATGGACGTCACAGGCGGGGTCCCACAGGGATCAGTAATAGGTCGAACTCTATGGAACGTGTATTGCAACGGTTTGTTCCGAATTCCCGTTCTAAATGATATTACCCTAGTCGGATACGCTGACGATCTAGCTATCTTAGCAGACGTAAAGGGAGTTGAGATGATGTAAACAGTAGCCAATCATGCCTTCACAATGCTACGGAATGGATGAAATATCAAAACCTGAAATTGGCCCCCCAAAAAACGGAGGACAGGCCTACTTGTTGCTGGAAGAAAGGTTAAAAGCATTTCAGTTACAGTGGAAAGCATAACAACTCAAAGTCAGCAAGTAGTCAGATAGGTAGGTATAAAACTAGACAGGAACATGTCCATGGGGGCCCACATCAAAGCCGTAACAGAAAAATCCTAGAAGACCTCGTGAAAACACCAGGAGGATATCATGCTCCGTAGTGACTTCAATACTATTATATGGTGCCTCAATATGGGAGCAAGCGATTGAGAAAAAAATATATAAAAGCATACTGAGTAGCGTTCAAAGGAGTGTAGTCATAAGAGTCTTCGAAGCATACAAATCAACCTCCAATAAGGCACTTATGGCGATAGCTAGGATCCCACCTATTAATCTCCTAGTTAATTGCAGAGCCGGTATACAGAAAGATGGACCAGAGGCTAAAAAGGAAGCAAAAGACACAATGATGTTATGCTGACAAGGAATGGAGTAAAAAGGTAATTCCAAATATAAGACTTTGGTTTGAGAGACGACACGGTGAAGTGGATGCCTTGCTGACACAAATACTCACCGGGCACGGGTGTTTTGAAGCCTACTTTAAACGTTTTCATTTGGCCGAAACCGAGGAGTGCCTTTATTGCTTAAACGTGGATACGGTTGAACACGCTCTATTTTTCCGCCCAAGATGGAACATGCAGCGAAATATAGCGGAGCAAATACTCGGTCACATAACACAGACAACCTAGTTCAAGAAATATTAGAGTCGCCGACAAATTGGGACCGTGTCTGCAAAATGCAAAGCAAATACTCTCTGCCAAAAGAATAGAACGGCCAAATCATATACAAGCTCGCTGAACTTCGGTCAATCGGAGTCCCCCTTCTTGAAGTAATGGCCGTCAGCAGTTTCAAGAAGATAAAAGGGTAAGAAAGGAAAGGTTTAGTCGGTCAGTAACTTCCGCTAGAAGCACCAACCCGACACTATCCGGGCAAACAAGATCGCCATGAGCCCATCTTGAATGTCTGATAAATTAGCAGATTCCTAATGCCCTATAAAAAAATAAATAAAATAATAATAATAATAATAATAATAATAATAATAATAATAATAATAATAATAATAATGTCACAACTGTAATTGATAATGGATTAAGGCAAGATCAAAGAGACATTCTAATAACATTCAAACAAATGTTATCTACATTTTTTTATTATTTTACAGAAGTAAGTATATGACAGCTCTTTAATAGCGGTCAACAACCTCTGGACAATTAATTCGGATCCCCTGATGTTGCCATACACATTCTAGTCTTAAAAGCAACGCGAAATGCGTTTTAGAAAAGGGAAAAAAAATAAAAAGGAAAAAAGGTAATAAATAAATGAATAAATAAAACTTTAAAATAATTAATTTCTTGCAAAACTGGGCTGCTGGGTGCTTGCAAATTAGTTGTTACCCCTCAAATATTCGTGTATAAATCCATACGCCCAGTGATACTATCCGTGCGAATTTATTTTGAGAACGAATTATGTTTTTAAAGAACATATGTACATATTTATGCCGTTGTCAGATTGAATTAATTCTTTGTTGATTGAAAAGAAAAATATTTTCAAGGAGATTATTTGTTCCCACGTATTTGAAAGATAAGTTACAACAACCAAATAAGCGACTTTTCTTAGCCTGGCAGCACTGCAGACGTCAGAGCAAATCAGGTGACAATAATAAATAAATAAAGAAATAAAAATAAAGATAATAATCTATTGAAATGTAAGCAATATTTAAGGAATTATTTCCCTATATTTCCCTCACCTATTCTTTCAAAAATCAAGATATGAAAATGCACCAATAGGCACGAGCAATAGTCAGATTCCAGAAATATATATCCCATTTTGCAATAGAGATCGGCAATTAGACGAGAAAAATGACAAAAGAACAAACCCTGCGAAACATATTATGCTGAAGGAAATGCAATAAACCTAAGGTATATTTCCCAGGTAAGTCCAGAATTTAGTGCATTTCAAACAAATGATAAAGAAGCCAATAAAAGAACCTTGCTTCATCACCAAAATGACGAACTTGACCAAGCTATAGTGAGATCAGACACAGGGTTACCCACGACAAAACCTGAGTGCAGAAAACTATTATCGATTAGAAATAAATACCGATAAAGGGAAGAGAGAAAACCGGAGCTCTAAGAAACTGCATGGGCTGTTCACTAATAAACTAACATAGGAAACAATCAAACAAACTCACTGAATGCTTAAAGCTGAAGGTTTTATGCTTGACATACAAGATCAAGTTATAATAACAAGAAATTACGAGAAATATATTTTGAAAGGGGGAATGCTGACACTATAAGCAAAGCAAATAAGCAAACCAAAAAAGCTCTTCCAATCGATATATCCATCCTAAATCATTGTAAAGTTGCCCATAACAACCAATTGAAATTTACATGGTATCTGTGAAACCTCGCATTCCAAAATACCGTATATATAGTGCTCAGTGCCTCAAAAAAAGTCAAATACTCCGCATATTTACATGTTGTTCCGTTTGGTAGAAGGCTCTTAACAAAATTATTTTAAGATTTACGTTTAGAATATCTCCACTACCAAACAAAACAGGTGTATATTGCAAAAATTCAAATAAAATTATGCTCACTTTATAATGGGTGTTTCTTTTTCGATGTATACAACTTTAAGTTGGCATTACTGTTCAAGATGGCGACCGATTTAAGAGCTGTCAAGTGATTTATTCTCAGTTTGGTTTGGCAATTCATCATGAATAGACGCACGCCTGAACAATGCTTGCAAATAGTGCAATATTACTACGTCCATTTTATCTTCGACAAAATCGTCCATCAGAGCAGTTAATTCGATTAATTCGATTATTGATAACTCACATCCCCAGAGATGCTGTACGGTGCGTACAGAAGAAGCTATTGCTGCTATAGAGCGTAGCATTGAGGAAGACCCGAATGAGTCCATCCGCCATCGAGCACAGGAATTGGATCTGTGTCCATCCACTTTATGGCTGGTGGAATCATTGGTTCGTACTTCTCCAAAAACGATGATGTCCAGAACGTTACAGTCAATGGTGATCGGTATAGAGCTATGATTACCTAACTTTTTCATTCTTGAATTGAATAACCATGATGTCCAGGAGATGTGGTTTCAATAAGACGGCGCAACATGTCACACAGCTCGTGCAACAATCGATTTATTGAAAGATACGTTTGGTGACCGCCTAATTTCACGTTTTGGATCTGTGAATTGGCCTCCAAGATCTTGTGATTTAACACCGCTAGACTACTTTCTGTGGGGCTATGTAAAGTCATTGGTCTATGCGGATCAGCCACAAACGCTTGACCATTTGGAAGACAACATTCGCCATGTTATCGTCGATATATAGCCACAAATGTTGGAAAAAGTCATCGAAAATTGGACGTCCAGACTGGACTAAATCCGCGCCAGCCGTGGCGGTCATATGCCAGAAATCATATTTAAAATGTAATGCCACAAGATTATCTTTCGGATAAATAAAATTCATGTCAATCGAATAATCCATCGTTGTTTTATCGCAACTTAAAGTTCTATACATCGAAAAAAAAACCCTTATTTTTATAACTAACCTTTGTGTCCTCAAATCAAGATGCTACATAAGTTTCAGATGAATAATGTATATTCAATTTCAAATATCTAAATTTTAGTTTCAAAAATTTGAAATACTCAAGCGGAGGATTTTAGTTTATTAAAAGAAACTTAACATATTGAGAATTTGCCATATTTATTTTAAGGCGACATTGAGCTAACTAAATATTTTATTTCGTCTAATATTGCGAATTAGGATACCACGTGTGTTAAAATCAGAAGATGTACCGTATAATTTACGACAATAGCCGATACCAATTTTCACCTTCCCATAACCTTTCTTCGATGATGCTAGCGAGTCTAATAACGTCTATTTAATTTTATGAAGGATAAATATTGCGCAAATGTCGGTGTCGGTAATTGCTCGAGCGTAACGAACGTTTTCGGTTGTAATTTCGACTTAATTGCGACGTTAATTATTTTTCATACACAATTTTTGAGTGAAGCGGATATAGCCAAATCATCTGCTGCTATTAAATTTGTTATTAGAAAACAATGAAGCTGGTAAGTCTGTAAAATGTGACCTTTTACGTAACATTTTGAGCAATTTTGAGCTGTGCTGCGATCAAAAAATGTTAAAAAATGTGTTTTTTTATCAAATATGTCACTATCAAATTTATTTTTCTACTCCTGTCTGTAAAATATCTAATTATCCACAGATCTAGTGTGCGGGAAGCGTCACTGTACCACGTCAGTTTCGTTTCCCACGAATCGGATGATTTGTAAAAAAAGTATGGTATGCAACACGTTCGGTAAACTTTTTAACTCACTCGTTTATTAAATGCTCGCTCCGCTCGTGTCAAATAAACTCGTGAGTCAAAGGCCGTTTACCGCACTTTTTGCATAATATAGTAATATATATTTGTTATAACGTATTATGTACCAAAACGTTCTGCGTCTACTTGGGTATGCAGATGTCACAATAAAACAAATAATAATTTAGCTAATATCAATGGAACAGCTCTACCAAGTTGTAACAAGTTGCAACCACGCATTTTTTGACATCAGTGTAATTTCATAGCGGCACACAGCCACACCGTAGCTGCATCGCTTATTGTCCAGTATTGTTCAGTTGTACAGCTATAGTAACATTATACTTAAAAATCAACAAAAAAAGGAAGAAAATTGCGAATCTACTAAAAAAATCATTTTATTTTTTGTTAATTATATATCACATTTTTCATCACAGCAAATAAAAGCCATCAAATAAAAAAACAAGTTTTCAATATACCGATATACCAAAGCATGGAATAATAATTCTTTTTCCAATTTACCTAAACACATTTTTGCACCGGATGCATATTCAACAATATTTGTATGTATAAGTATACATATTCTAACAAGTCTAACATTCAGCTCTATACTCGTGGAGTTAGACATTGCAAAATGACCTTCAGGGTCTACGTGACCTTTTTTATTATGCGAAAAATCTATGTATGTATAATTATTGAATGGACCTCCCAATTTTCTTATGCAAAACTATTTTCGGTCTTTCTTTTCTAAATTTTGTATGCTGTGCACCTTTACATTCTGGACAAATGCCTTCGTGGACGCAATTCGATCCAATGCCCAGTTTTAAATAAATAAATAAATAAAAACCTAACTTTTTTGACAAAATTGTTATGGAAGAATTATTCTTATTGTATAGTCTTTTAAATGTTTCATATAGAAAATATGAAAATTTATCACACCTCCATTTCGGACTACTGACAACCTTACCTTATAATGTAATAAAATATGATTCACTTCAAAATGACATATACTATCAAATATTACTATCAAATATATCAAATATACTACAAATTTACCAAGTCTGCTTTTTTTGTTGAAAAATTCAGTAGAATGACATCTTGTGATTATTGATATATAAAATGGTACAAAATATATTTTCGCAATGTTAATCACTCAAAAATAGTTCTGCATGCAGCGCCCTCTACATATTTGAACAAGATTTATTTTTCTATACAGAGTGTTTTATAATTAAATGTCAATAATAAGGCGCCGATTTCTGGATACATTTTAAAAAAATAATATGAAGATATCTCCTAAACGTCTTAACTTTTGAGATACAGAGTGGTAAATTTTTAAAAAATAAACTATATTTTTTTACCACTTTAGATATTTTAATGAAAGTTGGTACACATACCATGTATTAAACATTATTTAGTATGCCACAATTATTTTAAAATACACCAGTGGAATTTCACCTCTCTATCTTGGCTAATCTCTCTTAAAACAAAAATTATTCTTACAATCTAAAATCATTCCTAAAGAAATTTAATTTCTTCATTTTTTCAATCCGATGTACAATTTTCGCTTTAAATAAAAGCCTCTTCTCTGCATGGTCATAACATTATTCTTAATATGATAGCATGCAGAGAAATTAGTTCAGTGGCGTACCATCAATGTCTGCCAAAATAGACAGGTGAAATTCCGTACGCTCACCGCTAGTGTACTTCTACACTAAATAATGCCTGTTGATACATAGTACATGTGTGCCAAATTTCATTTCATAAAAAAGTGGTATTGCAGACATTAAAAATATATATTTTATTTTTGAAAAGTTTACCACCTCGCATCTCAAAAGTTTTAGGACATATGTTCATATGAAGTTTTCTTTTTAACGTTTCTTTTAAACGTTTATATAGTTCAAATGACTATTTTGGTCTTTAATTTCTATAATCCAGAGATGTCCCCATAATTTAAAGCTCGCTCGTATTGAAATTGAAATTTTGAGACCATTAAACCTCAGAATACTCATTCTTATGTTTTGGGTCAAAAATGTCAGTTTTGTGAAAATCTGGCTGTTTGTTTTCGAGATGGAGAAGATCGGTTCAAAATGAGGCGCGACACTTGTGCATACATTTGAATTGCAATAAAATAAACCTCTGTTGAAGCGGAGTTTGATGGAAATCATGGCACGCCGCAATACACATTCGTGTTTAATTAAATGTATGTCGAAAAACAAAATAAAACATTATATAATGAAGAACCAATATATAACACAAAAGAATAATTAAACTTTCATAACGACTGACAGTTTTCAGATAGGTTTGCGTCATTACTATTTACGGTCCATGACTGTTACACTATATAATTATTTCTATTTACTTTTCATAAAACATAAATTTCACATTTAAAATACCACACAATAAGCAACATTTCTATCTCATGACAATTTATTTTTAATTAGGTTTTCCTATATAACTAATATTGGCCTAAAGCCATTTTGCATAGGAAAAGAAGAAAACTCTTATTGGTCCTATAACTTTTTTAATATTTAGTAAATCTCTGGCCCACAGATAACAAATGAGATTCATAAAAATATGTATTGCTACTCACCTTTTTTGCCGATGCTGGGATATCTTTCTTTGCGAACGATTCTTTCGGAAGCGGATCGACCTAACTTGTCCTTCGAAGGTTGCTGACCCATTTTTCTTTCGATTTACGCAGCGCATTGTCACGAATCCATCTTTTTATGGCCCAAATCCGCACCCACTTAAATGTCTTTGTTCTTTTTTTGCACGGTTTTTAAATAATTAAACTACACACACACATTTTGTAATGCAACAGCAAACAGCAACTAATCGTATCTCTATAAATCAAGTTTCAAAGTTTGTACATACAGAATGACTCAACGATAAAGTACAGTGGTTTAAAAACTTATAAGAAAATGGATTATATTGAATTGAAAAATATCGACTTTCTCAAATGCACCATATACGTATTTAATTATTTTTTCTGAAAGATCTTACAAAAACCTACAACCAATATGTCATATATACATTTACCCTTCCTTCAATATAAGAATATTACTATACTATTAGTTGGCCATGACAAAACTATTATCGAAAACATTGGCGGGGCCATACATAACGCAATTTTAGAGAAACTAACGATCAAATTTTAAATTCACAGAAAAAGTAAATTACATTAAATACCCATGATACAACAAACAAAGATATGATATTGCGCATGTAGGCGGAGCCAATGGGTCACGTGACTGACGTCATGCAGAGCGTGATTCGATTAGGGAAATTGGCTCGAAATAGTCGGATTGATAAAAGAAATAGAATAAAATTAGTTGAGACCCTTTTAGAAAGCAAGTAAGTTTCTTTTTTTAATGTACTCATCATTGGTTTAGACGGCTCCAGCATATAACTGAATTTCAACCTAGAAAAATCTTTTGTAAATAAAAACTAAAAAAAAATGTACCTAATTAATATTTTATTGCTTACTAACTTACATATTTTGATGCGACTTTGTGTAATTATAGGAATATTGGTAAGGGTAGAGATATAGTGAGATATGAGGTAGTGATAAAAATTATGTTTTAAATTTTCTATACCTAATTAAATTGGCATCTCTTTTTGCATTAACTTATAAATCTTATAATATATTTTATAAAGGAAAACGTGACGATTTTTTGATGTGTTATTGCATATTTGGCTTCTACAAATGTAATAGCAACTTATTTTTACCCTGAACAAGTATAATTGGTATAATTTACAAACAGGACGAATTTAAAATGGCGATCTACTACAGATCAACTTATCTAGTTTTTTATTCTTAACTAGTCTTTTTCCTATATTTTCTATACATATTTTGTTTAATTTACTGACTCAACAATACATTTTAAATCCACAATTTATTTACTCAATTGTCAGATAGAAATTTGAAAGTAACAGTCTTTCACAGATAGAAGGGTAAATTAACTCGAAAATTATTAAAAAAAGGTTTATGAAATTCTTAATAAAAGTCGTAGGTCTTTGTAAGATCTTTCAGAGAAAACAATAAAATATATGGTGTGTCTTATCCAGAAAATCCAGACTTTTCAATTTAAAATTACCCAAACATATTAATTAATTTTGAACACCCTGTAGCATCTAATTCAACTTATATTCAAAAAAATTCAAAACTAGTGGCGCTATTGTAATTTTTTTGCAGGTGCGAAAACTAATCTCTTTATAGGTTAGGTTGAGGTATGTATTACTATTAATAAAGAAGTTCTGGAATTTTAAAAGGAATTCAACACAAAATTTAAAAATAGGGTGTTCCATTTCAAAAAATATATGTTTATTCATCGGGCCTTTATGACTATAATGTAAAATAATTGTCCCCTTAAATCCTAATATCCTTTGCAATGGGATAATGAACTTTACTCTAACGTTAACTCACTGTACAGAGTGTTCCCGTATATTTTTGCACCCCTCTTTTTTAACAAGTTATTTGAACTATAACACATTTTCACTTATTTCTGAAACAATCAATCCCTGAGATAGTTTGTCATCGAGCATGAAAAATGGTTAGAATAATAATGTCGTTGGCATTATTTTTTAAAATCTCGAACAATTTCAAAACTATTAATTTGTTCGACTTTAGACCCCGCTTCTTTTGTGGAAGCAATGCATTTAAAGACTTACATTTATGGGAACAACGCTTCCGCTCCTAATCCTTTTACTTGTATTTTGCTTCCCTTTCGTTTTTTTCTTTCTTTCTTTTTTTTACGTAGATTTAATTATTTTTTTTAGTAAACTCTTGCATTATTTTCGGAAAGTCCTTAGCGGATGCAATACAATGACGTAAAATTATACAGGTTGTCCCATTTAAAAATACACAAATTTAAGTCACAATTAAAAAAACGAAAAAAAAACAAAAAACAAAAAACTAACAACTCCATTGGATTTTACTTAAAAAAAAAATGCATATAGATATATTTTTATTTTTTCAATGGTATCACGAAATTTTCAAAACACCCTTAGCTCGCAATGGGATAAGAACATTTTTTTGATGGCATTTTTCAGCAAAGCTTCCAGTTTTACTCATAACCAAAATATCACGCAATGATAACGTATACTTTATCCCAGAAACTATAGGAGATGGAACCAAAGTCAAATGCAAAAGTCAATTGAAGTATTACAAACCATTAATTTATTTTAATTTTGTATATACAAGGTATTTATAAATGAAACACTTCATTTTACTTCATTTTTTAAACCTATACAAAATTCTAGACATATTTTGTGTATAATTTCTTAATTCGGAAGCATTTATTGTTTCACTTGAGTAAGTTTTGATGTAGACAAAGGACAAACAAAACAAATGCAACAACGCTGCCTCCTTGGACGCGTGTTTTGTTGTTGATTACTGTCATAATTCAAATATACATTGTTGATTTATTTATTTATCGTTTATACATTTAATTCATTCGGTTGATATGTTAGAAAATTACTAATCGAACAATATAAACAATAGAAAAATTAAAAATATGAAAAACGATTTGGGTATAAGATAATATACGCAAAATATGTTCCATTTAAAATAAGAAAGTTGATACTCGCCCACGAAAAATGAAACGCCCTGTATATACAATATTAAAATAAATCGGAGGTTTGTAACATCACTACTAAGTTTTAACTTTTGGCTCCATCCTAGTTTCTGAGATAAGGCAGTATCCCAAGATAAAAGGTCCACCTCAAATTTCGCATCAAGCCAGAACAATTTCCGGAATGGTAGAGACGCGTTTAAATATAACACAGTCGATAAAATCGAAACTGTTCCAATTAACACTTCTAAATACTTTATTTCTTTAAATACATTTGTTTCGTACCGTTCGACTACACGTTCAATTGTTTCTATCGGAGCGAGAGAATTTAGCGTGCAGTACAGAGATTTTATTGTACACGGTTTTGTCGTTAACTTTTTCTTGCCTTCGCTGATATTAACTATTATTGGTTTAATCGTTAAGTAAATTGGGGTTTTCTATTAGAACAACATCGACGACTGGGGTTACTGAGCTATATAGAACTTAGTAATTTCTAACTAACCAAAAAATTAAAGCAACACTGTAATGTGGCTAATACGTTATTTCTCCTGAGGAATTAAAATCAAAATAAATATAAGATTTAGTTACGTTACGAACCGAGAAAAAAAAACTAACCAAACTACTCATACGAGTTCATTTCTAATTGTCCATTTGCTGTTTGAGGTAAATAAAAGTTATACACATGGTGCCTGGAAATCGTGTTATAACAATTTAATGAAAATGAAAAAATAAGAAAATTTAAACCTAAAAATGGCTTTTTAATCAATTTTCTCGAAGTTTACAGGTATTTTTTTGTTGGAACAAGAGGTTTACTTGGGGTTAAGTAAATTAAAATTATAACTGGTCAACAAAAAAATATATATTTTGGGTTGCTGTGCTCATTCTTAAAAACTTCAAAATTTACGTCGAAAGTTATACTATTATTATTAATTTTATAAGCCAAACATGGCAGCACCTTAACTGACCTGAAAACAAACTGAATTATTATCTAAGGTAACTGGTCTATCTTAGCTTTAACAACTGTAATTGTGTATTTCTCAGAAAATGGCATCAGCACAGTGTAAATATGAAGTTGATTCATTTTGTATTATTTGTGGTGAAGTCATTAAAGTTAGCAGTAAAAAGTTTGAAACTTTGCGAAGCATATGAAGGCATCACAAAGGTACCACAATTTGCCTGCATTAATTGCAAAAATACTTTAGAAGGTAATAAACTAAAATTTAACCTTTTTAAAAATATCGACTAAATTTAACGTTGTATAGAGGAGAAAACGAACGTATGAAGTTTGTAGTGCCAAGGCTTTGGAGGGAACCTATCGATCACGTCCATGACTATTATTTTTATATGGTTAATCCAAGTAAGCGTCGATCTGGTGAAAATGGAGTAATTTTTTTTATCCTGATTTTCCTTCAACCTCAGCTCCAATACCACATGATGAAAATTTCCCTGTGACATCACCTTTTTTCACCAATCACCAATTTTTTCTCAATTTTTCTGAACCTAAAGTTAAAGGGGTATTTTCGTTGGACCACAAATAAAACAAATAATAAAATATAATGACTCCATCAAGCTTCTTAATGCTGTTGAAAAATGAGCCTGTACGAGTTTTAAAGCTTTTTCGGCAATCATGGAGCGGACAATTATAATTAATTGATTGAAAACGTGATTCAAAGGTTCAAAACTATGGGCTGCAGACTGTCTCATACTTTTCACATACTACTGCTGCTATTACTACTACTGCGAAGAACAAGGAGAACGTTTGCACCAAGATACATTGACCAGCGTTATCACGGGCAGTACAGCGAGAATAGGGAAGCATTTGGGGTTTAATCCGAAAGAGCCCATACGAACATAAACGATATAATAAAGCTAATATTTCAATCTCAGATCAATATTGTCATTTCGTTTTGTTTTCAAATCCTAGGCTTCATTAATATACAAGTAAGTCTTCAACAGACTGGCGCTTATATTAGATTGTATCACGCGTATGTTCATAGTAGAATAAATTTTGCTTTTGTCATTTGCAGCCCCAAGTATAATGTGTACACTGATTGGACTTACAGAGAAAATTTTTGAAAGCATATCAAAACATAATTCTCTAAGATTACAAGAATGCCATATTTACTCTTAACATTGGAGATATTGGCAATAATTCTATTTCGATAACAATTTAGAACCATGCCTTTATTTAAATTATTTAAAGTATACCACATAATAAATAAATCAGTCATTATTTTCTTTGCTATGATAGGATTGGCGGATTTAATACGCTTCTAATCTGAAATATTAGTTATACAAGGTGTTTTCTAATTTAATTAAGGGGCCGTTTTTCGGTCTATTTTAAAAAGAAATTATATAATATTATCCTAATTATCGGACAATTGCACATACTGTTTGTACGTATTTAAAATTTACGTGTTTTCGCCTGCAGGTCTTCTAAAAATGCCAGAGGCAGCCATTGGAAGAATAGTGTAGTTTACTTGATAATGATTGAGTAGAAAACTAACCAAAACTAACCAAGCGCTTTGCTAGGTAAAATCATTCATTATATATTTGGATGAGAGTGATAACAGATTCAAACTATTCTAATGACCAATTTTATTTTCTATGTATTTATGATTTATATAATTTCAATTACACAGTGCGCAATACAACAGAACATATCCATATATTTTGTGTGCCAATTTTCTTATTACTACCCTGAACTGGTTTGATTTATCATGTACCTGGACTATACTAAATTTAATAAATACTATGATGGAGTTGAGAAAATTTGTGTTCACATATATTTATTAAATGTCAGCGAAAAGCAAATTCAGTACGATTTTAAGCAACAACATGCCTATTACAAGGCCCTTGATTGACAAATTGCTACTTAAACAAATGGACACAGAGTACTGGTTTTCAGCGAGAAGTTTAAATGTTTGGATGTTCTTGAAGACTACTTGACGTTTAGGAGGCATCCCTATCAAAGAATTGATGGAACAATTAGAGGAAAAACCAGATTCTGATGGAAGATCTTTGTTCTTTGCATCAAGGCTGGGAGATTGGGACAGTTGAGTGATTGGCATCCTTGAAAGGATTTGCTAGATGACGAACTAAGGAGTATACTTAAAAAGAAGGAATTCCGCGATGACTATATTACATTTGATATGCGAGAATGCGAAAAGACTTATCATTTTAATTTTGTTGTAATCAATTGAATTTTATTTATTCATTCTTTTACAATAATATTATTAATTTAGTTAGAGATGAATTAGCCCTTTTCACTAAATATAAAACTGCCAAATTCTGGAAAACGGTTAATTAAGATAATCATGAAAACCGAATGGAAATTGGTGCCAATTAGAGACATGCAAAAAATTGGTTTATGTTTTTTGTTTTCTTGTAGAATGTAGAATCACCACTTAAATTAATTGAACGTTATTTTCGAATACTGTTATTTAACACCCTTTTTCAAAATTTATAAAAAATATAAAAAACTTAGATACAATACAATTTTTTTTCAACATAAATTTAGTACCATCAACTACTACGTGTGTCAATTTTGGTGAAATTTTATTACTGTATTTTCAGTTTATGTGCAATATACTTTTTGCACATATTTCAGATTTGCATCAAATCAATCAAAAATCAAAAAGGACACATAATTGCTTCAATAACTATTCCAAACTCCATATCTCCCATTGTAATCAGCCGGAGCTGGAGCGTACTGCGAGACAACGGAATCGAGCTTGTCGGTCCCTCTGGGTCAGTACTGCACTGTGTTTCAGGCGGAAATTTTCGCTTTATTGATGGCGGCCAGAGAGGTGCTTCGGCTCAACTACGGAAGCAGGAGAGTCTTCTTCTGCTCGGATAGTAGGGCTGCACTCATGGCGCTGAAGTCATGCAAAGGGGTACTGAGGAGGGTGGCTGAGGAGAGAAAGGTCACGTTGGTCTGGGTCCCGGGTCACACCGGTGTCCGGGGCAATGAGGCAGCGGACGCCTTAGCCAGGGAGGGCTCCTCGCATAGGCATATAGGGCCAGAGCCCCGCTTGGGGATCGCCCCGTGTGTGAGGCGGGGAGCTCTCGAAGCCTGGGCGAGAGACCGGGCCGCGGGGGGCTGGAGAGTTGCTCCGGGAATGAGGCAGGCGAGGCTTATGATGGATGGGCCCGCCCTTCCTCGCACCAGGGAGCTGCTTATACTGACCAGGAGGGAGTGTAGAGCACTAACAGGGGCCTACACAGGACATTGCAGGCTTAGGAGGCATCTCTGCTTGCTAGGCATTGGAGACGACCCGGAGTGTAGGTGGTGCATGGAAGGGGAGGAGACCCCGTATCATCTGCTCACCGAGTGCCCTGCCTTGACATGGGCAAGATTGGGAGTCTTCGGAACGGCCCTGATCGATCCGGACTCAGTGCACGGTATTGGGCTAAAGGAGTTGCTGACCTTCTACAGGAGGGGCGGCATTCTGGACGCCCTCTAGAGCGGCCTGGGGGCACAACGGGCCCATCTGGTGGCCTAAGTGCTTGGACGCCCGCGAGGGCGCCCCCCTTTAATACCAATACCAATACCAATACTCATTGTAATCAAAAATAAACAACTCGACGTTTAAATCTAATCAATAAAAATTCAATTTTAAATGAATCAACGGTCAAAGTCATAAAATTAATTTACTTATCTAACAAAAGACCCGGGTTTCTTAATCGTTTAACTGTTGGATTAGCTTAATGGTTTTCTTGTCTCGAGGTGTATTGTACAAGATATTACAATACTTGGTACTTATAAAGAAAAGCCAACGTTTGCATTATTATTTCACATATTTTTGCAGAATGTACGAAATAAACGATAATTTAAGTGGCATTTGAAGTTGCCAAAGCTATTATACTTTACATAATTTAAAAAAATTTGATAGTGCATTTCTCTACTTCTTTAAACCAATTAAATCAGTGAAAAACGACTTGCACAAAGAAGCAAAAAGAGGCAAACTACAAGTGGGAGAAGTTGAAAACTAGCTGACTAAAAATAGAAAAAATGTTTTATTGACAAATTCATTTTCAGGGCATACTCCTCCAGTTAAAAAAATAACTTCTATTCTTTAACATCTTCCCACCACTTTTTAGGCATTATCTCTTTACTTATTAACATTCACCTGACTGAAACCGGGGCAAAATATTTATAAATTTTTTATAAATTTACTTTTTTACTTTTAAAACTTTTTTTCGTTATGGGAATTCTCTCCCTTTTAAATCAAAAGCAATAGTAACCAAAACAAGCATTTTGGAATTCAGTTGACTTTGTTAAGTGTAAAGTAATGTCTGTGACTGAGAGATGAAAATGGCACGTAGAAAGGGCTTATCTGACGAAGAACTCTTTTCTATTCCTATGAATGACAAGAAAATTGAGGGAAATAGGGAACATAAAATAATATCGATTAGCTCCTAAAACAGGGAAAAGAAGAGAATCTAATTTAATTCGTAAAGACAAAGAAAAGCAAAGACATCGATCTGGATGGTTTTTTATTTTTCATTTGTATGGTAGGAGATTTTTGAAATAATCGTAAAATTTACTAATTAAAGATCAAAAGTAATTATAATTTAATTAAATGATAGGTAGATGTAGATGTTACGGAATTACGTGCTTTCAGGGCAATAACAATTTTATCTGGAAGATTTAGCGAAGCATTCTTTTGTGGTCTTCCACAATAAATCTAAATCAAGGCCTATTTATCCAGCTTGTATGATCCATTTCTACAAAATAAACTTGCTTGTATTTACCATGTAGTTGGCACTTTTCAATAAAAAAGCTAAATTAATTTAGTAAACTCTGATTTATTTAAAAACTTCGTACATTCGTGGAAGAAAAAAACTTATTAAACAAAATTATTTAGATTATCTTGATTATTATGGCTTTATTTTTATTTATTGTTTATACAAATATGCAAATTCTTCTTGTAACATGGAACTGTAGAGGTAAATAGGTCCAAAAATATACTGTTAATCCTAACCGAAACACTGATTTACGAAACGTTGCCAAAAACTTATTGAAAAGAAAGAAACAGAAAAAATATATATAAATTATTAATACGAAAGGGTCTATATTTTAGAATCGACATCAACCCTGCCCAGATATTCACCCCGGTTTAATATTATTCAAAAAACTCCACATTTTTAAACAGGTTCTAACTTCGTTATAAAGAGGAAATGTAAAATGTATCTGCAAGAGAGTTTCATTTTCTTGGTTTCATTTACATACAGTGTAAGATTCACTGTGATTGAGTTTATATCACAAACTTTAATAAATAAATTATGTGTGAAGAAGTAAATTACAGGTGAGGAATTTTGGAAAACAGTCGCTTATACTTAAGCTGTTCTAAAATATCCTGTAGTGGGAATTTCAAGGTTGAGAAGAAATTGCTTTACATTGCAATGTAACAACATTACTGACAACCTGTACTAAGAAACAAATTTAATTCATAGAATACGCTAAGAACAGCACATGCACAGTTGTGTCTTGTGTCGACGATTTAGCCATTTCGCTAAAAAACGAAGAAGAGAAAGTGGCTCCAAAATGTCTATGATTAACTACATCAACAAGATTGTCATTAAAGAAGTAACCCTTCTCGGGGACATTTAGAGCATTTGAAGCCAATACTTTTGGTTTTTGAGATACCAACTACTAATTTGTGCAACTGAATGTATTTTTTTAAGAGTTTTTTCAGCAGAGAGCAGATTAACAGAAGTTCGATGGTGTAGTCGGTTGATAGACCATGAGCTCCGTGTTTCTTCAAGACGTCATAAATGTATCTGAAATATTAACAATGGATCTAGACTGAAGAATCCTGGATCTGAAATCAATGTTCTCTTAAAATCGGTTTATAATATAGATAATGCTGGGATTGACACCGTAGCTGCGCATGAAACAAACAGAGTCGAAAGCTCAATAAAAATTAAAAAGTACGATGGAACGATAGCATGATTGTGCTTTTCGTATAATTCCCCAGGTATTAGTACGTATTTACCCAAAGCACTTGGTAGGAAATTATTATATGCAAAGGTGACGAATTTATTACTATTTTTATATTTTTAAGAACAAATTCAATTCCGCATTAACAGGGTGGTCCCGTGGTCTAAAAAAGGTTCGCCTAAATCGAATGGACTATAAATTTGCCACTTGTTCTGAGTTTTAATACAACACCAAAAGGATTTTTGATCCTCTACTACAGGAAAGTGCAAACAACAAGTTTTATAGACTGAGGTTGAGTTGCAAGATAAGTTTGCGTTAATTTATCGGAAAATAAAACAATCCTTAATTTTTTCAGGTCCAGATTTAACGCTGGGATAAAGACAGAGATGTAACATTAAGCGTTGAGCAGATGGGAAAGTGGTCAGAGACAAAAGAACAAGAAAATTTTAAGAGTATTAGGATGGGTACTGTTTAGGAATAGAAAATCAATTGTGCTGGCACCACTTTCACCACAAAAGATAAACTGTTTAGGACTGTCATCGCATGTTCTTCCGTTGACAGCCAGGAAATATTGCTACACATACATTGAAGCACCCCTCGAGTTAATTCTTTCGTCTAATCTAGATCGCTGCTCCATTAAACAAAGTTGCATAAAGTGCAGTAAATATTCACTAACCTACTGTTGATATCGACAGCCTTGAACTTTTTATACGAGGTACAACCTTCGAGATTGATTGTTTATAAAAATTAAAAAGATCTAGTAAATGTCAGTTTTATTCAAGCTCTAAAGGAACCAACAGAATGAAGTTTTGAATGAAAGGTTTTTTGCAAAACCTTACTGTTACGCCATGACGCTAAACATTGGACTATTTAATTTGTCAGTCGGTCTTTGAGAAATCAAATTTACTGACGTTTAGCCAATCGATCAAAAAGCCAAAAGGAAGATTGGCGAAACGGCAGTAAGTAAATAGTATTACAATAGTCTGTTGAGGTTTCCTTGAAAAGTAAAAACTCATTACTACCATCCCTGGGGGGGGGGGGGGGAGATTTCAATAATTTTATACATCTGTATATATCAACAGTTATTTGGTATAATCTAAGTGTTACGACTATTCATAGTCATAAAAAACAGTCGGTTTTCAAATGAATTTACTAATATTATTATTTAATACTGCAATATCAAAGCTCAAAAATAGTACTTCCACCGTTATATTTTAAAAGGTTGTAAAAAGTATATCACAAAATCACTTGCCTTAATTTTTAATCTAGGAATAATGTCAAAAATATTACCAGAAAAGTTAAATATAGCTGGAATAAGTACCAGTTTTGAAGCTGGGTTCAAAAACTGACGGAACAAATTAACAGCTTATAGCTGTTTTATCTAGAATAGAAATTATCTTCGAAATCATTTTAACTGCTAGATTAAGTATACACATAAAAAGTTATCAGACTTTCAGTATGGTTTTTCAGAGTACAGATTTACTTTGGGAAATCTCATAGATTTTACAGAATTGGTTACAAATGTCAAGGCGTCTGGGGGCAGATCGGTACTATTTTTACAGATTTTGAAAAACCTTTTGACACTCAGTTTTCCTTATCTAAGGACTGGTGCCTCTTATTATAATCTTTTTTTATCAAATAAAATGCTCTATGTCTCAGTCAAAAATAATTATTTCGATTCATTTCATCTGCTGTGCCACAGAATTCACTAAGCCCGGTATTATTTCTAGTATTCAGAGGTGACACAGAATAAAGTATTAAGCATTCAAATATCTTGCTATGTGCTGATGAAATGAAAATAAACAGAAAAATAGTGATGCAAGAAGATAACATATTGAAGTGGTCAAAAGATAATTTGTTAGATTTTAATGTCAAAAAATGTACGTCCTTTACTTATGTAAAAAAGTCACTTTTCTCTGACTATAAACTGAACACTTCTATTATTAAATCAGTTACTATAAAATATGAACATATTTTAAAAATAGTAAAAGTGACATATAGAATGTTGTGGATTTATTTTAACTAACGGATCTCCTGCGTCTCTTCCGGCATATGGTACCTAGTTTTTTAAGCTAGTTTATAATGAATAAATAACAGACATGTCTTCGCATAACCATTTAAGCCAAGCATAATAAAAATTTATTTGTTTTCAAGAAATTATAAAAAGAGACATTATTTTTTTGTTAAATATTGTTGCTGGAACGCACCTTGTAGCAAGCATAAAGTTATTTGCCAACCACTTTGAACGTTGGAGCGTAAGGGCCCCCACAGGCGCTCAGTTTTTTTAGCACAGGCCAACTGTGCAGGCCAATTTGTGCAGTTTAACTGTACTATTGCCTGTCCCACACACACGCAGTTTTATAGCACAGTTCTTTCTATACAGCCAACTGGGTAAATTGACACTCACTAGTTTTGGCACGGTTTTTCTATACTTAGTAAAAGAAAATGGCTTCTTGATAGACGGTATTATATTGTATTGTGCTTGCCTGTGCAATAAAAAAAAATCAAAAAGAGCAACAGTTGGTTCAAAGAAGCAAATAGACCAAAGATTGGTTACTCAAAAGAAATGATTACTCCTATGTCAATTTGCTTGCTGATTTGAAACTTGAGAAGCAGGATTCGTTTAACTACCAAAGAATGGACGACACAATCGACTTTTTATTTCTGTCACTGTATTCTTTACTCTTTATTTTCCATAAACATGGTGTTGATAAAACAACCCAATGCCCTCGCGAACCCTGAAACGCGGATATTGCGTTAGACGTGACAACGTCTATCGCCTCCCTTGATCACGCTGCATAGACGTGACTGACCGCCCCGACGGCGCCTGTTTTCCAGACATGCGTTGCGCGCAGTTAGTCAGTCGACCGCGACCGCCCTTGACGATAGAAAAGTGAAAATCGCCCTATCGCTAAACCCCCCCTTTAAGCCCCTTTCACTCTTAATATTCCCTTATAAGTCGGTGTCCTCTTTGGACTAGCCCCTCAAATGGTTTCTTTCGAGGAAGTTTAATCTCTATTTTAACGCAAATTGTGTTTGTGATTAACTCAAATAAACCGATTGTTAAATGCCTTATCTTGTACCGTCGTCGCGTTGTGACAGAATATAGTTTGTGTTGTGTTAAACGGCTATCATTTAAAATAAACCAGCCCCGCAAGAATACAGTCCACACCCCCAACAAATCAACCCGTTAGATGGTGGTGAAGCAAGGATACGTTTCTCCCCCATTGTTTGGTCCATAGCAGCCGGATTGTTGGCCGTTTTGCCTATCAGAAAAATTGTAAAACTCCTCAACGCATCGTAACGTTTGGTTATTATTACCAAATCAGCTTGCTTGGTACTGAATTGACGCCGACGGAGACGCTCGGACGGAAGCAGCTTCCTTCGGTCTTTGAAAAATTACCGACACGAGTTTGGACTCGCTTTCGTCGCGGTTAGACAGGACCGTACTTCAGAAGTTTGGTGAGACAATTCCAATTTTATAAAGTGTTGTGCAATACTTCGCGTTTTGACGTTATTTCACGTGATTGCCTGGCTCTTCTGCGGAAAGCATTTAAAATTGCATTTAGTAAAGCATAGTTATATACAACTGTAGCGGTAAAAAATTCGTATGTTCATTTCGCTGTTTTGAAAAATCAATTCAAGTGAATACTTTTAAAATGTCTATCAATTCGCTGGAAGATTTAAAAAATCAAAGAGCCCATTTAAAAAGCTCGATAACTAGGATTTGTAACTGGGTAAACTCCAACAAAGATGTTATCAAAGATAAATTTGAATTTCAAATGCGCGCTGATAAATTAGAAAAAGTATTTTCGGAATATAATGATGTTCAGAATTGCATCGAGACGCTTTTACTTGAGTTACCTGTTGATCAAGGAGATCATGCTGAGGATAGAGATGCTGTAGAAAGTAAATATTTTAAACATTTATCAATAATTCAACATGTAATTGAACAATTATCACCTAATTTAAATAATTCCGCTGTAACCTCGCATATGTTAACAAATTCTAATTCTGTGTCAAATATACCGTCTGTTAAATTACCAGAGATCAAAATCAACCAGTTTTCTAATAATCAAAGTGATTGGGCGGCCTTTTATCAGCTGTTTGATGCGCTAATTATTAAGAACCCTAGTATAAGTGACATTCAAAGATTTTTGTATCTAAAATCTTACTTGAAAGGTGAAAGTTTAAAACTTATAGACTCCCTTAGTGTGACGAACGAAAATTTTGAAATCGCGTTGAAAATTTTAAGAGACAGATATGAAAATAAGTGTTTGCTTTTAAACCATTTGTTGAACTCACTATTAGACTTGCCAACTATAACAAAATGTAATGCGCAAAATTTAAGAGACTTTGTAGTAAATTGTAAGAAAAATATTGAATCTTTAAAAAATTTAAATTTGTCTGATAGACAACTGTTTGAACTAGTTTTGATAAATTTATTCCAAAAAAAATTAGACTACACTTCAAAGAAACTTTTTGAGGAGGAAAAAGGTAAAGACAAAAACGAGTTACCGACTTTAGAAGACTTCTTTACATTTCTTAATAGCCGCTGTGTTGTCCTCGAAAATTTACTCGCTTTCGAAAACAAATTCGTAAAGAAAAATGAAAGAACTAGTTTACATACAAATAATAACCCTCAGAATTCCAGAAATCAAAGTTCATGTATCTATTGCACCAAGGAAGGTCATCGTATTTATACGTGCTACGGATTTAAAAACATACCGATGTCTGAAAAACAGGAATTTGTAAGGTCAAATAATATTTGTTCGATTTGTTTAGGCAATAGACACGTTACTGAAAATTGTCGATCAACGCAGAAATGTTTTATCTGTCAAAAATCCAGTCATCATACCCTTTTGCACGTGTCAAATGCTCCCAAGCCTGTGCCTCAAACTAAAAGTTCAACCTCTCTTCAACAAACATTCACGAGCACCTCTAGGAACTCGCCCCAAACCTCTGACGTGAGAAAAAATCAATCTCTTTCACACGCATCGACATCAAGAACTAGTTCTCAAATTCTATTAGCCACGGCTTTAGTCACAGTATACTCGAAAGAAGGAACTCCTATTCAAGTCAAGGCCCTATTGGATTCTGCCAGTCAAAGCTCCTTCGCGACTGAACAGTTAGTTTCAAGACTCGGGTGCCAACCATTCAAAAAGATATTGTCCATCTTCGGAATTTCCGAAAATTGTGTTGCGTCGCATAAAATGGTCAACATCTTTATTTACTCTGATGTCAATCCTGATGTGAAATTTAAGGTCACGTGTGCTGTCCTTAAAAAGATCACTTGTAAATTACCCCAAGTAGAAATTGATGTTCAATCCTTAAGGTTACCGAAAAATATCCAACTCGCAGACCCATATTTTCACATCCCCGAAGAGATAGACATGCTCATTGGAGCAGATCTGTATTACGACATTCTCGATGAAGGATTAATTAAACTAGGATCTAACCTCCCAGTACTTCAAAATTCCCACTTAGGCTATTTGATAGCGGGAAGCGTTCCATCGGTGACTGCTTCATCCAGTGTTACCACCAATTTCACGACCAGTGCACACGGAAAGGTCTCCTTACTCGCTCAAACCACTGAATTAGAAAAAACTATCGCAAAATTCTGGGAACTGGAGCAAATTCCGCCTAAGACCTTCCTGAATGAAGAAGAGTCCGCTGCCGAAAAAATATTCACTTCAACTACCAAGGTCTTAGAGGATGGTAGATATCAAGTTTCTATTCCTCTAAAAACTCCCTCAGAATATGAGAAACTCGGAAATTCCTTTTCGAATGCATCGAAAAGATTTATTAGTCTAGAAAGAAGATTCGAAAAGGATCCCTCTCTCTTCTTAGAATACAAAAAATTCATCGATGAATTTGTGCAACTAGGACACGCTAGGAACATCCCTTTAACACTAAAAACCCCTGAAGGCCACAATAAATATTTTATCCCTCATTTGTGTGCCTTGAAAGATTCGAGTGTGACTACTAAATTAAGAGTCGTTTTTGACGCTTCTTGTCCCACTTCTTCTGGAATATCTCTAAACGATACAACCATGAAAGGTTATCAAGTACAACCGGAACTCTATGATATACTTTGCAGATTCAGAATTTTTAAGTTTGTATTGACTTGTGATATAAAGAAAATGTATAGACAAGTTAGAGTTGATCCCAGACAAACCTTCTTGCAAAACATCCTTTGGCGTGAAAAACCGTCACTCCCTTTTCAATGTTTAGAGCTTTTGGTATTGACCTATGGAGTAAAACCTTCTGGTTTTCTCGCCACTCGCGTACTAAAGGAGATAGCTATTAACTCTGGTCACAACTTCCCATTGGGCACTGACACACTATTGAATCAATGTTATGTAGACGATATTTTATCTGGTTGTAATAGTGTGCAAGATCTGCGGATTTTGTTCAACGAACTCAATATGCTATTGAATCAGTCCGGATTTGAGTTACACAAATGGTCCTCAAATTCAAAGAGTTTTCTTAATCAGATTCCTGACGCATCAGATTTGACTCGAAACATGAATCTAGATGGTTCTCCAAGCAAAATTCTCGGTCTGACTTGGAATTCTGTATCTGATTGTTTTTTAATTTCGACACCGCAAGGCTCCTTGGAAGGTCCAATAACTAAAAGAAAAATTTTGTCCACGATAGCTCAGTGCTTTGACCCCCTCGGTCTCGTTAACCCCGTTATAGTTAGAGGCAAAATTCTCATGCAGAAGCTTTGGCTTCAAAAATCAAATTGGGATACTGAAGTTACAGAAGAATCGATAATCCATGAATGGACTAACTTCTGTCAAAATCTCTGTAAACTTAATTTTCTCAACATACCCAGACCGCTCTTTTTAGACAGTCCCGTCAAGATCCTTGAAATACATGGTTTCGCCGATGCTAGTTTGAAAGCTTATGCTGCTTGTATCTATTTGAGAGTTATGTACTTTGATAATGCAGTCTCTGTTCGTCTTGTGTCTTCCAAATCCAGAGTCGCTCCTCTCAAGTCACTGTCGCTTCCAAAATTAGAACTATGTGCCATGTTGCTCTTAGCCCAATTAAATGAGCGAATTGTGAATGCTTACTGTAAAAAACTAGATGTTGCTTCTGTCAATCTTTGGTCAGATTCCCAAATTGCCCTAAGTTGGTGCAAATCGCACGCCAGCAGGTGGAACGTATTCGTAGCCAATCGCGTATCTCAAATTCAGGAGTTGACACAAAGCTACTGTTGGAGACATATCAAATCTGCAGACAATCCTGCTGATATCGCTTCTAGAGGTTTAGCTCCTCAAGATATTCTAAAATGCGACCTTTGGTGGAATGGCCCCAAGTTCTTATTAAATCCCGAGTTAAAGTTGGAAAAGTTTGATATTGGTTACAAATTATCTGATTTACTCGAGGAAAGAAAAATCGCTTTAGTAGTCCAAGGCAAATCTTCGGTAAACAACTTTTGGCAACAATTATTCACAAAATTCTCCCGATTCTCTAAGTTACGTCGCACTTTTGCCTATTGTTTACGCTTTGTCCACAATTCTCGAAACCAAAATAAACTCTCTGGTCCCCTCTCGGTACAAGAATTGAATTGTGCGTTAGAAAAAATTATAACTATTATTCAAGAAGAAAACTTCTCCAAAGAAATCTCCGATATCAAATCTGGTAAGCGGATTTCAAATAAACAAATTTTATCTTTGAACCCATTTCTAGATAATGATATTCTGAGAGTCGGTGGCAGACTTGAAAACGCTAACATTCCTTATGAGCAGAAACATCCCGCGCTGCTGCCTTCTAAAAATTATGTCGTCAAACTCATGCTTATTCAAGAGCACAATCGTTTGGGACATGCTGGAGCACAGAATGTCTTGTCCAATTTTCGGCTTCGATTTTGGCCGTTAAATGCACTTCGAGAAATAAAAAAGGTGATCAGAAGCTGCCAAACTTGTTTTCGTTTTAGAGCTCAAGCTGCCCAGCAAATTATGGCTAACTTGCCCAAGGACAGATTGCTAATATCTCGCCCTTTCCAAAGGGTTGGAATCGATTTTGGAGGACCTATCATGGCTAAGTCGTCATCTCTCAAAAAAGCCCCTCTCATTAAAACTTACATTGCCATTTTTGTGTGCATGGTTACTAAATCAGTGCACATCGAATTGGTTAGTGATCTATCGACCCAGACGTTTTTACTCACTTTAAAAAGGTTTATATCACGGAGAGGAAATCCATCTGTAATATTCAGTGATAATGCAATTAATTTCCAAGGATCTAGAAACAACCTCAAGGAACTTTATCAATTTTTCAAAAATAAGGACAATTTAAACTTCATCCAAGATTTTTTGACTCCTAATGAAATAATCTGGAGATTCATACCCCCAAGTTCTCCACACTGGGGTGGTATTTGGGAAAGTGCCATCAAAGGTGCTAAGTACCACCTTAAGCGAATTGTCGGAAACTCAATATTGACTTTCGAACATCTTTACACTGTCTTGGCTCAGATTGAAGCTATAATGAATTCAAGGCCCTTATGTCCAATCTCCAATGACCCCTGCGACTTTGAAGCGTTAACCCCTGGTCATTTTTTAATAGGCTCTAGTATGACCGCCTTCCCTGATAGAGACTTTAGTGGTACGCCAGAAAATCGCCTAGCGTTCTGGCAAAGATGCTCTAAGATGCAGCAACAGTTTTGGAAACGATGGTCAGTTGAATACCTTAACCGACTGCAAAATCGCCCAAAATGGCTCCACCCTTGTGAAAACTTGAAAATCAATGATATGGTTCTAGTAAAAGAGGACGGATTGCCTCCCCTTAAGTGGTCGCTCGCGAGAATCATTGATGTGATTACAAGCTCTGACGATAAGGTTCGAGTTGTCAAACTTAAAACCCCTGCTGGCGAGCTAACCAGGCCAATAACAAAGATTTGTCCTCTACCGAGAGATGAAGCCCCTTTTTCCCATATTCACCCTTAAATCTCTTTATTTCTCCATACTTCCTCTTTTGAAGTGTAACTTCAACCGGGGGAGAATGTTGATAAAACAACCCAATGCCCTCGCGAACCCTGAAACGCGGATATTGCGTTAGACGTGACAACGTCTATCGCCTCCCTTGATCACGCTGCATAGACGTGACTGACCGCCCCGACGGCGCCTGTTTTCCAGACATGCGTTGCGCGCAGTTAGTCAGTCGACCGCGACCGCCCTTGTCGATAGAAAAGTGAAAATCGCCCTATCGCTAAACCCCCCCTTTAAGCCCCTTTCACTCTTAATATTCCCTTATAAGTCGGTGTCCTCTTTGGACTAGCCCCTCAAATGGTTTCTTTCGAGGAAGTTTAATCTCTATTTTAACGCAAATTGTGTTTGTGATTAACTCAAATAAACCGATTGTTAAATGCCTTATCTTGTACCGTCGTCGCGTTGTGACAGAATATAGTTTGTGTTGTGTTAAACGGCTATCATTTAAAATAAACCAGCCCCGCAAGAATACAGTCCACACCCCCAACAAATCAACCCGTTAGATGGTGGTGAAGCAAGGATACGTTTCTCCCCCACATGGTGAGCTTTTGTATACCTCAATAAATTCGTATTAAAAACTGAGCGTCTGTGCGGGCCTTAACAGTAAGATTTTTTTACCGAAAAAATTATTAGATTTTTTGTTTTTTTTTTTTGTTTGTTTTCTTCAATGATTTAATAGGGCCCAAAGAAAAATTATACTTTTTGACTGAACCTCAACAATGAAAAATGCTCTACTAAGTTACTAAATATTTACTCTACATTTCTAAAACAAAATAATGTATACTTCATGTCGTTTTGCTTAATAAGTAGTTTTTTTCTCTCTAGAAGATACTCATTTTTGTGAGGCAATATTTATCTCAGAAACTGGTCATAGACACTTTTAAATTAATCTCAATTAATCAATTCTTAAGAAGACCTCTAAAATATTATTACTATTATTCTGACTGTGTGTTTAAGAATGTGTTATTTTATACAGAGCATGCAAAATAGACCGCACTCGCTGCAAAACATAATACGCCTTTGCTTTAGAGGCTCAAATGTACTTTGTATACGCTAATAATAGGATATAATGGCACTTTATTATATTCTTACCGCTTCGTACTCTTGGTGGGGAATTTAAAATGCATGCGCACGGAGAATACCTACAATGTTTCCGATAATTTATATGGAGCAACTAAAATGTCATCGCTACTTGGCGCTCGGTAAAAATACGCGTTTTTACGAGTCGAACGTAAAAAAATTGGGAACATAAATTTTAGCGTCGGCTTTCGGTTTTATTTGAAGAGGCACTTTAAGGATTCGACGACGTTTTAAGACGAAGTCTACGCAGCGCAGCAAGAAATTTGTTTCGAGGTTGACCTTTGATAAAGTATTGCCAAATGCAAACAATATTTATTTAAAAATTCATCACCTCGCTTTGGCAAACACAAATATCGCGATTAGGTAGTTTAATTTTCTTCTTAACAGTATCTATAATTGGAGATTATGTTATACCGGGTTGCCGAACGGAACATAGGAAATACCATGTAACTTTATAGGTGGCCAAATATTGGCTCCCCTATACATTTTATAGCATAGTTGTAATACAACTTTTTGAAGGGGTCGGTATGATTAACTCATGTGCCGAGTTATTATTACAAAATTTTTATGGTTTAGGTAATAAAGCATTTATATTTGTTATTATTATACGTTATTACGTTATGTTATATTTGAATATTTTACTGGATGTGGAGGAAAACAAAATGATTAACACGAGGATCCTTGGACAAGCTGCAAATCCACAGTGTTAGCAACAATAAAAAATATATATTTTTCCTATAAATGCGAAAAGCACCTAGAGCTTCGGGACGGCGATGAAATAACGATAGGAATTTAAAAAAAGTATTTGTTTTACGGATGGATGTATGTACACCGTGTCCCAAATAAAACGATCCACTATACGATCTGGAAATCCATAGGAGATACAAACAAAAGTTTCGTGCAAAAGTCTCAGGATTCTCCTGAAAATTTAAAATATTATAATTTTGTTGTAACTCCCCCCTTCCGCCGCCCCCCGACAACAACTTTTTTATTTGAAATGGAACACGCTGTATATTTCGACATTTTTGGAATCCTTGGTTAAAATAAAGGTCATTTTCTTAAGGTATTCCTAGTCAAATTTTGCATAGTTTAGACAGAAATTGAGTTTATGTGTCTTTTCATATTTTGATTGCCCCATATAAAATTGTGTTATGACGCTCCTGATCCAGGTTTTGCAACGAAAATTTAACTACAAAATCTCAAGATTTGCAAATGGAGCACCCTATATTTTTATTCAGATATCAATTCTAGCACAAAAAATAAGGTAACTGCGTAATTTATCTTCTATATAAAAAGTTTTGCTTACTTTTTCAGATATTCAGCTGCCCACATTAGGTCACTTGTTGGAAATATTAGATATTTTTTAAATAGCAAAGACATGATACTACTGATGTCCTGAGTTATTATTACAAAATTTTTATAGTTTAGGTAATAAATCAATCAATCAATGGAATTCGCCTGAAATCCGTCTTACAAGAAACTATAATTGATATTCTCTATGGGCACGAGTTGAACTTTTCGAATTAGATAAAAAACATTTAAGCATATCTGTTTCTTTTTTGCAGCGTGTATATTTTTAACTTAGGTAATAATAATATTGCTTGATTAAAATTACATCACATCAAAAAACACTTATTTAGTTACCACAGCCTACTAGGGTAAAACTTAAGTTTAATGTTAACATAATTTCGTTCTTTAAAAAAATGGGCGTTTTTTATTATTAATGAGAACTTTATTTAAATATATTTTAAATATATAGCGTGTTCCGTTTACAACTTTAAAACTACTGTCGGTCCAGCACTTATAGAACACCCTGTATATATAAAAAATAAATAATTTTAAAATTGGATTTAAACCATAAAACTTGTGTATAACCTTTTTCTTCTAAAATCAGTAGTTCCTGAGAAAATGTGCCCACCCTGTACATTCACACTCAACAAAGAATCAAATGTTCAAAACTGTCGGCATTGGAGCCAAGACAATAAATATCGTTTTGTTCATACTCTAAGCCAATATCATCAAAAAATAAATGTTATGGTGGAAATGAGCGAATATCCATAATATTGGGCCATTTTTTATGGACTACAACCCCATTGCCAAAACCTATTTGGAGTTATTACAAAATCAAATCGAAGAAGAAGTTGTTCAGGAAGATCAGGATATCTGTACCAGATGGATGTTTGTCCCGTCCATAATTCCAGTATAGTTGGGGAGTATTTGGGAAATACTTTTTTTTAACTGGAATGTTATTGGCACCTTTGGTCACGCAGGTCACCTGACCTCTCTACAAAACGATATTACAAGACGATATTTTTTTGGAATGTGACAGGATTTCACAATATCAACCAAACAATGTTACAAATGAATTTTATAATCGCTTAGGATATTGTTTAACCATTAATGGAGGGTTGTTTGAACATTTATTAAAAAAGTAATGTTTTCAGCAATGTTTTGAAGCCGTATGTATTATTAAAATGATAAATTATTTTTAATAAAAGATTTTAGGGTTAAATTTATAGTCGTTCCATGAAGCGTCCTTAGTGCTTAAACCGTGCTTTAAATGAAATTCATTCTAAGAACGCTTTAATGGACAAGGAGGTGTTAAGAACCGAGTATGAGTTTGATCCTAAGAAAAACATAATGATATACCTACATACTTAGTTTATTTGGAACGCGTGAAACCAAATGTGCATGTCTTTATTGTAAACCAACTTTTATTTGATAAGTAATTGTCTAGCTTGACATCTTCCAGTTTTCGAAAGAGCGTCATGGAAAATATTAGCCAGCATTGACCTTTTGCAATTTTGCCATCAAATTTAATTAAATAACTGGAGATTGGCTTATTAATATTCATCAAACTTGGCACATGAGTTAATCATACCGGCCCCTTCAAAAAGTTGTATTACAACTTTGCTATAAAATGTACATGGGAGCCAATATTTGAGCACAAGGTATACGGAGAGGCCACTAATAATAAAATACAGGGTTTATACGATTCTGATTGAAGTCAGAATTTCTGGAAAATAGGAATTTTTAAAAAGTAAATCAGAATTTCTGTAACACGAGTCAGAATTTCTAACACAATTCAGAATTTATGAAAAATAAGTCTCTCGGAACAACATTGCGAATCAAGATACAGATCAGATACAAAGGGAGAGTCATAAAGAATGGACACAACATTCATAAAGAATGGACACTAAAATATGGGACAAATTGCTTGCACACGTACATCATAACTTTTCTTGGGCATTATTTGCAGTAAACAAATTATACAGGGCTGGTCAAAAAGTAGACGCCGATATCAAGTATTTTCTATTCCGATCTCTAACTTTTTACGAGAAAAAAAAATCATATTTAATGCTGAAATGAACAAGAAGCTAGTATTAACAAAATTCTCAAATTGTTACAATTACATTTCTGGTAGAAAAAAAAGTGAAGATAAGGTATCTCAATGAAACTTAGAGAATATAAATTTTGATTTTTATTGAATGTCGAGACAAAACAAGAACTCAAGAAGAAAGTGTAATTTGTTTAACGTAACATATCCAGAACGACTATCCATAGAATTACCCCCATAACCACAGAATATAAAATGATAAAAGCTTCTTTGTATGTAAAATTAAGAAGTACATTTTCCAAATACAAACGTGGAGAATTTTCAAAGAAAAAAAGTCCCTATCGACAATGCTACGCGTATACTGACGACCTTATCAATTTTAGTTAATTGGTGGTTTCAATCATAACTAGTGCTGGGACATTATATTTAATAGTCCATAATTTTTTTATTGAAAATTTACCTACCATGGTCGATAAATTTAGTTAGCTGGTAGGCAGTTTGTAATTTTTACATATCTAATGGCCCATATTTTGCATTAGTGCATAAAGTTATTCGCATTTAGTTGTTGTTTCGGGCAGAAGAATATCTGCAAAACTAAGGTGATTTGGACAGGGACTTTTGTGTATAATAGCGTCTGGTTTTATCTGTTGTCTCAGTGAAAATGTTCCATAAATTACGTAACTTTTTCAAATAATTCGACGACTTTTTTGATTGAAAGCTTGCTCAATTCTGTTTCCGATTTTAAATCCTATTAGGGAGACTGAGTTAGAATAACATATATTCGTACCAACAGTGACAGAGAAAAATATATCACAAATTCCACTACGTTAATATTAATCAAAGTTTAAAAATCAACCAAAAATATTAAAAACCTCGAAATCTGATGATGCAACCAAGGCCAGAGTTTTACTTTTAATACAATATAAGTGAAATACGAAGAAAATATTTGTTTAAAGCGAGAAAGAAGAAATTTTCTTGAAAATTGAGTGTCTGTTATAATAATTATAGAATTTAAGAATTTACGCCAAAGAACAATTTTTCTTAAGAAATATTACGTTAAAATAAATCACTTGTCCAAAAATCTTGGATGCGTCAAAGACAAAATTCCGTTTGAGATACCAGGAGTGCATAATAATTAAGTTGACTTTAATTCAGTCATTGTTTAGCAATAACATCATTAATTCAAAAACAAAAAACCTGTAGTCCATCATGGAGGCATCTTTTTTTAAATACAGTATACAAATTGTCTTACGCTGTTTTCTTTTTTGCGTACGTTTTAAAGTAACACGTAAAGTAATAATTTAACACCATGGATATAAAAAACTTAACTATTCAGTTTACACAATTTTGTGTGAAAATCAGGTTACCATCTGTAGTCATAGATTGTTTACGTCGTCAATTAAATATTTCGCAAAAAGACCTGGGAACAGTTTCTGAAAAATTACGTCAGTAATCTAAGATGGAACGCTTCTTCTACAACGTCATAATTCAACATTCTTAATAGCGCCCGACCCATTAGTAAACTCTTTTAACAATAAGATTGAAAAAGATTCAGCAAAAAACCGCAACATCTTTTATGTATGTATGTGTATCTATAATTGTGTTTGACCTTATAAATTTTTCAATTATTCACGTACAGAGGCCTATCAAAAGATTTGGAGAACTGAAAAGGGGAACTTGTTTAAACTTAATACAAGTTTACCAATAAACTATATTCTGAAATATTGGAATTTCAAATGAATTATATAGTACAAGCTTACAAAAGGCATAGACTAGTCTTACCACTACTCACACCCAACTAGACATATCTTATAATTAATTATTTAATAATTTTAAAAAGAAAAATTCATATGCACATATGCCCTAAACGTCTTAAGTTTTGAAACAGAAGGTGGTATAGTTTTCAATTCAATTTTTTTTTTATATCGATAATATCACTTTCGATATTTCAATAAAATTTGGCATTCATGTATTATGCACCAAGAGGCATTATTTAGTGTACTACATTTTTTTTAAACACAAATATATACTCCACTAATTTCTATTAATATAAATACTATTCTTACAATCTCCAATCATTTCTCAAGAAATTTAATGTCGCGGCTATTTGAGGAAAAGAGCTTCATCCTTCAAAGAGGAGGACACTTTCTATCTTTTTTATCTAGTTTCTACATCGTACATTTTTTCAAAAAGGTTGTTATTAATTTATTAATAGACAATTTTGTTAAAAATTATTTAGTAATGGGTAATGTTTTCTTTTTAGTGAGAATCGTTTATTATTTATCTTGTTTGTTAGGATGTTATGTTATTTTATTAAAACTGTAAGAGCAACCTTTTTTTTTCTGAAGGACACCAGTTGTTAATTAAAAACTTATGTACCTAGATATTTTATTTTTCATAAAAAAAAGTTCTCGATTTAACCAGTGTAATGGTGACCTACTTAACCAAAATATTATTGGTTTATCGACAGTCAGTCATCTCTTTTTGTGGTCCGTCGCACGGTTTTCCCTTAAAAATTAAAACTAATTTCTCTGCATGCTGTCATATTAATTTTATGACCATGCAGAGAAGAGGGTTTTATTTTTTAAGCGAAACGCGTACATCGGATTGAAAAAAATCAACAAATTAAATATCTTTAGAAATGATTGAAGATTGTAATAATTTTTATTTTAAGAGAAATTAGGCGGCGTACCATCAATGTCTGCCAAAATAGCGTATTTTAAAAAATTTGTGATACACTAAAAATTCATTACAATATTAAAAGTTAAGACGTTTAGGACCTATGTCCATATGAAATTGTCTTTTTAAAATTACAAAAAATAAACAAAATCGGAATTTGACGAATAATCGTTTTAATGATGTAAAGATTAGTGTTAGAATGTTATTAATTAATAAATAAAAGGTGAAACTTACTAGGGTATTACGGATAATTGAACCGCGAGCAAAGAAAGCTAATAAGGGTAAGTACCTTAGAGAAGGTGGAACGCTTCTGCGAAATAAAGTTAATCGATAACGAGCTATAGCAAACTTGACCAAAATAAATAAGAACTAAAAGTTCAGATATATATATATATATATATATATATATATATATATATATATATATATATATATATATATATATATATATATATATATATATATATATATTCTCACGTATTGATTCACGGATGGAAAAATGTGATGACACTATATTCCGGGATATCATCCGTTCGCTCTTTGAACTCCGACTGGAATCCTGCAGACGTTTCGCCAAAATCTCACTTGGCATCTTCAATGCTCGCGCTCCGAAAACACTTCGAACACTGTGTTTTCGGAGCGCGAGCATTGAAGATGCCAAGTGAGATTTTGGCGAAACGTCTGCAGGATTCCAGTCGGAGTTCAACGAGCGAACGGATGATATCCCGGAATATAGTGTCATCATATATATATATATATATATATATATATATATATATATATATATATATATATATATATATATATATATATATATATATATATATATATTCTCACGTATTGATTCACGGATGGAAAAATGTGATGACACTATATTCCGGGATATCATCCGTTCGCTCGTTGAACTCCGACTGGAATCCTGCATCCGACTGGAATCCTGCAAATCTTGCATCCGACTGGAATCCTGCAGACGTTTCGCCAAAATCTCACTTGGCATCTTCAATGCTCGCGCTCCGAAAACACTTCGAGTGTTCGAAGTGTTTTCGGAGCGCGAGCATTGAAGATGCCAAGTGAGATTTTGGCGAAACGTCTGCAGGATTCCAGTCGGATGCAAGATTTGCAGGATTCCAGTCGGATGCAGGATTCCAGTCGGAGTTCAACGAGCGAACGGATGATATCCCGGAATATAGTGTCATCATATATATATATATATATATATATATATATATATATATATATATATATATATATATATATATGATGACACTATATTCCGGGATATCATCCGTTCGCTTGTTGAACTGAAAACACTTCGAAATGCGAGCGCAATGTGTCAGACCCGATCCTACCGAGTTATACCAAAGACAAATCAAGGAAATAATTACTAACTCCACACTATTTAGTGACAAACACAAATATTTTTTAACAATTATGAATCCACAACCGCCGAAATTATATTCTTTAGTTAAATTACATAAACAAGATATGCCCATTAGACCAGTCGTGTCTTATGCAACAGCTCCAGCAGTTAAACTGTCAACAAAATTGGTAAATATTTTAAAGTTCCACACAGATTTTGAACCAAAATTTGCTATAAAAAAGATGTTAACTTATTGGTGAAACAATATTTATTAGATTGCTTGCTTTAGACCACAATTATTGGAATTTAATGGACGTATTTACATCTCTAAGGAAGGTTTGATTATGGGAAACCCACTTAGTCCTTTGTGAGCCAAGATTGTTATGGATAATTTGGAAAATATCATGCCAGAACATCCTTTAAGTTTAGTTAAGTAGTTTACTTAGTAAGTTAAGTTTTCTATGATAGCATAGATACGTGTATGATGTCTTTGTTTGCTTTGTTGGAACGGAGAGACAATTGAATTATTTTTTAAATTAAATTAACTCATTACATAATCGTTAAAATTCACTATCGACATTGAACAGAATAACCCTATTAATTCTTTAGACTTAGTTATTACAAAAACGCAAAACAAATTAGGTTTTTCCATTTACCATAAACCTTCACACACGGACACAGTCATGCATAACAGCTCAAATCACCCTTATACACACAAAATGGCTGCATTTCACTCTTTTATACACAGACTTCTTAATACGCCACTCTCAACAGAAAATTACAACAATTAACTTAAATATCATTAAGCACTGCACTGAACAACGGCTACAATCCGTCCTTTATCGATAAAATTATAAATAAAAAACAAATCAGTAAACTCTATTTATCCGACACCTAATACAGAACACGAACAATTTAAAACAAACATAGGAGAATCCAGTAAAAAAGTTTCAAAACATTTGTCAAAATGTGGTTTAAAAATAGCTTTCAGAACTAACAACACAATAGGAAAATTTTTAAAAAACAATAAAACGAAATGTTCAAAATCCCAAAAATCAGGTGTCTACAGGTTGAAATGCGGATCTTGTCCTAAAATTGATACTGGACAAACAAGTAGATCCTTCTACATAAAATAGCGTTTAAAAACAATAGTCTAGATTTTAATTATGCACTTAAACACAGAAAAACAGATTTTTTTTTAATATTTACAATTTTAATATATTACATACAGTAACAAAAGTAAAATTAAATTTATTGGAAGCCATGGAGAAAATGAGCCATTCAAATGTATTGCTTAACGATCAATGAGATTTAAATACCTCTCCATTATTAAACTTAAATTCTCCCAACATTAATTAAGGTTTTATTGTCAATTTTCGGGACACCTGATTTTTGGGATTTTGGACATTTCGTTTTATTATTTTTTGAAAATTTTCCTATTGTGTTGTTAGTTCTGAAAGCTATTTTTAAACCACATATTGACAAATTTTTGAAACTTTTTCACTGGATTCTCCTATGTTTGTTTAAAATTGTTCGTGTTCTGTATTAGGTTTCGGATAAATGGAGTTTACTGATTTGTTTTTTATTTATAATTTTATCGATAAAGGACGAATTGTAGCCGTTGTTCAGTGCAAGTTGTTTAATGATATTTAAGTTCATTGTTGTAATTTTCTGTTGAGAGTGGCATATTAAGAAGTCTGTTTATAAAAGAGTGAAATGCAGCCATTTTGTGTGTATAAGGGTGATTTGAGCTGTTATGTATGACTGTGTCCGTGTGTGAAGGTTTATAGTAAATGGAAAAATCTAATTTGTTTTGCGTTTTTGTAATATCTAAGTCTAAAAAATTAATAGAGTTATCCTGTTCAATGTCAGTGAATTTTATACGATTATATAATGAGTTAATTTAATTTAAAAAAGAATTCAATTGTCTGTCCGTTCCAACAAAGCAAGCAAAGACATCATCCACGTATCTATACCACCATAGAAAACTTTTACTTAAAGAATGTTCTAGTATGATATTTTCCAAATTATCCATAAAAATCTTGGCTAACAAAAGTCTAAGTGGTTTCCCATAATCAAAAATTCGTTAGAGATGTAAATACGTCCATTAAATTCAAAATAATTGTGGTCTAAAGATACTATCAAGCAATCTAATAAATATTGTTTCACCAATAGGTTAACCTGTTTTTTATTGCAAATTTTGGTTCAAAATCTGTGTGGAATTTTAAAATATTTACTAATTTTGTTGACAGTTTAACTGCTGGAGCTGTTACATAAGACACGACTGGTCTAATGGGCATATCTTGTTTATGTAATTTACCTAAAGAATATAATTTCGGCGGTTGTGGATACATAATTGTTAAAAAATACTTGTGTTTGTCACTAAATAGTGTGGAGTTAGTAATTATTTCCTTTACTTGTCTTTGATATAACTCGGTAGCATCGGGTTTGACACATTGGAAAAGTTCTGGTTTAAGAAAATTGTTGGTTTTTGAAATATATTCTGGGAGACTGACTTCCCTTTATCTGCACGTGTTATATGTTATTTTCAGAAGCTTTGTTTATGAGAGATTTTACTAGTCACGTTTGAGAAATTTCTTGGCGTTTGTTGTTATCTATTAATTGAGAGTTTATTATATTCGCTAATACATGTTTGTTTAAATTACAATCGTTAATGTCCTTATTTGCAAAGTCACAGTCGATCCCTAAACAGTCTAATTCTCTATTAATCTTCGAGTGCTGTAAGTTAAAGTTGAAACCTTTTTCCAGAAATTGTATTTCATTTTTAGAAAATGTTGTATCTGTTAAGTTTATGAACCTGTTGTAAAATTGATGAAGGTCCGTAGATCGCGGAGATTCCTACGTCTTCTTATCGCAGTCTTAGGAGTAATTCAAGGAAAACGCCTGTCAAATGATACTGATAAATGCTTTTAGTTCATCTATAAATACAGAAAGGATATTATTTAGGAAGGCCATTCTATTTTTATGGGTGAATCCAATTACTTATTTGAATTTAATTTTAGATTATTTTGAGAAGCATCGATAGAAATTATTTGCAAAATCATTATTTACAGTTCAGTGGGTGCAACAACAAAATAATCAAAACCAAGTGATATTTCAAAGACCCTGTATTCAAAAGTGATAAAAATTGGTATAGTTGGGTTCTAAGTACACCCGAATAAGAATTCCCTCCTCTCTCATTGGTTAAATAGCCCCAGTTGGACACGACTTTATTTTGAATCTATAAGCAAAACAAGGTTAGTTTTGGTTATATAACAATAAAAGAATTATCCAAATCTGACCATAAATAAAAAATTTACAGTTCTTAAGTGAGACACACGGTATATTAAAGTATCTACATAAAAGAAATAATACGGCATCCCGTTTAGAATTATGGCATATCAGATTATTATTTTATTTTATTTTTTTTACAAATTTCCAATATTGCTGTGCAATATTACTAACCGTATAGAGATACGAAAAAAAGAACGTGAAAATCATTGCTTTGGAGGAATGGGTTTGACCAAATATGCAACGCTTTACATAGTTGCGAGAGTGGCTATAAATATACCTTTAATGTTATGGATTTATAGCTAACTTCGAGTTGTACCTCAAATGTTTACGCGTTTATGTGACTATCATAAACCAATTTGCAAGACGTATGTTGCCAATAGCCAATAAAACACTATTCACCGACAGTCTAAGGAGTAAGTTATTTATCCCTCTACCCTTGCAACTAATTGATAACAGTGTGCCGCCGCGAAATAACATCGACAACAAACACATCAAAAACGTCAACGTTGTTCTGCGGTCGTCGGAAGACAGCGAAGTTAGAACGCCTCCCAATCAAAATAAACCCGCTAAATTTAAAGGGGCACCGTACGCACAGCGCAAGCGATAGCGGTCCGTGAGTTGAGCGCACTCGACGTCCGGGATCGCGACGATCGACTTTCGTTACGACGCCGCGAACGTACAGAATCGTAACCTGCGACGACGGCTGACAGCGCACCGACTGGAAATTGAAGTCCGTTTGTGACTGGAACTGCGTTCCGTGTTGCGGCGATTTCGGGTGATGGAAAGGTCCTTCGGGCCGGTCGCTTGCTCGCCATTCGATTTTACCGGCGTCTCGTGCGATTATCGACGCGATATTTTAGCCGCAAAAAAATATTTTTCTACTCCCTTCTGTAAAATACCCAGTTATATACCGACCTAGCGTGCGGAAAGTGTCACTTTACCACGTGAGTTTTTTGTCTCACAGATCTGAGGCACCTCGGACATTTCCGGGAGCAATCGGTTGTTTTCGGAGATTTTACGGCTTGGTTTCAATTTTGACGTTTGTCAATTCTGACAGTCATGTCAGTATTCCTGTTGTTTTGAAAAATGTACCCAAAAACTAATACACATAAAAATGTTATTTAAATACTACTTGCTATAAGCTACAATTAAAATGTAGTGGACTAGTTGGCAAGTAAAGTGAAATTTATAATTTCAGTTTCTCACAGAAATTTTACATACCGTTAATGGTTTTTACAGTTTTATATTAATATATTAATTATCTTAACAGCCTTGGATGATTTTTCTTCCAATTTCAGTCTTTTTCTTTAAATAAACCACTTTGTAATAGTTAAATAAACAACATAACGTTTTAAAATTGTGATTATTCCGTTGTTTTTATGACATATCCAAAAATACATCCCGCTCTCTATAACGTACACAGGTAAAAAGAGACAACAATAGCAAAACCGATCGAGAAACGAATAGGTATATTGGCAACTAGTAAATATTTCTTTCGATGGTATGAAATTTAGTAATCCGATAATCTGTTATTATTTTTAATTTGCAAAATTGTCATTTTTTCTTGACCATCGTAGAAAAGTATAGTATGCAACTCGTTTTGTAGACTCTTTATCTCACGCGTTTATTAAGCCAAATAAACTCGTTAGTCAAATGCCGTTTACCGCACCTGTTGCATAATATACTATTTTGTACTCCCTTCTGTAAAATACCAAATTATACACCGCTACACTTTACTACGTTAGTTTCTTGTTCCACGGACAAATGCCGTTGCATAACCTACTATGCAAAATTACAGCAAGTACAGTGATCTTCCGCGTATAGGGAGGGATAAAAATCTGTCTCAATCTTCTGTTGGCTTTCGACGGGCTCTCCCCAATAAAACTTTAAAGATGTTATTACCTATTGTTATTGGGTAAAGCCTTTAACAAAAAAATTATTCTTTCTTGAGTTACACGGCCCGGGTGGGCCAGATGTTCACCATTTGTGGCAGTGCGTTTCGAAAAAGTTATTTTACGAGAATATAACAATGTCGGTTCGAAATCATTTGTCGTTTGATGCCAAATAGGTTTTAAAAAGTGCGTATGAAACTTTAATCAGTAGAGGCCTTAATAAACAAGAAGCTTTAAAAGATACCTGTCTACTTTCAAAAACGCCAATATTGTCGATAAGGATTGTTATTAATAGTGGAGAATTGCAGAAAAGGAGTGAACGTAGTTATTTTTCAAACTCATCGAATAGACAAGAGTGACCAGAAGAAAATATATTGCCTTAATCAAAGCGAAGTTGTTCCCACCTTGTATAAACTTAAAAGAAGAAAAGAAGAAGAAACCAATATAAATATAAGCCGTGCCACCCTCCAAAGAGTTATTTATAACATGGGGTTTAAATACCTCAAAATAGACAAAAGGCAAGTAGAAAAAGTAATGGAATCACACACACTACGCAATTGGAGATTTAATTACCTCCGAGAAATTAAAAGATTTGAAAACAGATCCATAATTTACCTCGATGAAACATGGTTCGATACACAAGACACTGTTTCCAAAGGATGGGTTGATTCCATTCAAAACTGCCAGACGAAAGTTCCTTCAAATAGAGGAAAACGCATCATCATAACATGCTAGGTTAGAAGACGGATTTGTCCCAAACTGCTTGCAGTTGACTGCACAGAATATTAAGGATTCTAGCTTGGTTTATCATGAGAATACAAGTGCCGAACTTTTTGAAATTGGTTTCAAAGCAATCTTTTAAAAAATATTTCTAATAACAGTATTATTGTTATGTCATGGCAAGCTACCACAGCCGTCTCCTACGCAAAGCACCAGCCACATCAAGCTCTCACTGAAATTAAGATATATTGGTTCGAAAATGATAATAATTTTGAATTCAGTTACAAAAAACTGCAAATTTTGGAAGTCCTAACTTCATATGGACTTAAAAAATAGTATGTGTGCGATAATTTGGCCGAATAGGCTGGGCATACTGTTTTACGTCTTCCTCCATATCATTGCATATTTAACCCGATAAAGCATTTGTGGAACCAAGTAAAATCAAAGGTCAGAGCAGAAAATGTTACTCCTACTTTAAGTACCAGTGTTATAAATTTGATAAAAAATGTAATTAATAAAATATCAATTGAGACCTCGAAAAACTCAGTATAGCACATTATATAAATTGAGGACGCTTACATTTCTATACAAATAACATAAATTCTATTGTAATTAATCTCAATGACAACTCTGGTAGTGGAATAGTGGATATTTAGAATAAAAATGTAATTATGTATGAATTTATTATTTAATGTTATTGTTTTTTCTTAATGTAATTTAAAAATATTATACTCACACCCAAAATTTTATTATTACCACAACCAGAAGAACGATTGTAGCTGGGGACAACTTGACTAGTCATTTTTCACCACAGGTCATAAAAGAAAATAATATTTATATGCCCTTTTCCAGAAAACGCCACACAATATTCTGGGACGTTACTCCATACATTCACTTCAGTGAAACATAGTTTCAGAGACTGTAGAGACAAATTTAAAATCAGGATTTAGAACCACAGGACTATATTCAAAGAATGTTAATAAAGTCTTAAGGGAGATTCCTGGAGGATTGCCTGAAAATCTTTAACAAACAGTTGCAGTTCTGGATGGGCAGAATTTTTAAAAAAAAAATAAGGTGAACAAATGAAGACCAGAAAAAAAGAAAAAGGTGGAAGAAGTTTGAAGCTGGACAACAGATGTAAAATACGTATTACTATAACAAAAGCAAGCGATTTAAATTCAAAGTGTGCCATATGCTGTGCGCTTTTTAAAAACTATACAGGGAGCGTCAATTGAATTGAAAGTATACAAGAAGTGGATTTGCAGACTTAGTAATTTAGAAAGCACTCCTCCATTTTATGTGTGCCCAGTTTGCAAAGACTCAGATGACGAGCCGGGGGAACTATATACCGATATACATTTAACCCTGAAAGTGAAATCGAAACTGATCGAAAATTGAAAAAGTTATATATAACACTTGTGGTTAATTTTGATTTTGAGACAAAAAATATCAAAAGCCAAAATTTATTATTTATTTTGACATCCTCATGAAGCAATTTTGACAGAAACACATTTGTTGAACTGAATATTCACTATTATTATTGATGAGATGGTCCGTTAATATAGAATCCTTGTGTATCTATCACTTGATAATGCGCATTCATAAAATATAGGGCCTACAAGCCCTTTTCAATTCCACACCAAGCATTAATACAACTGCGCTCAGAATATTTTTCTGGATTTTTGTAGACCAATAGTGTGAAATTTTTTGTGTCCAGTACTCTTTCTTATTGTAAAAGAAGGTTTGCGAGTCCATAAAATGTTACAAAGAGAGTCAATTTAATGTTTTTCTAACATAAGCATACAAAATATAAGTTATTGTAACTTATTTTAAGCCGTGAGGTACTGCACTTTCATGCCTTTAAAAGGATGCTAGTTCACGCAGCTTGGACTAGATGTTTACAGATGGGAAACTGTACTAGGGGATAATGCTCGGGCAGAAAGAGATTTACTACTGCAGTCATTATTAGTTCTTCAAGAGATCTAAGGTCGACTACTGCGCCTCTTTGCAAGATTGTATTCTGCCTAGACTGTAGAACAGTATTGTTTAAGTTCGCCGGATCATCATGAGCAGGTATGCAGAAGTATTAATGAAAGATGTAGTTTCATTGGGAATCTACGTTACACGAGTAGTGAACAAATTTATGGATGGACTTGGATTACCAAGTTTAGAATGACCAGCATGGTGCCCGAATCTCAAGTCAATTGAAATCAATTTGAAATTTAAACGTTGCACTGCGTACGACTAAGGTTGATGGGAGAATATTAGGTTATTACTTAAGGAAGAATATTTCATTTTATCCGTTCTACATCACTAAGACTACAAGCTGTTCAAATATACTTTAATAAATATTTTATTGTTGTTCATTATTTTTTTCATATATTGTTTCGTCTTCTCAATAATACCTAAATAACCTTCAAACTGTTTTATTGTACTTAAATGGAATAAGATTGTGCTATTATTCCAAAAACAAAATATTTGAAATACATACAAACATTTTTTAAACCAAATTATTCCTCTCAGCTTTTCCAAAGAGTGTTTTGAAGCTATGACAAAAAACAAGATTTTTATTTACCCTATACGATACTAGTCAAAACGAAGGAGTTTTATATGTATACTTTAAAATAGCCAATTAAGGGTGCGAAAAGGGTCACTTTAAGACGTCCGTTTCATTAATTTACAAATATATACCACAATATAATAAAATCCATAAAATATATTATTTTCTAAGAGATTCTAAAATATATCCATATATAGGGTGTCCAAATTGTATGTATCAAAATAATTTTAAAATCTTTCTTTTAGTCTTATCTATAACTTTTTTAACGCTTATATCTTATATCTATAACTTATTTAACATTTTTTTTCTAAAAGAAATAATAAATGAGATATAAATACTAAAAGGATGTCGAACTTCCATTGTCTTTATTTTTAACTTACACAAAGTTTCGGACAGTTTTCTCATTACCCGTTATCAAGTGTAAACTAAAGCTTAATTCTAAGGCTACAAGGTTTATGTACTAGGCGACGGCGCTCATGCATGACGGAGTTGGGTGTAGTGAAGCGTGAAGTTGTTCAACTAGAACGCCAGCATTGGTGCGCCTTATTAGAGGTTGCCAAATTGTTAGTATATCCACGCTTGGATTGCTGAAGATATTTTCATTGTTTCTGATGAAAACTGCTTCTTTAAATTCTCGCTTTTTCCAATGCTGCTCTCTGTGAACCACCTGCGCTCTGGTCCACAAATGTTCTGCGATACCTGATTTTTGCGTTTCATCCTTGATTGTATGTTTCGTATGTTCTTAAACTCTTATTTTTAGAGGTCGTTTGATTTCGCCAATATATGAGTCTCCGCAGTCACAGGGTATCTCTTTCTCTTGAGTCGACGTTTCAGGCTTTGTTTTTGTGAGTACACTTCTTAATGTTGATCCAGATTTAAATTCAGTTTTGACTTGATATTGTTTAGCTATTCGCCTAATCTTTTCTGATATTCCTTTCTTCCTTTCACGTATGGGATCGTCAAGAGAGAAAGAGTATCTACTTCACATGATTCCGGTGTTGTTTCCCGCTTACAGGTTGTTATTATTTTGTTTATAGATTTTTCGGAGTAAGCGTTCTGAAGCAAATCCTTCTTAATATTATTCAATTGGGCATCAAGAGATGCTTGGTCGCTACATATTGTGATTGCTCTTTTGCACAGTGTTTTAATTATTCCTAGATTGGTTGCTTCAGAATGGTTAGACTCAAAAAATTTAGATACTGTCCTGTCGGTAAATTTCCTATATACAGACGTGTTAATAGAACCACTATTTCTACTTACCAGGACGATATATATATATATATATATATATATATATATATATATATATATATATATATATATATATATATATATATATATATATATATATATATATATATATATATATATATATATATATATATATATATATATATATATATATATATATATATATATATATATATATATATATATATATATATATATATATATATATATATATGATGACACTATATTCCGGGATATCATCCGTTCGCTCGTTGAACTCCGACTGGAATCCTGCAAATCTTGCATCCGACTGGAATCCTGCAGACGTTTCGCCAAAATCTCACTTGGCATCTTCAAGTGAGATTTTGGCGAAACGTCTGCAGGATTCCAGTCGGATGCAAGATTTGCAGGATTCCAGTCGGATGCAGGATTCCAGTCGGAGTTCAACGAGCGAACGGATGATATCCCGGAATATAGTGTCATCACATTTTTCCATCCGTGAATCAATACGTGAGAATATATATATATATATATATATATATATATATATATATATATATATATATATATATATATATATATATATATATATATATATCTATATATATATCTATTTTCACGTATTGATTCACGGATGGAAATATGGGATGACACTATATTCCGGCATCACCCGGTATATACTCCTACCAAAATTGAGAGTATTAAAATAAGTCCTTCATGACACACGTCTAATGGGCATCTACATGAATCACCCTATATATCAAGTGGCCAATGGTGAATGGACTATTGACGGTATCTGACGGACGGTCCGATTAAATAGATTCTTCTCTGCAGAAAGTAGCCCTTGTAGTAATTTCCGCAAAGCACTCTAAGAAATCTTAGTTTACAAATCTGTAATTTAACAGAAGACGGAACTTTTGAAAGCGCTTCGTTGAAGTATTCCGCTATTTCACCATTTTAGTAAAATTTAAGAAAAGTGTACGAAGTGTAAAAATTTTTTAGAGAAGTTGTAGAAGCACTGACATTTTTTCTAAATATCACACCGTGCATATTTTCCACGTCCTCTCTCCCCGTAGATCTTAATTTTAAAAACAAAAGGATTTATAGAAACAGACACAGCGTTGTGCACAGACCATTACGTTCGTCGTGGGTAGGAGCTTTATGCGAGAATTACAATATTTTAAAAAGTGGAACGCGTTAAGTTCATTTCACTGGGCAAAGTGTGTCCGGATTCCTTAAATGCAATAGAAAGCGAAACGCGAAATCGCTGACGTAATTCTGAACAAAACTGTGAAGAATTGAAATTTTTTCACTTTAGGGCTCAGATATAATGTGGGAGATACTCGCATTAGATATGTATATATATATATATATATATATATATATATATATATATAT